>NC_091993.1:16071373-16371373 GCF_044704955.1 Pristiophorus japonicus
TTCATGCTGTGCCAGGTCAGCCATGCATGTAATTTAATAGTGTTTATTGAAGACTAACCCAAAGCCTTATGTTTGTACAATACAATAACCTAAGTTTATTTGTACCTATGGTACAACCTCCCTGTTTAATAATGAATGGCTATATATATATATGTATATAAATATATAAATAAATTCATATTGTAAGTGTTTTATTATGGATTTCAAAGGCACCTGTAATTTAATAAATATGCCATGCTTAATATAACTTCTTTGCACATTGCTGCTTAGTTTTATCTCATTTCTCAGCACACAACAGTATTATGCATCTCGCTGCCCCTTGATTGTGTAATCAATCATACTGTGAATAACTTCACCTCCAGTTACTTCAGTTGAGATTCATCAACAGCACTGTGGCCACCCAAAGTTTGACAGTGGTACTATTCTTTTGAAACTGAAAATGTGGATGGATTCTTGATAGGTATTCAATTTATGGTGAAATTTCTGTTAATTCACCTACCATTCTCCCCCTCCATCTCCAAAGGCATACATGCACATTTGAACTATTTTACTTCAATTAGTGTACTCTACAAAAAATATCCTTTTAACTTGTTCTACATTACCTTTAATTTAAAGGCCTTTACTTAAACTCTTAAGTAAAGGCCTTAAAGAGCCTTTAAGTAAAGACCAGTACCAGCAAAAAAAAGTTTGCTGATTATTTGTCTCGTTGAGATTTTGCTGATGCAGAATAGTTGCCAAATTTAATCACAACAGTCACTCTAAATAATTCTGTGAAGATGTATGAGACAATTTGATGTGATCTGCCAAAGATAAACTGTTCCCATTGGTGGAAGGGTTGAGAACCAGAGGGCACAGATTTAAGGTGATTGACAGAAGGTCCAAAGGTGACATGAGGAAAAACATTTTTATGTAACGAGTGGTTAGGATCTGGAATGCACTGCCTGGAAGGGTATTGGAGGCAGATTGAATAGTGGCTTTCAAAGGGAATTGGATAAGTATCTGAAGGAAAATAAATTGCAGGGCTACAGGGAAAGGCCGACTAGCTGAATTGCTCTTGCAAAGAGCTGGCATGATCTCGAAGGGCCAAATGGCCGTTTACTGTGCTGTAACGATTCTATGATTCTATTCCAAAAGATGCTTTAGAAATTCAAGCCTTATTTATTTAGAACAATCAACCTTGCATGTGGGACTGATGGTAGCAGCTGTTTTTGTTGTATCTGAGTGTCAGCTTCATGAAACACAACTGATGAAATGACTGATGCAGATGAAATCAGTTTCAACAAATCCAACTCGGTGGAAGGAACCAGTGTCTTCGGTCTTCGGCAACATGACGCAACAACATGGTGGAATTATGATGTGCATGGCGCTGCAATTTTTCTAGATCTGATCCATGATCAAATAACTTTCTTTTGGACAGGCTAAAGGTAGGAGACACAGAATTTCGCACATTTATGAAACAGCTTTTGGCTGCCATCAAGAGCAAATGGTGAGAAAAGCTGTCCAATCTGCTAAGTATTTCCAACTCCAAAAGTAAAAAGAAAGTCTTAACTGCAATTATAAACCAAAGGCCTTGGTGACGTCACAGCTGGAATAACAAACAGCAGTTGGTGCTTCTTTTCAATAAAGTTACATCTAATGGGCCCAAGTTTCGGCATCTGGTGAAAACACCGCACCTCCGAGACTTACGTGACCTGCCGGAATATTCTGCAGCAATTCTCCGGTCCTCCTGGACCGTGGCGCGGCGCGGCGTCGTCTCCCTGGGGAGGAGCCTGCCTGCAGGGGGGCGGGGCTAGGGATCATGCCGCCTTCTCAGTGCCGGCAGCATTGCGCAGGCGCATTGGAGCATGTGCGCCTGCGCAATGGCGGGGGGGAGCGTGGCAACAGGGATGGAGGAGCGTGGGTGATCGAAGGGCCGGAGGAGAGAGCAGGGGTGCCTCCTTCCAGCCTCTCCCCCACCCCCCCCCTCCCCAACGCACACACCCCCCCCCCAACGCACGCACACATCCCCCCCCCCCACACACACACACACACACCCCCACACACACACCCACACAGACAGCCCCCCACACAGAGACACCCCCCCACGCACGCACGCACCCCCCCCCCCCCACACATACATACACACAGACACACACCACCCCCCCCCCCCCCCCCCCGCACCCCTCACTGTCAGATATAGAGAGAGAGACACACTGACAGAGACACCTTCCCTTCACATAAAGGTAGGACTTCTATTTTGTATTGATTGATTACTTATTACTTTTTGTGCTTCGTTTAGTGCTTGGTGCTTTAAATGTACTTTGCTTCTTTAATGTTGTATTGACGGTGTTTATGGAAAATCCTCTAACTTCCTTCACCCCCAGCTGTTGTGATGTTGATGTGTCCTTTGTGTTTAATGCTTCCCACCTGCCGTCTCTGGCTGTGCCTGCACTAAACTTAACTCTAGGTAAGGTTTTTCAGAACTTACAAAAGTGGACACTTACTCCATCCTAAGTTAGTTTGTAGTAAGTTTTCACTGCCGAAACTTGCGAAACTGGCCTGAGTGGCTGGACACACCCCCTTTTGGAAAAAAAAGTACCTTACTTAAAGCCAACCTAAACTAACTCACTAGAACTGGAGCAAACTAATATCCGAGAATTGCAATTTCTAACATACTCCAAACTAAACTAGTTGCTCCAAAAAAAACTAGGAGCAACTCCACCCGAAACTTGGGCCCAATAGTTCTGATCGACTTGGAGGTGATGTGTGGAGATAAAGTTGGGTAAGGACTTTGTGCTCTGCTCGCTCAGCAGTCTCATATAATGGGCAGAAGTTATGAGAAGCAGCAGAATTTGCAGGGCATGAAAGCCCTAGCAGCAGCAGAGGATGTTTCTCTGCTTCATGTGCTAGTCTGTGTCACATAGCACAAAAATGCAATGTGAAGTAACTACGCATGGTGCACTTCACGGTTTTGACCCCTTGTCGGGAATGGCATGTAATTTGACTCGGTGATCTAGCTCAGAAGGAAGCCTTTTGGCCCCTCGTGCCTGTGCCTGGGAGCTATCCGATTAGTGCCACGCCTATTTTTCTCAACCCTGCAGTTTTTTTTCTTTTCAAGTATATATCCAATTCCTTGTTGAAAGTTACTATTGAATCTACTTCCAGCACCTTTTAATGGTAGTGCATAATTTGCTGCATTAAAGAAAAATGCTCCTCATTCCATCTCCGGTTCTTTTGTCAATTATCTTAAATCTATGTCCTCTGGTTACTGACTCTCCCTCTAGTGGAACTGTTTCTCCTTATTTACTCTTTCAAAACCCCTCATAATTTTGAAAACCTCGAAAATTTTCCCTTACTCTCTGCTATAAGGAGAACACCCTCAGTTCCCACCTAACTGTGAAGTCCCTCATCCCTGGTATCATTCTGGTAAATATCCTCTGCACCCTCTCCCAAGTCCTTGACATCCTTCCTAAAGTGTGGTGCCCACTGGTTCAGTACAAGTTCCTTGCTTTTACACTATTTTTTAAAAAAACTATATAAATAGCTTTTATCAACATGTCCTGTCATCTTCAATGATTTGTGCATATGAACCCATCTGTCTTTGTGTTGCTACACTTATTTTGGCATTGTAAACCGTATTAAAAGGTTTTCTGGCTTTATAATTCTGGTCCTACTTTAAGGGCAACAAACCAAGAATATGATTAATGTTGATGTCTACTTGGCCTTACTTAATTTGGCAAAAATTGCAGCAATAAAATAATATTGATCCAGGAAACCTGTTTTGAAGGACCCAATTTTGTGGTTATTATGCCATTAAATGGTAAAATAAAATTACCTATTAATGTATGTTTGAATTAATATTCAGCAAGGTATTTTCTCACGCCCCCTTTAGCCAGAGGGGTAGATGTCTGACTATTCATATTGAGCACTTGGACAAGTATTAGCTGATCAAAGAAAATCAGCATTGGATTTGTGATGGATAGGTCCATCTCTAGCTACTCTAGTTGAGTTTTTTTAGGATGTCACTAGCATGGTGGATGGGGCGTGTATGGATGTGGAAGGCACTGGATTGGAGGTAACCATGTGACATGGATCGCCAATAGGTTGGGAGGTAGGAATAGGGAACAGTGAGCAGGGATAAAAGGTTCATTCTCTCACTGGTGGGATGTGACGAGCGGTGTCCCTCAGGGATCTGTACTGGGGCCTCAGCTTTTCACCGTATTTATTAATGACTTGGATTAAGGAAGAGAATGTTGCACATCCAAGTTTACAGATGTGGTCCAGTTTGGAGGCACAGTAAGTTGTGTGGATGGGAACGTGACGTTACAACAGGTCATAGAGAGACTGAGTGAGTGAATAAAACTATGGCAAATGGAATTCACCGTGGGTTGTGGTTGTTGGTCAATCATCCCAGCCCCAGGACATCACCGCAGGAGTTTCTGAGGGCAGTGTCCGAGGCCCAACATCTTCAGCTGCTTCCTCAATGACCTTCCCTCTATCATAAGGTCAGAAGTGGGGGATGTTCGCTGATGATTGCAGTGTTCAGTTCTATTCGCAATTCCTCAGAAAATAAATCAATCCATGCCTGCATGCAGCAAGACATGGCAGGCAGTGACTAGTGGAGTGCCACAGGGTTCAGTGCTGGGACCCCAACTCTTTATAATATACATTAATGATTTAGATGAAGGAATTGAGTGTAATATCTCCAAGTTATCAGATGACACTACACTGGGTGGCGGTGTGAGCTGTGAGGAGGACACTAAAAGGCTGCAGGGTGACTTGGACAGGTTAGGTGAGTGGGTAAATGCATGGCAGATGCAGTATAATGTGGATAAATGTGAGGTTATCCACTTTGGGGGCAAAAACACGAAGGCAGAATATTATCTGAATGGCGGCAGATTAGGAAAAGGGGAGGTACAATGAGACCTGGGTGTCATGGTTCATCAGTCATTGAAAGTTGGCATGCAGGTACAGCAGGCGGTGAAGAATGCAAATGGTATGTTGGCCTTCATAGCTAGGGGATTTGAGTATAGGAGCAGGGTGGTCTTACTGCAGTTGTACAGGGCCTTGGTGAGGCCTCACCTGGAATATTGTGTTCCGTTTTGGTCTCCTAATCTGAGGAAGGATGTTCTTGCTATTGAGGGAGTGCAGCGAAGGTTCACCAGACTGATTCCTGGGATGGCAGGACTGACTGGATCGACGAGGCTTGTATTCACTGAAGTTTAGAAGGATGAGAGGGGTTCTCATAGAAACATATAAAATTCTGACGGGACTGGACAGGTTAGATGTGGGAAGAATGCTCTCGATGATGAGGAAGTCCAGAACCGGGGACACAGTCTTAGGATAAGGGGTGTAGGCCATTTAGGACTGAGATGAGGAGAAACTTCTTCACTCGGAGAATTGTTAACCTGTGGAATTCCCTGCCGCAGAGAGTTGTTGATGCCAGTTCATTGGATATATTCAAGAGGGAGTTAGATATGACCCTTACGGCTAAGGGGATCAAGGGGTATGGAGAGAAAGCAGGAAAGGGGCACTGAGGGAATGATCAGCCATGATCTTATTGAATGGTGGTGCAGGCTCGAAGGGCCGAAAGGCCTACTCCTGCCCCTATTTTCTATGTTTCTATGACATTCAGGCTTGGGCTTGATAATTGGCAAGTAACATTCGCACCACACAATGCCAGACAATGACCATCTCCAACAAGCGAGAGTCTAACCATCTCACGATATTCAACGGCATTACCAAGGCCGAGTCTCCCATCATCAAAATCCTGGGCATCACCATTGACCAGAAACTTAACTGGATCAGCCACATAAATACTGTGGCTACAAGAGCAGGTCAGAGGCTGGGTATTCTGTGGCGGGTGTCTCATCTCCTGATTCCCCAAAGCCTTTCCACCATCCACAAGGCAGAAGTCAGGAGTGTGATGGAATACTCTCCACCTGGATGAGTGCAGCTCCAACAACACTCAAGATGCTCGACACCATCCAGAATAAAGCAGCCCGCTTGATTTGCATCCCATTCACCATTCACCTTCAACATTCACTCCCTCCGCCAGCAGTGCACCGTGGCTGCAGTGTGCACCATCTCCAAGATACGCTGCAGCAACTCGCCGCGGCTTCTTCGGCAGCACCTCCCAAACCCGTGGCCTCTACCATCATGGGCAGCAGGCGCATGGGAGCATCATCACCTGCACATTCCCCTCCCAGTCACACACCATCCAGGCTTGGAAATATATCGCCGTTCCTTCATCGTCGCTGCGACTCCAATGGATAGATATCATTTCAATGATTTGATTGTAATCATGTAGATTAATTGGCCCTCATGGGAAATGTTTGCTGGATTCTCAGTAGATTGTGCCTCAGTAAATGTTGCATTCAGCAATTTCTGGATGCCCTTTGCTAACTCTGCCCTTTGGTGGCTAACTGCTCAAAAGCCAGCAGGTTTATACTGAGGAGCTGGTCGTGGCCTCAGTACTTCAGGCAGAGTTTGAAAAGACTTTTGTGATCTAGAGTAGAAGTATAATTCCAGAAGGTGGTTTGTACGTGACACTGTATTTTGAGAAAATGCTGCTCAGATTGTCTGCGCTGAAGTAGTTGTCAACTCGGATGAACATAAAACCGCACCCAAGTGCTCCAAATCATGTGCTGTTTTTTGAGGGGCGATTTGTAATTCTATCCCTTGAACTACAGTATTTTATGGGTAGGGTCACACCACAGTGGATACCTTTCACACAAACTGCAGCATAAAGTCACAGCATTAGTTAGATGTGCGCGAAAGTGTTTTCTCAAGCTCCGTCTGACCTACAAAAACGAGAGGATGTTGTGCTGAAAAGCTGGCAATGGTCTCTTGTCAGATCCTACCTCTTTTGTTCAAAACAGTGCAGAGTGTTAAACAGACACGCAGCAATCTCTTCCAACAATAGCATGCAGGCTGCAGCTGTTGATCGTATGTGTAAAACTACATTCATCCCATGTAAAAAGGTTTAAAATTGAGCCTACATTTTCTGTAACCTCTCAATAGCTCATTCCTTATAAATAACTAGGCCTATATTCTCTAGAGTTTAGAAGGATGAGAGGTGATCTCATTAAAACATACAAAATTCTTACACGGC
Organism: Pristiophorus japonicus; assembly: GCF_044704955.1. Lineage (NCBI taxonomy): Eukaryota > Metazoa > Chordata > Chondrichthyes > Pristiophoridae > Pristiophorus > Pristiophorus japonicus. Next base: position 16,078,467 of record NC_091993.1, read on the forward strand.
TTGGCAGGGTAGGTGCAGGGAGGATGTTTCCCCTGGCTGATGAGTCTAGAACCAGGGGTCACAGTCTCAAAATAAGGGGTCGGCCAATTAGGACTGAGATGAGGAGAAGCTGGCAATGAGGAGAAGAGGACACAGGGGAGGCTGCAAAGAGATTTAGATAGGTTAAGCGAATGGGCTAAGGTTTGGCAGATGGAATACAATGTCGGAAAGTGTGAGGTCATACACCTTGGGGAAAAAAAACAAGTAAAAGGGAATATTATTTGAATGGGGAGAAATTACAACATGCTGAGGTGCAGAGGGACCTGGAGGTCCTTGTGCATGAATCCCAAAAGGTTAGTTTGCAGGTGCAGCAGGTAATCAGGAAGACGAATGGAATGTTGGCCTTCATTGCGAGAGGGATGGAGTACAAAAGCAGGGAGGTCCTGCTGCAACTGTACAGGGTATTGGTGAGGCTGCACCTGGAGTACTGCGTGCAGTTTTGGTCACCTTACTTGAGGGATATACTAGCTTTGGAGGGGGTACAGAGACGATTCACTAGGTTGATTCCGGAGATGAAGGAGTTGACTTATGAAGATAGGTTGAGTAGGCTGGGTCTTTACTCGTTGGAGTTCAGAGGATGAGGGATGATCTTATAGAAACATTTAAAATAATGAAAGGGATAGACAAGTTAGAGGCAGAGAGGTTGTTTCCACTGGTCGGGGAGACTAGAACTAGGGGGCACAGCCTCAAATTACGGGGGAGCCAATTTAAAACTGAGTTGAGAAGGAATTTCTTCTCCCAGAGAGTTGTGAATCTGTGGAATTCTCTGCCCAAGGAAGCAGTTGAGGCTAGCTCATTGAATGTATTCAAGTCACAGATAGATAGATTTTTAACCAATAAGGGAATTAAGGGTTACGGGGAGCAGGCGGGTAAGTGGAGCTGAGTCCACGGCCAGATCAGCCATGATCTTGTTGAATGGCGGAGCAGGCTCGAGGGGCTAGATGGCCTACTCCTGTTCCTAATTCTTATGTTCTTATATAAATTTCTTCACTCGGACGGTGGTGAATCTTTGGAATTCTTTACTCCGGAGAGCTGTGGATGCTCAGTCATTGAGTATATTCAAGACCGAGAGCGATAGATTTTTGAATATTAAAGGTATCAAGGGATATGGGGATAGTGCAGGAAAGTGGAGTTGAGGTTCAAGATCAGCCATGATCTTATTGAATGGCGGAGCAGGCTCGAGGGGCTGAATGGCCTACTCCTTCTATTATGTTCTTACATACTGAAATAAAACATCTGAAAAATACGTCATTATTGTTTTATTCTTTATAATAATTTGAACCACTTTATGGCATCCATTGTAGAAGAGAATATTATCTGACTGCAGGTCTTTAATCTTAATACACAAATATTTTTTTGTGCTATCCATACCATAGGCCCATAATTGAATCCTGATATTGCTGCTTCTCCGTATTCACCTGATCCTGATCCTGATACTGTTTCTGCTCCTCGTTCACCTGAATACCGATGTCTGTCTCTTCCTACCTGTCTGACCAAGGAGGAAGTTACAAACTGTACAATATTCGGTTTTCTAAAAGACTTAATTTGAATTTTTCTTATAAATGTGTAACTAATTTAGAAGAACATAAGCAATAGGAACAGGCGTAGGCCATTTGGCCCCTCGAGCCTGCTCTGCCATTCAATAAAATCATGGCTGACCTGATCATGGACTCAGCTCCACTTCCCTGCCCACTCCCCATAATCCCTTATCGTTTAAGAAACTGTCTATTTCTGTCTTAAATTTATTCCATTTCCTGGCTTCCACAGCTCTCTGAGGCAGCGAATTCCATAGATTTACAAACCTCAGAGAAGAAATTTCTCCATCTCAGTTTTAAATGGGCGGCCCCTTATTCTAAAATCATGCCCTCTAGTTCAAGTCTCCCCCATCAATGGAAACATCCTCTCTGCCATCCACCTTGTCAAGTCCCCTCATAATCTTGTACGTTTCGATAAGATCACCTCTCTTCTGAATTCCAGTGAGTAGAGGCCCAACCTACTCAATCTTTCCTCAAGTCAACCCCCTCATCCCCAGAATCAACCTAGTGAACCTTCTCTGAACTGCCTCCAAAGCAAGTATATCCTTTCGTAAATATGGAAATCAAAACTGCACGCAGTATTCCAGGTGTGGCCTCACCAATACCCTGTATAGCTGTAGCAAGACTTCCCTGCTTTTATACTCCATCCCCTTTGCAATAAAGGCCAAGATTCCATTGACCTTCCTGATCACTTGCGGTACCTGCATACTATCCTTTTGTGTTTCATGCACAAGTACCCCCAGGTCTTGCTGTACTGCAGCACTTTGCAATCATTTTCCATTTAAATAATAACTTGCTCTTGGATTTTATTCTGTCAAAGTGCATGACCTCACATTTTCCCACATTATACTCTATCTGCCAATTTTTTGCCCACTCACCTAGCCTGTCTATGTCCTTTTGCAGATTTGTTGTGTCCTCACACATTGCTTTTCCTCCCATCTTTGTATCGTCAGCAAACTTGGCTACGTTACACTCAGTCCCTTCTTCCAAGTCGTTAATATAGATTGTAAATAGTTGGGGGCCCAGCACTGATCCCTGCGGCACCCCACTAGTTGTTGGTTGCCAACCAGAGAATGAACCATTTATTCCGACTCGGTTTTCTGTTAGTTAGCCAATCCTTTATCCATGCTAATATATTACCCCCAACCCCGTGAATTTTTATCTTGTGCAGTAACCTTTTAAGTGGCACCTTGTCAAATGTTATAATTATATTCAGGCAAGAATTCTCTTTCAATATAAACTTATTTAAAGAAAAGAAATAGCCATTTACCTATTATATCTTTCATTCTGGACACTGTTCAGTAGGCAGAGTTTGTTCAGATGCAAGGGTACTTCAGCAATAGATAATTGAGTGTTAAAGAATGTTGTGTCTGACAAGTATTGACATGCCTTACACAAGGATCATGCATTTAAAAAAAGTCTACAGCAATCATGCACATTGGCTATAATTTGTAAGGGCAGTACTGTGATTTTCATTTAAAAGTGCTCCATGAATAAAAATAGTTTTTGACAATGAATACCATTTAGTTATTATCTGGCTTTGTAATTGTAGTCAGTAATTTCCCAGGAGATAAATGCTGTTAAGCCGTTAAACTTTTAAATGTTAGTGTTCAGAGAGATTTGGGTGTCCTTGTGCACGAAACTCAGAAAGCTAGCATGCAAGGACAGCCAGCAATAAGGAAGGCAAATGGCAAGGGAGTTGGAGTACAAGAGTAAGGAAGTCTTCCTAGAATTGTAAGGATATACATGTCTTGGAGGTGGTACAACGGAGGTTCACTCGATTGATTGCTGGGATGAGAGGCCTGTCTTATGATGAGAGATTGTGGAGAATGGGCCTATACTCTCTGGAGTTCAGAAGAATGAGAGGTGATCTCATTGAAACATACAAGATTCTGAAGGGGACTGACAGGGTGGATGATGAGAGGTTGTTTCCCCCTGGCTGGAGTGTCTAGAACTAGGGGGCACAATCTCAGGATAAGGGGTAGGCCATTTAAGACAGAGGTAAGGAGGAATTTCTTCACTCAGCGTTATGAATCTTTGGAATTCTCTACCCAGAGGGCTATGAATGCTGAGTCTCAATATATTCAAGGCTGAGAGATAGATTTTTGGAATCTAGGGGAATCGAGGGATCTGGAGATCGGGCAGGAAAGTGGAATTGAGGTCGATGATCTAGCCATGATCTTATTGAATGGCGGAGCAGGCTCGAGAGGCTGTATGGCCGACTCCTGCTCCTATTTCTTCTGTTCTTATGTAAACCAGTTCCTTTTACAGCATTGTATCTTTTGCTGTTATTGAAGGAGAAATTACTGTGCAAGTTTTTAGTTAATACTTAGATTTGCTGTGTTTGCTATTTTAATGTAGTCATTAACTATTTTAAAATGCCACATTAATTTATCCGTCAGAATGATGCAGAAAGGAATCCTGTGGTGGTATTCTGTGTCTCCCATGTCTGACAGCTCAGAATGTCAACCCTCAACCTCCAGGCGACATCCAGAGAAACCATCGAGATTTAAACCTTGACCTTCGGTCATTAGTCCAACTCGTTAGGTGTGTAACCGCCTAATGAAACACTTACAATCTCACACAATGTAACTGATTAAAATCCACTTTGCATTAAATTGTGTATTTACATACTTTATTTAAAATGTAGAGAGAACTGTCAGTACATGACTGGTATTTCATACAAAGTCTATGAATTGCTAGAACCAGATATACTAAATGTGATTGAAGTATGGTTTCAAAAGTCAGCTGCAGACCATTTGACCTTTCGAGACTATTTTACATTCACATTGTAGCCTATCAACACAATTAAGAACAGTCTGTACAACAGAGAAACTGAACAACTAATGGGAAATAGCAGCTAAAATAGCGAGTAGATAGAAAATTGAACGCTGAAGGGAATATTAATGAACATCAAAAGCATTGAGAAAGATCCAGTAGTCATAAAAGAAAATCAACTTTAACATTTGAATCAGCTGCCAGTGTTTTGGTTGGTGACAAAATACATTTCCTGAAGCTATTGATACACAGTGAATGGCAGTTACCTGTTAAAGCAGGAACTTGCATTTATATAGTGCCTTTCACATCCTCAGGACATTCCAAAGTGCTTTGCAACCAAAGAACTGTTTTGAAATGCAGTCACTTGATTTGTAGGCAAATGCAGTTGCTGATTTGTGCACAGCAAGCTCCCACAAATAGCAATGAGCTAATGAAGGGTTAATCTGTTTTTGGTGGTGGTGGTGATCGAGAGATAAATGCTGGAAAGGACACTTGGAAAACTAGCCTTTTTTAAATAGTACAATGGGACTGCCCACCTGAACAAGCAGATGGGGCCTCAGTTTAACTTCTCATCTGTAAGACAGCACCACCAACAATGCAGCATAGGAGACACATGAATGGGTATATGCCAGCTAATCAACCCCTCGAGCCTGTTCTGCCACTCTGGCTGATCTGTACTTCAACTCCATTTAGTCCTTTGCTCCATATGCCTTGATACCCTTATCAATCTCAGTCTTGAGCATTTCAATTGACCCAGCTTCTACAGCCTTTTAAGGCAGAGTGTTACAAATTTTCACGACCATTTGTGTGGAAAAGTGCTTCCTGATTTCACTCCTAAATGACCTAGCTCTGCTTTTAAGATTGTGTCCCCTTGTTCTGGATTCCCCTATCAGAGGAAATAGCTTCTCTGTATCTACACGATCTAATCCCTTTATCATTTTAAACACCTCAATTAGATCACCCCTCAACCTTCCAAACGCAAGGGAACACAAGCCAAATGAATGCAACCTCATAATTCAACCTTCTATGCCCTGGTATCCTTAATACTGCACTGAAATGGCAGCCGAGATTTTTTTGTTAAAGTTCCACAACCATCTGTCTTGGGTCAAACCTTTTCAAAACATTCAATTTTCAGCTTGCTGGGAATTAACATCTACATTGTAATTTTAAAAGTTTAAATGGTGCATCATTGATTGGCTTTAAAATGACTGAAATATATAAAGCCTATAGGAGCAGAGAGATGGATGCTACATAACAAATTCAAGTTAATGCAACCTTCATGTTTTCAGCATTTGGTACACCATCTAATCTAAGCATCCGAATGGAAAACAGAAGTGTTGAAATAGTTCAATAATTGAGACTTTAGACCTCTCAAAGGCTGCACTGTGTTTTGTGCTACTAAGTAGCACAAAACACTCAGGCTCCCAGGCTTTTTTTATTAGCTCATGGGATGTGGGCATCGCTGGCATGGCCAGCATTTATTGCTCATCCCTCATTGCCCTTGAGAAGGTGGTGGTGAGCTGCCTTCTTGAACAGCTGCAGTCCGTGTGGTGAAGGTACTCCCACAGTGCTGTTAGGGAGGGAGTTCCAAGACTTTGACCCAGGAACAATGAAGGAATGGCGATATAGTTCCAAGTCAGGATGGTGTGTGACTTGGAGGGGAACTTAGAGATGGTGGTGTTCCCATGTTTGATCCTTGATGTGTGTTAAATTAGCCATTCTCAGCATGGTGGGTTGGGGATACGACAATTTACCTTAGAATCCCTGGATTATGGAGGGAAAACCAACCTAGAGTTCCTGCTTCTGATCATTATCAAGTGAGTGCTGAGGCAGAGTGCATATGAATGGATGTTGGATGAAGACACGATCAAATAGTCCATTGGTGTTTAATGTCCAGGCTGACATGAAGAATTACCACATGGGACAGGTATCAGAGAGTTACCAACATTTGTTGAACCATAAGTCCCTGGATTCAGGAGAGGAGGGGAATAAGTTGGAGGGAATGCTTTTCTTACTGAATTTTTTGTTAATAAAATTCCGTAAGCATTTTTTATACAATTACATATGACTAAAGAGAGCCCTTTTATACAGATAATGGTGAATGCCTGGGTGGTGTTAGTAGTGGTTGTCTTAGTTATAAACTATAAGCCAAACTATCGTATGCGTCCCAAATTAAGATTACAGCTTTTAAATTACTCCTGGTTACCTTTTGTTTAAATTCTAGGTCCTTTTTTGCGAACGGTGTCAATGTGAACAGTGAGGTGCAGTGTCCTCCAAGTCATTGCTGTGTGCTGGTGGAAGGATTGATAACTGGTGTCATCGCTCCCAGTTCCATAAACATTATCTGCAGTTGATGACTGGAAAATAATGTATGCAGCGTATAGGGAATAATGGATACCAGAGAGTTATTACAGGGCACTAGTCTTGGCAGGAGCTTCAAATGTCAGTAAACCCATGAAAAGCATTATGACCATTACCTGAATCCTGTTAGTTTGCTGCCTTGTAATTATTCCTATGTTGCATTCTTTTTTCCCCTTCAGACTTCCACTACTTGCTACAGATTTTGAAAACCCAAGCTTGACATCACCCAACCATTAATTCTTGTTCGACCTCATCATCTCTCCTACACTTTATGACCATGGTGATGTGCTGCACTATGAACCTTGACCCTTCACCTAGGTTACTCGGGGAAAAAATAGCTTTCTGATAAAAACAGTTACTGTCAAATTTATGGCTAATGCTTTCAGTTCTTTATGCCAGCAGCGGGCATTACACTCCACGTGGCTAGTGTGTGACATTGTGCAGACAGAAAGATGACGTCAATCATTACAAATTTATCAAATGATAATCCACAGCTGATTACTGGGAAATAAAGATAAAGTGGGAAATATTGTAACCCTTCACTTCAGGCATTGAAGTTTTTTGTAATAGTTTACAGTTGGTTTAGTGAATCCCAATCCAATTCCTATTGCATGAGTCGAAAGCATGCACCCACACTTGAATTTAGCATAGGGGACACTAATGTAGCCGCTAATATAAATAGGCTGTTTAAGAGGTGTAAAAGGCACATTGATACTGCACAAGATCTTTGAGATTGGGTTTGTTAGGCAGTGTTGTTGTATCTTTTACCTAACTTGTGAATGGCGGATTCTATCACTGGGTCTGCAGTCAAACAATGTTACTTCACCCAACACTCTCATACCTTATCTTGACCAGAACAAATCTAAAATATCAATAGCAAAATATTCCAAAAGAATCCAATCCATTTGCCTCACATGAAAAAAAGCACTGGTCCTTAGCAAAATGCATGTATCAGAAGTGATGAGTCTCACATTTTTAAAAGTTGTTAAAATTAATAACTGAATTACTGCTATAGCATGCGGCCAGCTTTCAGTGGGCTGGTACATTTGGATGTAGTAATGATTCTTACAGCATATTACATTGATCAGTTTACTGCTGGGTTAGTACTGGCCTTTGAGAGTGAAAGATGTATTTTATTAATATAAAGTAACAAAAAAAGGCTTGCTTTCTAAAAATGTAATTTCTGATGTCATTTTGGAAAGAAGAGCTGGATTGCTTCTAGTTAATGGGACATGCCAGGCATGAAATTTGAAGTTTTATTAGCTAACTGATTAAATAAATTGCAGCTGTGTTGTGATACTTCTATCACATTATTAGCAAATAGCAAGTTGAGAGATGTTAGTGCTGGAAATTGTGCATTCCTATTTCAGTCGTCGAGTATTAGCATCAAGTATTCCTGGGTGAAGTATAGTGCACGCAAATGCGGAGTAGAGCTTCCTCTGCCAGGCTATGTATCAGTACTCCCTCCTACATCAATATGACTTTTCTCCCAGCCACCCTGTGGTCTCTGAGTGCTGATTGTCAATCAGTGCCGTTCTGTGCTGTGGGTCTGTACCCACTGGGAGCTGGATTGAGAATGCTCATATTCATTTCACATTGGACCCTCACGGTACAGACAAAGGAGACTTTCATTGCGTCTGCCTGCAGTGGATTTGAACTGGGAACCTAAAGGCAAAAAGCCAGTGTCCAACACACTGCACCACCTTGTTCCTTGTGTGCAATTATTTTTCTCTCTCCTCTTTCAAATTTATATTAGAATGCCAATGAACAAAATTCCGTGTGAGGTCAGTGGTAAAATCAATCTATGAAAGTGTTTCATATAACGGATTGTTTCATTTGTAAAAAGTAATAAGGATTGATGCTGATATCAAAGCTGTGTACTTTAACTGAGGTTTGCCATATAATTTGGTTCATTAGAGAAGAACATATTAACATCTCTTGACAGGCCCTGTGACAGATGCAGCTTTCCACTTACAGCCATGATTACGTTTTTGGTGAGTGGATGTTTTACGTATGCATCTTGTGACTGAAAATCTCACGCCAGCATTTGGCCAATGTTGCCAGCTCTGTGTTATGGAAGTGGATACACACACACTAACTCTGTGCCCACCTCTGATCGGGTTTGAGATCCATTTTTCTTCTCTGAATCTTGTTCGCTGAGCTTCACAGAGGCTTACAAAACTTTTGGCGATGATCACCATCCCAAGCTTTCCCTCTTTCTTGCCTTAAATCCCAACTTCAATGTCCAAGACCGTGTGGCACAGAGAGAGAAACTTAGAGCAGCACATTTGATGAAGGTCATGGATTGATTGAAGGAGAGCTATATAAGAACATAAGAAATAGGTGCAGGAGTAGGCCATACGGCCCCTCGAGCCTGCTCCGCCATTTAATACGATCTTGGCTGATCCGATCATGGACTCAGGTCCACTTCCCTGCCCGCTCCCCATAACCCCTTATTCCCTTATCGGTTAAGAAAACTGTCTATCTCTGTCTTAAATTTATTCAATGTCCCAGCTTCCACAGCTCTCTGAGGCAGCGAATTCCACAGATTCACAACCTTTTGAGAAAATTTCTCATCTCAGTTTTAAATGGGCGGCCCCTTATTCTAAGATTATGTCCTCTAGTTCTAGTCTTCCCCCATCAGTGGAAACTGCATACTATAAGTAGCCCGCAGTCTGTTTACGGAGTACCATTGACTTCGGTGTTTCAATGGATTATTAGTTATGTTAGTTGTAAAGCAAGACTTAAAAAAAATATAATGATTATATAGGTTCAGTACTTCCTCATAAATGTGGTTAGACCAGACTAACATGAGGATACCTGCGTAAGAACCTAAATCTATAGACTCTGCACCTTGTTGCCCTTTGCTGTACTTGTGCCAGCAGAGATTTCAGTAACCTAGGAAACGGACTCATTGTGTATGTGCAAAAGCATTTTAAGAATAATCCAAACACAGGGTGGAGAACAAAGAACTATAAGTAGTCTTTAAAATTGAGTTTACATTTTCATTACTTGAAAACTAAGATACAGTTGCCACTCATATTACCTTGCAGGATTAAAGGTCCTCATTTAAAGAGACAGAATCGCAGCTTAATACTGGTTTTATCTTTAAACTATTCAAAAATTTGCTGGCAGTTCTTTAAGGGAAAAGAAAAATCTTGAATATTTAAAGCAGGAAAATGGCTCCTCTTTACTTGATAAAATAACTCCCCTATTGAAACTTCTACTTCACATTCTGATGACAGCATTACAATTGGTCATTTTAAGTGAGTACGCTTGTTTATTTCTTGCCTGCTGTCACACACTTTTTTTTAAGGTGCTTTTGTATTCCTCGCAAAACTTGATCCAGTTTTTAACCTTTGGATTGAGGAGCTGGTCTCCTTGGATTTGATGGCCTTTACTTTTCCACGGTACCCGAAGAGAAAGCAAGCACACCAGACCAGCCGCCTGTGTTTTTTGAATGACTAAACCTGGCTCATTATTCTGATAGCAGAATCCTGGACCTACATTTTGGAGTGTCTAAATTGCTACAGGGGAAAAAGGGAGCCAGGCTTATTTCACTAAGGCGTGCACCCGACTGAGCGAGACCAGGGCTCCCTCTGCCAGCCGCTCTCTGTGTGGAAAATCGGCTTTACTTCATCAGGCGGATCTGGAGATTTTTTGTGGTGGTGTTCAAATGATATAGTAGTTGAAGCAGGAAATGGTGCAGCTCCTGTCCAACAACAATTCCTATGAAATGACTTTCACATTTGTGATGAATGGCAGTATTACTGTTACTCTGGGCTCTGAGCCATGTATCATCTGCCTATGTATTAGAAAATAGTGTGTGTATTTCTCTCAACTTGTTCATTGAACGGCGAGATTAGGAGATTTTTTTTTTTTTAAACAGAGGGTTGTTAATGTCCTTACCAGAAAGTGGTGGAAGCACAATCTATAAAAGCTTTTAAAAGGCAACTGGATAAATATTTGGAAAGGAAAAATGTAAGAGTGCGGGGAATGGACAGGGGAACTGGGACTAAGTGGAGGGCGCTTTCAGAGAACGGGCACATGGGACTGAAGGTCCTTCTGTGCTGTGTAAGATACTCTCTTAAACCAACTAATGACATCTTTTGGCCTAAATTGTTCTTACATTTTCAGAATTGTTGGAGCAATGTTTTGTGGGTTGTTTAGCTTAATTTTCTGAATTTCAATAATACATTTTTCCAACTATAATTTAATAGCACATTACTTGGATTAAGGTGCTGGAATATACATTAGGTTCTGAAAACAGCAGTATTTAAAAATCCCATCATGTGCAAGTGAAAATGTAATTTAAGTTTTTACAAAAAGCTCTTCAACATACATTATCACAGCAGATAATTTATTCTTCCTCCGAAGCAACAAAATGGATTCACAAACTTGTTTGTTTTTAAATGCATACACTTACAGGTATAACATTCAGACAAAAGGATTCTCTGTGGCACCCAGATACAATGAAAATAGACCGTAAAACCCTTCAATGATGGTACGGATGGTCTGTGCGGACGAGCAGGAAGTCAAATGTTTTCCTGTTTTGTTTTGGGCCGTAAAGTTCAGATGATTCCTTCATCCAGCAGCTTGTTGACACCATCGCAGATTTTCTGCAGATACTCTTTGTAAACTCCATCGGGATTGTACAAATCAGACAGAAACTCCACGTCTGCAAAGAGTCTGAAGACATGGTCAATGCGTCCGTGGGATTTGGGGGTGAGATGACGCTCGATGAGTTCGTGCAGCAAGTCCTTGCATTCGTTCAGCAGCTCCGCCAGAATGCTTCTGTCAAACGTAAACTCAACCTCGTAGAAGCTGACTGCTGTCATGGCGGCCTGGTTTAATTTCTTCTTGAATTTATCCACAATCTCCACTTCGTCCTGGTTAAACTGGTTATTTCTGTAGAGAATCCCAATTTTTAAAGCAATCTTGATCAAATCCTTCAAGACCTTGTGGGCTTCCTTCTTGTCGTTTGTGTACTCTCTGGTGACTTTGTACAGCTCATCCAGGATGTCGCTGCTTGTGTCGTCAATGAGCATATTGGCCACGGCCTTGGTGGCCATCTTGCTGAGAATCTTTTTCTGAGCTTGCAGGGCCAAGCTTTTGGAGTTGAAGATTTCAGTTCCCACTGTGAAAATAAAGGAATAAAACCACTGATCATAAAGGACTTTCATGAGATAGAGTTACAGAGCTACATAGTCTTCAGCACAGACGCATGCCATTCTGCCCCACTGGTCTATGCTGGCATCTATGCTCCACACAAGCCTCCTCCAACTAACCCCATCAACATATCTTTCTATTCCTTTCTCCCTCATATGCTTATCTAGCTTCCCTTTAAATGCATCTGTGCTATTCGCCTCAACCGCTCTAAGAATTAGGAGCAGGAGGAGGCCATTCGGCCCCTTGAGCCTGCTCTGTCATTCAATAATCTTCTGATCTGCTGATTTACCTCATCCACTTTCCTGCACTGTCCCCATATCCCTTGATTCCCTTAATACTCAAAAATCTATCAATCTCTCTTGAATATACTGAAAGACTGAGCTTGCACAGCCCTCTGGGGTAGAGAATTCCAAAGATTCACCACCCTCTGAGTGAAGAAGTTTCTCCTCATCTCAGTCCTAAATGGCCGACCCCTTATTCTGAAACCCTGACCCCTGGTTCTAGACTCCCCAGCCCGGGGAAACATCCTCCCTGGAACTACCCTGCCAAGCCCTGTAAGAAATCTGTGTGTTTCAATGAGATCACACCTCATTCTTCTAAACTCTAGGGAATATAGGCCTAGTCCACTCAATCTCTCCTCATAGGACAATCCCCCCATCCCAGGAATCAGTCTGGTGAACCTTCGGTGCACTCCCTCTATGGTAAGTATATCCTTCCTGTAAGAATTTTGTATGTGGTAGCACTTTACCCAGTCTTTAGGTGAAGAAGTTTCTCTCGAATTCTCTATTGGATTTATTAGTTACTTATGACCTTTTTATGATAGATGTAGATGGGAAGCCTATGTTTAGCTCAGTGTGGCTCATTGACCCTAAAAAACCTATTGTTCCCCACACTTCTCACAGCTTCCAACTGTTTCTTGAGTGGTCGCACGCTAGTTCCAATTGACTATCCTACTTGGAAGTCTACTCCGTGTGTTGATCACTCTTCCTGGATATCAGACCTGGATTGGCCAGTTGGAACCTGTGACACACCCACCTTGTACAACCGGCACGGTTTAGCTTGAAGTAATGTTCTAAGTTTATCTTTTGGCAACAATACCTTATTGTTGAATTACCAGAAGGAATCTCGTGATGCTAATGCTCTGATGTATAACAATATTAGTAAAACAAAAATATAAAACCCTGAATGATGGAAACCTGAAATAAAAACAAAAATATTGCTGGAACTACACAACAGGTTAATCAACATCTGTAAGAAAGACACTTAATATTTGGGACGTTTCTCTTTATCAGAACCTGTATCATATTCTGACTTCCTAATAGATAAACTAAAAATGAGATTGATATTTAGAAAAGTGGAATATAGTATAAAAAAAATAAAGGATATAGGAGAGGGGTAGGAGAGGGGGGGGGGGGAGGCAAGAATCGAATACTTAGGAGTTGAACTTTGGTATCGCTGTTTTTGAGGCGGTATCAGCGCCTGAGTGCTGATTTTACCGTCAGGCGTTAGGTGCGGGCTCAAACTGCCAAATTAGTTTTTTAATGCCCAAAGGTGAGAGAACAGTGCTAAAAGTGGCGTTGCTCACTCATCCGCGGGCGGGAGCTCAGAAGACCGACTGAATTTCGCAACGGGAAGCTGCCGCCATGCTAGGAAAAAGCTTCTGCACTCTTTAAAACTAATGAAAACACGCAGAAGTAAATAAAGAAAAAAAACTTACCTTTCTTTCTGGCTGATTCCACTCACGGACCGCTGTTTAACCACCACTTTTTCCTGGCTGTACAACCACCTGCCGGTACAGCAGCCGTACAAAGCAAATATCGCGACAGAGGCGTCAAAGATGCGTCGTACGCTGGATGATATCACCACGCGGATGGCATTAGCCGGTGCAGCATTGCCTCTTGGCACCTCTGCCAAAGAGCCCACTCAATTTCAGCCGGGGCGTGGACGCCGCTTCACCACGACGGTGGGCCTTTGCCGCCTACTACCGGCGGTAACTGGCGGCGTTCACAACCGAATTTGGACCCCTAAGATGAGACCGAAAGGGGAGTAGCTGATGTTGTATTTACCGTACGCTTCTGTGTCACATCAGCTCCGATGATGATGGCAGTGCTGAAAGGTTAAGGAAGCCGTGCCACTCGCTCCAGAGCCACTGAAGACACTTGTACATTAAAGGAGTGCAGCTGACAGTAGACTCACCATTATCCAGCCATCAGCTGCACTTCCAAGTTTAACAATGTGACCTGCCGGGAACCTCTGTGAAAATGTGGATCTACAAATCTGCTATTGGATTAAGGCCTCCAGAAAACTAAACATGCGGAGCTGGCTTTGCACATTTGAACTCCGCTAAAAATCATCTCCATATTTCACACTAGAACACAACAGGCTGATGGAAACTGGCACTCGCTGCATTTAAAATGACAAGAATGGGGCATCCATTTAATCTTCACGTGAACACAAAAAAAAAGAGCAAATTTGCCTTAAAGATAATGTTTCCTGGTTGACCTCTGGTCAGAGATGTACCAAGTGGTCAGCTTGCGTATATGGACCAGGGGCAATATTTTTTGCTCACTATCTGCAGGGAACATTCGCAGCCAGAAGGGAAGGGTCCAGCAGCCAGAAAACAAAGTTGTGCCTTTCAAGCAATTAATTGTACATGCATGTGGCTGTCGGTATACTAGAAATGGGTTTACCAATGATGCACTTTACATAGTACAGGCAACTCTCGATTATCCGGGTCCCTTGGGAATTGGGCTGTGTCAGGTAAACGGTTTCTCCGTTAGAGCGAGTTGACATTACAGTTAATGCTTACAGTACTGCAGGTGTGCTCTAACCAATAGCTGTAGCGTATCTTCTAATCTTTGAATTCTAGTTCTCTAGATCTAAAGATCATTAGGTTTGTTGATTACTTCCTGTAATTGTTAATTCATTAAAAATGCCATGATGGGAGGCAGTGGAACTGCGTGGGAGCAGCAGCGGGAGCTGAGACAGGGTGCAGCGCTCAATAGCAGCACAGCAAGTGCAGGCTCGACAGAGGCAGTGGACCTGTGTGCGAGCCGCAGCGGGAGCTGAGGCAAGGCAGAGCGCTGAAAAGCAAGGCTCAACAGGCAACATTCGAAAGGAACATCAGAGTTTCAAAGTGACGTTGGCAGTGCGCGCACACATGGAATTTTAAATGCTGTTACAACGGTTTCCCGTTGCATCTGTGTGCGGAGAATCGAGAGTTGCTTGTATTTACAGCACAGAAATAGCCCATTTGGCCCAACAGCTCTATGCCATTGTTTATTCTCCACACGAGCCCCTTCCCACCCTTTCTAATCCAATCCCAGCAACAGATCCTTTTATTTCTTTCTCTTGTACTTATTTAGCTTCGCCTTAAATGCATCTGTTATTCTCCTCAAATACTCCTTGTGGTGGCAAGTTCCACATTCTAGCCACTCTGAGTACAGAAGTTTCTCCTGAATTCCTTATTGGATTTATTGGTGACAATCTTATATTTATGGCCCTTAGTTTTCACCCCCACAAGTGGAAACATCTTCTCTACGTCTACCCTATCGAACCCCTTCATAATCCTAAAGACCTCTATCAGGTCACCCCTCAGCCTTCTCTTTCCTGATAGTTATAACCTCTCAGTTCTGGTATCATCTTTGTAAATCTTTTTTGCACCCTCTCTGATGCCTCTATATCCTTAGTGTAATATGGAGAGCAGAACTGAGCGCAGTTGTTGTCAATAGGCTGCAGATACATGATGTTGGTAGAATTTCTGACCACCAGTAATGTTCCTGTCAGCTCAAACAGGGCCTGTGGGATCAGGAAATTTACGCTTTTCAATGTCACCTGGTCTCCACTTGAACCTTCCTTCAAATTTCTATCCGTAATGCCAGCGCTTTGTACTTGCATGTCCTTTATGTAAAAGAAAGGAACTCCCAGTCTTTTAGCAAAAGTCTCGACCATCAGTAATTCTGAACATTGACAAGCTGTAAACAGATAAATGCTCCGAGGGCAGAGGGTTTACAGAAGATGCAGGAAATGTTTGTTAATAGAAGAGCAGCTGGATCATTGTCTACAAAAGATGCGATAGGCCAACTGTATAAAAAGGATTTGGGGGAGTTCAGCAAAACAGGACCATCCATAAAGAGGAGGCGGGTCTGTAAAGTTGCTTCCAGGACACCACAGCTCAGGGAGCAACAGTATACCAGAGTGTGTTTTGGAAAATTAGCTTAAAATTGGCATTTAACGCAGCACAATTTGAGTATTTGGTGATGCAAGATGAAAGGGTATATGCCAGGTAGCTGATACCAGAGCCAGATCTGCCATTATGCCGCCGTCCTTACAGTTCAAGACCTGGTATGCCATTTGGCAATAACTGAGATCACCTGCTTCCACAAACTCTGGGTCAGGACGGAGGCAGTCACAAAGCTGTCTCATCTGCTATAAGTGTCAGCTGTGGCTCAGTGGGTAGCACTCTCGCCTCTGAGTCAGAAGGTTGTTGGTTCAAGTCCCACTCAAGAGACCTGAGCACAAAAATCTCGGCTGATATTCCAGTGGGAGCACAACATTGTTGGAGGTGCCGTCTTTCGGATGAGGCGTTAAACCGAGGCTACGTCTGCCCTCTCAAGTGAACGTAAAAGATCCCATGGCACTATTTCGAAGAAGAGCAGGAGAGTTATCCCTGGTATCCTGGCAGATATTTATCTCTCAATCAAAATAACCCCAAAAAAAACAGATTATCTGGTCATTATCACATTGCTGTTTGTGCGCAAATTGGCTGCCGCGTTTTCTACATTACAACAGTGGCTACGCTCCAAAAGTATTTCATTGGCTGTAAAGAGCTTTGAGATGTCCGGTGGTCGTGAACGACGCTATATAAATACAAGTCTTTTATACAGATGCCTTCACAGACAACAGGCACTGCCAATGTGAATCAAGTGTCCTCAACTGCGATGCCTCCACCTCATTCCAGTCTTGCACAGGGTTGATTTGCAATCTATCCAATTTGCTGCCCACACATGTATCACAGAGGGACTGATATGTTGTTCAGCAGTCCCAGCTCTTATTGCTCTTTTTCTATTGACTATCAAAGGCAGCATGGTACATATTTTACTGAACTGTTCGACTCTTCAAAATCCAGGGAGTCACTGATGACATCCATGTGGCCAAAAATGCGGGTTCACTGTTTCAGCTTGTTGAAGGAGCAACAAGTGCCCCAGAGTTCATGGCGAAAATGGAGATTAGTCATGACATGTTGTAAAGACTGGAGTATTTAAATATTCATAAAACATCAGGATCAGTTGGAATGAATCCAAGAGTCCTTGAGGAACTGAGTAGAAGTAAAGGAAGCTGTAACTGATTTTTTTGCATGTTTTAATGAACACGGGAGCAGTACCAGAAAATAAGAAATGAGCTATTCGTGCTATTTTTTTTAACAAGGTCCGAAGCATGGGCCTGGGAATTGCCTTAAAGGGAATGTTCACTGGACTGATTCCTGGGGTGGGGGAATTGTCCGATTAGGAGAGATTGAGTGGACTTGGCCTATATTCCCTAGAGTTTAGAAGAATGAGAGGTGATCTAATTGAACCATATAAAATCCTTACAGGGCTTGACAGGGTAGATGCTGGAAGAATGTTTCCCCTGGCTGGGGAGTCTAGAACCAGAGGTCACAGTCTCAGAATAAGGGGTCAGCCATTTAGGACTGACACGAGGAAAAATTTCTTCACTCAAAGATTGGTGAATCTTTGGAATTCTCTACTTCAAAGAGCTGTGGATGCTCAGTCTATATTCAAGACAGAGATGGATAGATTTTTGAATATTAAGGGAACTAAGGGATATGGGGATAGTGTGGGAAGGAGGAGTTAAGGTAGAAGATCAGTCATGATCTTACTGAATGGTGGAGCAGGCTCGAAAGGCTGAATGGCCTGCTCCTGCTATTTCTTATGCTCTTATGTTTTACAGGCCTCTTAGTTTAGCGCCCATTGACAGCAAAACATTGGCGTCTAATACGAAAGAACCAATTAAAATACACTTAAAGACCAACATTCATTTTTGAAAGGCAGTTTATAGCTAATAAATGTAATGGGAATAAACCCAAGATTATTTGCTTGGAACTTACCGAGACGATCTAATCTGGAGTCTGAATAATAACGTACTTATTTTAAACGTGTTTCCTCCTCCTTTATAATTCAAGATTGAATGAAAAGCAAAACATTTATTAAGGTTTAAAACAACAATATATGTAGCAGTTCAGCATCTAGCAAGCTCCATCTTCAGTCTGCGCTCGGTAGTCTGCCTTAAACCGATCGTTGAATTTATATGTTGCTCGGTATTGATTGTTTAGGAAGTTTGTGTAAATTGCATGTGAAAACTGGCAAGTAGAATCAAAAAAAAACAAAGATGTTTTACAATTACATAAAGAGCAAGAAGATAACTAAGGAAAGGATAGGGCCTATTAGGGACCAAAATGGTGATCAATGTGTGGAGGCGGAGGATGTGGATAAGGTACTAAATGAACACTTTGCGGCTGTCTTCACAAAAGTGGGGGACAATGCCGACGTTGAAGTTCAGGAGGATGATACTGAAATATTAGACGTGATAAATATAGTAAAATTGGTTAGTTTTAAGAGGTTTAGCATCCTTGAAAGTAGATAAATTGCCACGACCGGATTAAATATATCCCGAAGCTACTTAAGGAAGCAAGGGAGGAAATTGCGGAGGCTCTGACCATCATTTTTCAATCCTCCCTGGCTACAGGAGTGGTGCCAGAGGATTAGAGAACTGCTAACGTTGTACTATTGTTTAAAAATGGAGGAAGGGATAAACTGAGTAATTGCAGGCCTGTTAGTTTAACCTCAGTGGTGGGCAAATTACTGGAACAAATTCTGAGGGACAGTATAAACCTTCATTTAGAAAGACACAGATTAGTCAAGGACAGTCAGCATGGATTTGTTAAGGGCAGGTCGTGTCTGACTAACTTGATTAAGTTCTTTGGGGAGATAACAAGAAGCGTCGATGAGGGCAGTACGTTTAATGTAGTCTACATGGATTTTAGTGAGGCTTTTGACAAAGTCAGACATGGCAGGCTGATCAAAAAAGTAAAAGCCCATGGGATCCAAGGGAGAGCGGCAAATTGGATACAAAATTGGCTCAGTGACGGGAAGCAAAGGGTAATGGTTGCTGGGTGTATTTGTGATTGGAAGGCTGTTTCCAGTGGGGTTCCACAGGATTCAGTACTCGGTCCTTTCCTTTTTGTAGTATATATTAATGATTTAGACTTAAATGTAGGGGGCATGATCAATAAATTTGCAGACGAGACAAAAAATCGGCCGTGTGGTTGACAGTAAGGAATCTCGAGACTGCAGGAAGATATCGATGAACTGGTCAGTTGGGCAGAAAAGTGGAAAATAGAACTCAATCCGGAAAAGTGTGAGGTAATGCATTTGGGGAGGGGCAACAAGGCAAGGGAATACATAATAAATGGGAGGATACTGAGAGGTGTAGAGGAACTGGAGTATATGTCCACAGATCCCTAAAGGTAGTGGACAGATAGATTAGGGAGTTTAAAAATGTGTACAGAATGCTTTCCTTTATTAGCCGAGGCATAGAATACAAGAGCAGGGAAGGAATACAAAGCAGGTTCGAGGAGCAGGAGTCTGGGGAGTCGGAGGCCTATAAAAGGCCCAGCAGTTCGAGAGGCGGGAGTTCGAGGAGCGGGAGTCCGGGGAGTCGGAGGCCTATAAAAGGCCCGGCAGTTCGAGAGGCGGGAGTTCGAGGAGCGGGAGTCGGAGACCTATAAAAGGCCCGGCAGTTCGAGAGGCGGGAGTTCGAGGAGCGGGAGTCGGAGACCTATAAAAGGCCCGGCAGTTCGAGAGGTGGCAGTTCGAGGAGCGGGAGTCAGAGGCCTATAAAAGGCCCGGCAGTTCGAGAGGTGGCAGTTCGAGGAGCGGGAGTCGGAGGCCTATAAAAGGCCCGGCAGTTTGAGAGACCAACTGGTGCAGGTGCAGGGGCAGAAGGTAAACAAAGAAATAGAAAGAAATCGAAAGGTGACATCACAGCCAAAGGGGTAAGTGATTGGCTGGTGATTGGCGAGTAGTTTTTCTTTTTCTTTTTCAATAGGTAACCTTTATCATTGTTGTTGCCAAATTAAGTTAATCTAAGGGTTAAGTCAAGACAGGAGAGCGCGGATACGTGTCATACTCCTCCTGTGCTATGTGGGAACTCAAGGACGCTTCCAGTATCCCTGATGCCTACATGTGCAGGAAGTGTGTCCTGCTGCAGCTCCTGACCGACGTTGCGGCACTGGAGCTGCGGGTGGACTCACTCTGGAACATCTGCGATGCTGAGGATGCCTTGAATAGCACGTTTAGTGAGTTGGTCATACCGCAGGTAAAGATTACACAGACATAAGGGAATGGATGACCAACAGGAAGAGCAGTGGAAGGAAGGTAGTGCAGAGGTCCCCTGCGGTCATCCCCCTCCAAAACAGATACACTGTTTTGGGTGCTGCTGGGGTGGGATGACTCATCAGGGGAGGGCAGCAGCAGCCAAGTCCATGGCACCGTGGGTGGCTCTGCTGCACAGGAGGACAGAAAAAGCGTGGGAGAGCTATAGTGGTAGGGGATTCTATTGTAAGGGGAATAGATAGACGTTTCTGCGGCCGTAATCGAGACTCCAGGATGATATGTTGTCTCCCTGGTGCAAGGGTCAAGGATGTCTCGGAGCGGTTGCAGGACATTTTGGAGGGGGAGGGTGAACAGCCAGTTTTTGTGGTGCATATAGGTACCAACGATATAGGTAAAAAATGGGATGAGGTCCTACAAGTTGAATTTAGGAAGCTAGGAATTAAATTAAAAAGTAGGACCTCAAAAGGTAGTAATCTCAGGATTGCTACCAGTGCCACATGATAGTCAGAGTAGGAATCGCAGGATAGCTCAGATGAATATGTGGCTTGAGGAGTGGTGCAGAAGGGAGGGATTCAAATTCCTGGGACATTGGAACCGGTTCTGGGGGAGGTGGGACCAGTACAAACCGGACGGTCTGCACCTGGGCAGGACCGGAACCAATGTCCTAGGTGGAGTGTTTGCTAGTGCTGTTGGGGAGGGGTTAAACTAATATGGCAGAGGGATGGGAACCTATGCAGGGAGACAGAGAGAAGTAGAATGGGGGCAGAAGCAAAAGATAGAAAGAAGAAAAGTAAACGTGGAGGGCAGAGAAACCCAAGGCAAAAATCAAAAAGGGCCACATTACAGCAAAATCTAAAGGGGCAAAGTATGTTAGAAAGACGAGCCTGAAGGCTCTGTGCCTCAATGCGAGGAGTATTCATAATAAGGTGGATGAATTAACTGCACAGGCAGCAATTAATGAATATGATATAATTGGGATCATGGAGACATGGCTCCAGGATGACCAAGGCAGGGAACTCAACATCCAGGAAGGATAGACCAAAGGAAAAGGAGGTGGGGTAGCCTTGCTGGTTAAAGAGGAAATTAACGCAATAGTAAAGAAGGACATTAGCTTGGATGATGTGGAATCTGTATGGCTGGAGCTGCGGAATACCAAAGGGCAGAAAACGCTAGTGAGAGTTGTGTACAGACCACCAAAGAGTAGTAGTGAGGTTGGGGACAGCATAAAACAAGAAATTAGGGATGCGTGCAATAAAGGTACAGCAGTTATCATGGGTGACTTTAATCTACATATAGATTGGGCTAACCAAACTGGTAACAATACGGTGGAGGAGGATTTCCTGGAGTGTATTAGGGATGGTTTTCTAGACCAATATGTTGTGGAACCAACTAGAGGGCTGGCTATCCTAGACTGGGTGATGTGTAATGAGAAAGGACTAATTAGCAATCTTGTTTTGCAAAGCCCCTTGGGGAAGAGTGACCATAATATGGTAGAATTCTTTATTAAGATAGAGAGTGACACAGTTAATTCAGAGACTAGGGTCCTGAACTTAAGGAAAAGTAACTTCGATGGTATGACACATGAATTGGCTAGAATAGACTGGCAAATGACACTTGAAGGGTTGACGGTGGATAGGCAATGGCAAACATTTAAAGATCACATGGATGAACTTCAACAATTGTACATCCCTGTCTGGAGTAAAAATAAAACGGGGAAGGTGGCTCAACCGTGGCTAACAAGGGAAATTAAGGAAGTGTTAAAACCAAGGAAGGGGCATATAAATTGGTCAGAAAAAGCAGCAAACCTGAGGACTGGGAGAAATTTAGAATTCAGCAGAGGAGGACAAAGGGTTTAATTAGAAGGGGGAAAATAGAGTATGAGAAGAAGCTTGCCAGGAACATAAAAACTGACTGCAAAAGCATCTATAGATATGTGAAGAGAAAAAGATTAGTGAAGACAAACGTAGGTCCCTTGCAGTCAGATTCAGGTGAATTTATAGGGGGAACAAAGAAATGGCAGACCAGTTGAACAAATACTTTGGTTCTGTCTTCATGAAGGAAGACACAAATAACCTTACGGAAATACTAGGGGACCGAGGATCTAGTGAAAAGAAGGAACGGAAGGATATCCTTATTAGTTGGGAAATTGATGGGATTGAAGGCTGATAAGTCCCCTGGACCTGATAGTCTGCATCCCAGAGTATTTAAGGAAGTGGCCCTAGAAATAGTGGATGCATTGGTGATCATTTTCCAACAGTATCGACTCTGGATCAGTTCCTATGGACTGGAGAGTAGCTAATGTAACTCCACTTTTTTTTTAAAAAAGGAGGGAGAGAGAAAATGGGTAATTATAGACCGGTTAGCCTGACATCAGTAGTGGGAAAAATGTTGGAATCAATTATTAAAGATGAAATAGCAGCGCATTTGGAAAGCAGTGACAGGATCGGTCCAAGTCAGCATGGATTTATGAAAGGGAAATCATGCTTGACAAATCTTCTGGAATTTTTTGAGGATGTAACTAGCAGAGTGGACACGGGAGAACCAGTGGATGTGGTGTATTTGGACTTTCAAAAGGCTTTTGACAAGGTTCCACACGAGATTGGTGTGCAAAATTAAAGCACATGATATTAGGGATAATGTACTGACGTGGATAGAGAACTGGTTGGCAGTCAGGATAAATGGATCCTTTTCAGAATGGCAGGCAGTGACTAGTGGGGTGCCGCAGGGCTCAGTGCTGGGACCCCAGCTATTTACAATATACACTAATGATTTAGATGAAGGAATTGAGTGTAATATCTCTAAGTTTCCAGATGACACTAAACTGGGTGGTGGTGTGAGCTGTGAAGAAGATGCTAAGAGGCTGCAGGGTGACTTGGACAGGTTAGGTGAGTGGGCAAATGCATGGCAGATGCAGTATAATGTGGATAAATGTGAGGTTATCCACTTTGGTGGCAAAAACCCAAAAGCAGAATATTATCTGAATGGCGGCAGATTAGGAAAAGGGGAGGTGCAACGAGACCTGGGTGTCATGGTACATCAGTCGTTGAAAGTTGGCATGCAGGTACAGCAGGCGGTGAAGAAGGCAAATGGTATGTTGGCCTTCATAGCTAGGGGATTTGAGTATAGGAGCAGGGAGGTCTTACTGCAGTTGTACAGGGCCTTGGTGAGGCCTCACCTGGACTATTGTTCAATTTTGGTCTCCTAATCTGAGGAAGGAAGTTCTTGCTATTGAGGGAGTGCAGCGAAGGTTCACTAGACTGATTCCCGGGATGGCAGGACTGACATATGAGGAGAGACTGGATCGACTGGGCCTGTATTCACTGGAATTTAGAAGGATGAGAGGGGATCTCATAGAAATTTATAAGATTCTGACGGGACTGGACAGGTTAGATACAGGAAGAATGTTCCCGATGTTGGGGAAGTCCGGAACCGGGAGACACAGTCGAAGGATAAGGCGTAAGCCATTTAGGACTGAGATGAGGAGAAACTTCTTCACTCAGAGTTGTTAACCTGTGGAATTCCCTACCACAGAGAGTTGTTGATGCCAGTTCATTGGATATATTCAAGAGGGAGTTAGATATGGTCCTTACAGCTAAAGGGATCAAGGGGTATGGAGAGAAAGCAGGAAAGGGGTATTGAGGTGAATGATCAGCTAAAATCTTATTGAATGGTGGTGCAGGCTTGAAGGGCCGAATGGCCTACTCCTGCACCTATTTTCTATGTTTCTATGTATGCTAGAACTGTATACAGCACTAATTAGGCCATAGCTTGGGTACAGTTCTGGTCACCACGTTACTGGAAAGATGTGATTGTACTCGAAAGGGTGCAGAGGAGATTTACGAGGTTGTTGCCTGGACTGGAAAACTTTAGCTCTGAGGAAAGATTGGATAGGCTGGCGTTGTTTTCCTTGGAACAGAGGAGGCTGAGGGGAGATCTAATTGAGGTATATAAAATTATGAGGGGCCTAGTTAGAGTGGATAGGAAGGACCTATTTCCCTTAGCAGAGGGGTCAATAACCAGGAGGCATAGATTTAAAACAGTTGGTAGAAGGATTAAAGAGGAGATGAGGAAACGTTTCTTCACCCAGAGGGTGTTGGGGGTCTGGAACTCACTGCCTGAAAGGGTGGTAGAGGCAGAAACCCTCATTACATTCGAAAGGTGTGCACTTAAAGAGCCGTAACCTACAGGGCTACGGACCTAGTGCCGTAAGGTGGGATTCGGTTGGGTAACTCTTTTTCGACCGGCACGGACAAGATGGACCGAATGGCGCCCTTCTGTGATGTAATTTTCTATGGTTCTATGAAATAATAGCATTGACTGAAGTGAGGGAATTCAGTAAGGCTGATAACATGATGTTGCGCGTGTGCTGTATTATCCAGCAGGGAGACCAAAGCCCGAGACCAAAGCCCTGCAGCATGCCCAAGATACTCGGCACCCCAAAATGTTGTTGGCCGGTAAGTAACTTTCCAGGAGCCTCTGCACAAACTGCTCATTAATGCTCCAGGAAATAGTTAAATGAAGGAATTGCTCCATGCTGTGACTGGGGCACTTGGAAAGAATGCTTCTGGTGGGGAAGAAGATGCATTTTTATCTGAGGAGGCTCTCCTCTTGATACAGGGTCACCCTTATTCATTGCTTCAGTGGCCTTTTTGTTTTTAACCTTCACTGATTGATTAAATCCTGCTGCAAACAGCAATGATCAGGCACCCAACAGGCCTCACACGCCCCTGGCACACCATGCACTACACACTGGAAACAGCCAAATAATCTTTAAATCAGCTGACATCACATTGTGGCGGGAGGCCAGCTTGTCTGGTTGCAGACAAGGCCAGCACCTAGTGCAGCATTCCTGGCCCCTGTAAATACACGCACTATAGTATTAGAGCAGTAGGATAACTCACTGCTCCAGACCTGTCTGCATTCCCAGTTTCGTGCAGGGATGCACATGGGATGAATACAACATCGAAGAATCTCTTTTGATAGTAAATAATCGATTAATATCAATAATATTATCTATATTCAAAGTACCAGAATCAGATTCTAGCACCAATGGTCATTACTAATGAGTAGGACTTTATTAATGAGCAGCTCTTTCACACCACGATGACAAGATGAATGCAGCTGAGGGGGGCCATTTGTCCCATCTTAGCTCATCCATTCAACAAGGCAAAGCCTGTAGTTCCCCATCATGCCATCCTAACCAGTTCTTGAACTACTAAGGTTTTTGCCTCCACATCTCTTCCCAGGAAGTCCATTCCCTGAGACACTCCACTCCGTACTCCCCTCCTCCTTCACTCTAACACTATTCAGTGTCAGCTGTGGCTCAGTGGGTAGCACACTTGCCTCTGAGTCAGGTGGTTGTGGGTTCAAGTCCAGGGACTTGAGCACAAAAATCTAGGTTGATACTTGAGTGCTGTACTGTCGGAGGTGCTGTCTTTAGGATGAGATGCTAAACCGAGGCCCCGTCTGCTTTCTCAGGTGGGCGTAAAAGATCCCAGGGCACTATTTTGAAGAAGTGCTGGGGAGTTCTCCCCGGTGTCCTGGCCAATATTTATCCCTCAATCAATATAACAAAATTGATTATCTGGTCATTACCACATTGCTGTTTGTGGAAGCTTGCTGTGCGCAAATTGGCTGCCATGTTTCCTACATTACAACAGTGACTACACTCAAAGTACTTCATTGGCTGTAAAGCGCTTTTGAGACGTCCGGTGCTCGTGAAAGGCAGGTCTTTCTTTCTATTCACTGTTTTATTCTTGCCAGTTTATTATCCATTTCCAGGTTCCACCTTGAATTCCCACTACTTTGAAATTACTCAGCATCTTTAGTGAGGAACTTTGTCGAAGGTTTTCTGCAAGTCCAAATATACCACGTCGTACAATTTACCACAATCTAATTGATACAAGAAAGTATCTTGCGAACGTACAGAATTGAACAGCAGGAAAGGACCATCTATTCCAACAAGCCTGCCTCACACCACGATGGCTGGAGCATCATGACTAAACACCACTTCCCTCCGCCCCGCACACCCATCTAATCCCTTGGGAGAGGCAAACATTTCTTGCATTTCTGTAGTAGCTCTGAGAGAAGTCCCAAATCACTTCACATAGAATGAATTACGTCAGCCATTTACAGTTGTTATGTGGGTAAAACACGAGTTGTGCACAGTGATGGGCACCGCAAGTAGCAATGAGATAAATTACCAGTACTGCACTCGGTTGTCGGTCTAGATTATGTGTTCAGGTCCTGGAAATGTCAACTCTTCAACAACAACAACAAAAACTTGCCAGAATCTAGCCCTTAACTTTGCATCAACAAAATCGCCCAACTCTACTGCTGATGCTATTAGGCCAGGGGAGAATTCCAACTGTTAACTTTTAGTCATAATATTTTATTAGATATGGTCACTCTGGCAGATTTATTTGTTACGAGTCTTATAACAATGTTAATTAATTGACTCTCACACTAATATCAGGTCTACAAATAGTGGCTGTTCCATCCATACCTGGCAGGGCCTTTGAAAGCCCTCAATGAATGAATGTATGAGCTATGTGAGGAAGTACAATACTGACAGTAAGAACAGTTGAGGCAGAGGTCAGAGGATCAAGCAATGATTTAAATAAGAAATGAATAAGCATAGGACAAATGTAGAAATAAGGGCAACAGGAACTGAGCTATTGGAAAGAGCTGTCAGCAAGTCAAGGGTATAGAAGAGGCACCGTGATCTTTAAAAGTGCATGTGAGGAATAAGACAACTACAATCCCCCCACCGGCCCTTTCCCATCATTTAACGATTCTAGTGAAGGCATGGAGCTGGAGGGGAACAATAACTAAAGGTAATATAAAATGGCTTGTAGCTTTTATTATTATTATAATGGAGTTAACCTTTCAATGGAACAATTCATTTTTCAGGTTGCAAGATATGTCAAGTTTGCTTAACCTATTTTATACTGGATACCTACAAGTATCGAGCCAGTCTGGGGCTCGGAATTACGTAGCATCCCATTTGGGGCGATAACTTTTGCGGGAGCGCTCATGTATCGTCGGGTACTACCCATTTCCAGCAGATGCAAACTTCTGGTTTAACACTCTAGGAGCGCGAATGCAAGTGTTGCCATTTCCCTTGGAGCACTAAACCGGGCAAGATGGATGGCGGCGGTATAGCGCTGCACAATGTCCCATGCAGAGCCACCAGGAGGGGAAGCTCCTTCCCTCTCATAAAGGGAAGGGACATTGCTACAGGCTCTGCAATAAATGGAATTCACTGCTCGCTGATGGCAGCCATGATCCGTGATGATCAGCCCTAAGCACACGAACAGAGTGCAGGGCTGATCAATTGCGGCGGAAGAAACGGTAAAAAAAAATGCAGAGGGTTCATAAAAGATTTTTAACCTACCTCACTTGTGATCCCTTTACTGCTCCCTAAGTGGCCGGCCTGCCTTACAACGCTTCCTGTAGCTGCCGATGTCGACGCCCGGCGATGCTGCAGGGAGCAAAACCGAAGTTCGCATCCATGGCGGTACCGGGGCGCTGCGCACCGGGTGATGTCACGATCTCCGGGGCGCAGGAAATCGTGGCATTGGGGTTTACCGCCGCCGCTAAGCTCTACGGCAAGTTCACGGACATCGGTGCTCTCGCCGCGCCCAGTCGCAGAGCCCGTTAACGCCATCCCGGAGGCGCAAAGGGGGCCAGTTTCTCCCCACTAGGTTTCTTGGAACTGTCACTTCAGGATGAATATTTACAAATGCACAGTCTCAGAGTCAGCTGTGAACTCAGTTCCCAGGTTGTTGCCAAGCATTTCAAGAAGTATGCATTTGTTTTGCATTGTGCGGTTAACCCAAAGCCCGATCACAGAGCTCGTGAAAGGGATTCAAAAACAACTTGAAGTCAAGTTACAGCATAACTAATCCTGAAGTCTTTGACAATCCCTGTAGATCTCTGCTTTATGCTATGTTGAAATCATAAAACACATGTAAGGAACCCATTTATGGTTTCACTTTAAAGTGAAAAGCTTTCCCCAAATTGGGAATTATTTGTGCATTCCTTGTTTTCTCTCTTCCATTTGCTCCCCTCCTGAAGGTGCTGACTCACCCTGAGGTATCAGCAGCCCTCTTGTACCTCACCCAGGTGGTCATCCTTCATATGCGAGTCCTGATCGTGAATGTTGGCAGGCTAATTGACTGTGAATGGCATCACACTTGTGCCCCATCTTGTCTCTGCTGATATCGACACATGCTCCAGTCACTGGATAGAGCAGTGGCCAGGCACCAGAATCCTGGCCAACTCCAATCCTCCACCCAGGGCACTGACATCAGACTGACTTAACTAACTCAACACAAACTGGAATGTGAACTGGCTACCTTCCTATTGTCTATGGTTTAGTGGCCCACTGACTGGTGCATTTATCCACTCGGCCATTTAGGGAATTCATGGAGGCCATTCCTGTGTGCTCTGTCACATTATCTGCAAAGATTAATCTGTGCAAATTTAAGGCAAAATTTAATGAAATTAGCAACATATACAGGGTCATTTTATTTTGGTGTTAGATTGGTATAATAGTTCTCACGGGGTTAACTAAACCTTCGTCACCATCTCGTAACACTGGGTGATTTTACACATGCATCATTTAGATTAGGTTGGGCCTATACTCATTGGAGTTTAGAAGAATGAGAGGTGATATTATTGAAACATAAGATTCTGAGGGAGCTTGACAGGGTAGATGCAGAGAGGATGTTTCCCCTCGTGGGGGAATCTAGAACTAGGGGGCAGTGTTTCAGAACAACGGGTTGCCCAATTAAGACTGAGATGAGGAGGAATTTCTTCACTCAGAGGGTGGTGAATCTTTGAAATTCTCCACCCCAGGGAGCTGTGGAGGCGGAATCATTGAATATATTTAAGGTGGCGATAGACAGATTTTTGAACGATATGTGAGTCAAGGGTTATGGGAAGCGGGCAGGGAAGTGGAGTTGAGGCCAGGATCAGATCAGCCATGATCTTATTGAATGGCGGAGCAGGCTCGAGGGGCCAAATGGTCTACTCCTGCTCCTATTTCTTATGTTCTTATAACAAGGACCTCAAATGCTTGGAGTGGCATTTCTAGAGTTAGTTAACTGGATGGTTAACAGAAGGCATTAACCCGGTGAAGAATGTTGCATTTATATATGTAAATAAGGTAGAACCAGACAATGAAGCAATAGGTAGACTCAGAGCAGTACACTGGCAAGAATGTGCACGTTCAGATGAAAAGTGTTAGTTTTTATTCATTGGAGCTTTGCTTGAGGGCCAGAGAGTTATCAGTTACAACACTGGATAGAGCACTGCACAATAGCAGGGACAGGGGTGGGGCAGCTGAGACAAACGTCTCACCCCTGCTGCAAGCACACTTCCTGTCATATAATTGAGGAGTGCTATAGGACAGCAGCGTCTAAGCTTTTGTCTTTGTTTCTATGAAGCTTTGGGATCAACATAGAATTGTGCAGCACAGAAGGAGGCCATTCGGCCCAGCGTGCCTTTGCTGGTTCTTTGAAAGAGCGATCCAATTAGTTCCACTGCCCTGCTTTTTCCCCCAATCCTGCAATGTTTTCCTTTTCAAGTATTTATCCAATTCCCTTTGGAAAGTTACTACTGAAATTGCTTTCACCGCCCTTTCAGGCAGGGCATCCCAGAATATAACAACTCGCTGCTTAAAGAAATTTCTCCTCATCTCCCCCTGGTTCTTTTGCCAATTATTTGCAATCTGTTACCTCTGGTTACCAACACTCCTGCCAATGGAAACTGTTTCCTTTTATTCACTCTACCAAAACCCCTCAGGATTTTGAACGCCTCCATTGAACTTCTTTGCTCTAAGGAGAACAATCACAGTTTCGCTAGTCTCTCTACATAACTGAAGTCCCTCATCCCTGGTACCATTCTGATAAGTCTCCTCTGCACCCTCTCCAAGGCCTTGACACCCTTGCTAAAGTTCCCAGAATTGGACACAATGATAACCGGTGATCTATAAAGGTTTTGCATAACTTGTCTAAGCATATAAAGTTTAAATCCACGTTCCCTTTAATTTGCATGTATCTCAAAC
Organism: Pristiophorus japonicus; assembly: GCF_044704955.1. Taxonomy (NCBI): domain Eukaryota; kingdom Metazoa; phylum Chordata; class Chondrichthyes; family Pristiophoridae; genus Pristiophorus; species Pristiophorus japonicus. The sequence goes on from NC_091993.1 coordinate 16,108,814, forward strand.
TGCTGATACGAACCGATCTTGTATTTTGATTGAGGTGTGTAAAATTATGAAGGTCCTAAATAGAGTAGATAGGAAGGACCTATTTCCCTTAGCAGAGGGATCAACAACCAGGGGGCACAGATTTTAAGTAATTGGTATAAGGATTAGAAGGGAGTTGAGGATAACTTTTTTTCACCTAGAGGGTGGTGTGCATCTGGAACTCACTGAATGAAAGGGTGGTAGAGGCAGAAACCCTCATCACAATTAAAAAGTACTTGGATATGCACTTAAAGTACTGTAACCTAAAAGGCTACGGACCAAGAGCTGGAAAGTGGGATTAGGCTGGATAGTTCTTTGTCGGTCAGCACAGACATGGGTCGAATGGCCTCCTGTGCCATAAATTTCTATGATTTTGACTGAAGATTTATCCCGCAATGAGGCAGCTACATTAAAAACAATCCAGACCCATCAGTGAGTATGAAACATAAGCTCCAATACAACTGAGTTGCCTGGGTTTCAAAGGCCAGATTGTCAGGGTTCAGGGCCCACTGGCAGGATTAATACCCTTGGCATGGGTGACAGTTCATAGAATCATAGAAGTTTATAGCACGGAAAGAGGCCATTTTGGCTCATCATGTCCATGCCCGCCAACAAGAGGCTATCCAGCCTAATCCCACTTTCCAGCTCTAGGTCCGTAACCCTGCAGGTCACGGCACTTCCAGTGCACATCCAAGTATTTTTTAAATGTGGTGAGGGTTTCTGCCTCTACCACCCTTTCAGGCAGCGAGTTCCAGACCCCCACAACCCTCTGCATGAAGAAATTTCCCCTCAAAATCCCCTTGAAACCTTCTACCAATTACTTTAAATTTATGCCCCCTGGTTGTTGACCCCTCAGCCAAGGGAAAATAGGCCCTTTCTATCCACTATATCTTGGCCCCTCAATTTTATACACCTCAATGAGGTCTCCCCTCAGCCTCCTCTGTTCCAAGGAAAACAAACCCAGCCTATTCAATCTGTCCTCATAGCTAAGAGTCTCCATTCCCGGCAACATCATTGTAAATCTCCTCTGTACCCTCTCCAGTACAATCACATCCTTCCTGTAATGCGGTGACCAGAACTGCACGCAGTACTCCAGCTGTGGCCTAACCAGTGTTTTATATAGTTCAAGCATAACCCACCTGCTCTTATATTCTATGCCTTGGCTAATAAAGGCAAGCATTCCATATGCCTTCGTAACCACCTTATCCATCTAGCCTGCTACCTTCAGGGATCTGTGGACATGCCCTCCCAGGTCCCTTTTGTTCCTCTACACTTCTCAATGTCCTACCATTTAATGTGTATTCCCTTTCCTTGTTAGCCCTCCCCAACTGTATTACCTCACACTTCTCTGGATTAAATTCCATTTGCCACTGTTCTGCCTTCTTCACTCATAAGCAGTCTCTCGAACGAGGATGACTTGCTTCCACAAGAGTTCACAGATGTTTCAATGAAGGACCCAATGTTCCAGTCCTGAACTCCAGTTGAGGGGGGTGGAAGATACCTGTGCGTGAATTTTTTTTAACGTGTGGTGACCGTTGCACATCAGCCACCATATGGGCTTGATAGAGTGAGGCCTTTATCCAGTGGCAAGGATTAACCAAGACGACTGGAGACCTGCTCTGCTGCACAGACCTAGTGCGCGCACACATATCGCAATGTGAGCAGGTCCGTGCTGCCCCAATGGCCCTCGGCTCTTCTGGGCCCCGTACCCTCATTCGCCGCACCTCCGCCATGATGTTCCAGGGCCCGGCGCGCCCACCTGGACCAGTTGATGGATATCTTCCTGCAGTTGTGGAGTCTGGTGCCCTGCCCTGCCCCCTGGGGGTCGCACAGGGACATGCAGCTTCTGTGGGAGGCCCAGAGCGGGAAATTTCAGGATTAAAAATAAAATCACAACTTGCATTACTGAGGCTAGGCAAAGGAGCAATGATGTGGAACCTACTGATGCGCCCTTGTGATGAGGATCAAACTTAAAGCTAGATTCATGACAGCTGGATAGGAAAGCCCACAGCTGTTACTGCTCAAAGCTTAGAAGCAATTTACCTCTGGCTAAAGCAGTGCCCGAGAAATCAGATTTATTTTTTAATATATCGGGGCAATTCTGGAACTGTCACTCTGCACATAGATCACGGGTGCTGCCGTATTACTTCAGGCCACAGTGACCGACAAGCCTGTGATTTAATCTATAAATGGCCTACAGCAGGCTGTCATTTTGTTGCCCAATATATATAGACTCAAAATAAAAAAGCAGAATTATGCTTCTTACATACGTAGGGAAAACCACTAAGATTATTAAAGTAGGTCATGTTAATTCCATGACTAGAACTATGCCAGAACTGTTTCTATTTATTGCAATACCAGAATAAATACATTTGTCACAGTCATTGGAATGTAATTTAGCTCGGTTAGTAACACTTTTGTGTCCTTAGTTGACTATGCCAAGGATTCCAGGACTTGAGCATGCAACTTAAAGTGACATTCCAGTGCATGTCTGAAGGAGAATGCTGTATTTTTATGGTTTATAAAAAAAGTAAATGTTGAATTTAAAGGGACCAAAATTGCCCCGACTGAAAGGGAGCGCACCTACCGTTTTAAAATATTTTTCTCCGCCCCAATCCATGGGACGGAGAGTAAAGCGAAATTGAGCACAGAACTTTTGTTTCCCTCGGGACAGGGAAGTGGGTCGGGAGCGGGGCGGAGGTCGGGTGGTGTCATAAGCATCCCGCTAACATAAGAACATAAGAACATAAGAATTAGGAACAGGAGTAGGCCATCTAGCCCCTCGAGCCTGCTCCGCCATTCAACAAGATCATGGCTGATCTGGCCGTGAAATCAGCTCCACTTACCCGCCCGCTCCCCATAACCCTTAATTCCCTTATTGGTTAAAAATCTATCTATCTGTGACTTGAATACATTCAATGAGCTAGCCTCAACTGCTTCCTTGGGCAGAGAATTCCACAGATTCACAACTCTCTGGGAGAAGAAATTCCTTCTCAACTCAGTTTTAAATTGGCTCCCCCGTATTTTGAGGTTGTGCCCCCTAGTTCTAGTCTCCCCGATCAGTGGAAACAACCTCTCTGCCTCTATCTTGTCTATCCCTTTCATTATTTTGAATGTTTCTATAAGATCACCCCTCATCCTTCTGAACTCCAACGAGTAAAGACCCAGTCTACTCAATCTATCATCATAAGGTAACCCCCTCATCTCCGGAATCAGCCTAGTGAATCGTCTCTGTACCCCCTCCAAAGCTAGTATATCCTTCCTTAAGTAAGGTGACCAAAACTGCACGCAGTACTCCAGGTGCGGCCTCACCAATACCCTGTCCAGTTGCAGCAGGACCTCCCTGCTTTTGTACTCCATCCTTCTCGCAATGAAGGCCACATTCCATTCGCCTTCCTGATTACCTGCTGCACCTGCAAACTAACTTTTCGGGATTCATGCACAAGGACCCCCAGGTCCCTCTGCACCACAGAATGTTGTAATTTCTCCCCATTCAAATAATATTCCCTTTTACTGTTTTTTTTTCCCAAAGTGGATGACCTCACATTTTCCGACATTGTATTCCATCTGCCAAACCTTAGCCCATTCGCTTAACCTATCTAAATCTCTTTGCAGCCTCTCTGTGTCCTCTACACAACCCGCTTTCCCACTAATCTTTGTGTCATCTGCAAATTTTGTTACACTACACTCTGTCCCCTCTTCCAGGTCATCTATGTATATTGTAAACAGTTGTGGTCCCAGCACTGATCCCTGTGGCACACCAGTAACCAGCGATTTCCAACCCGAAAAGGACCCATTTATCCCGACTCTCAGCTTTCTGTTAGCCAGCCAATTCTCTATCCATGCTAATACATTTCCTCTGACTCCGCGTACCTTTATCTTCTGCAGTAGCCTTTTGTGTGGCACCTTATCGAATGCCTTTTGGAAATCTAAATACACCACATCCATCGGTACACCTCTATCCACCATGCTCGTTATATCCTCAAAGAATTTCAGTAAATTAGTTATACATGATTTCCCCTTCATGAATCCATCTTGTGTCTGCTTGATGCACTATTCCTATCCAGATGTCCCGCTATTTCTTCCTTAATGATAGTTTCAAGCATTTTCCCCACTACAGATGTTAAACTAACCAGCCTATAGTTACCTGCCTTTTGTCTGCCCCCTTTTTTAAAACAGAGGCGTTACATTAGCTGCTTTCCAATCCGCTGGTACCTCCCCAGAGTCCAGAGAATTTTGGTAGATTAACGCATCACAACGTCCTTCCCCTTCAGTTAAAGGGCCACTGCGAACTCTGCATGGGTTTAGTTAGGCCCACCAGGGAGGGTTTCGGCTGGGCCAGTGGCCTGGGCACCCAAGAGGAGTACCTCCATTTTTGAATTTGCAAGTTAGGTTAATCAGGAAACAGACTCTCCCTGTAGGTGAAAATAAAACACAAATGCATTATTTATGAAGGGAAAACCACAAAGCTGAAAATCTGAGATGAAAAAACAGCAAATACTAGAAATGCACAGGACAGTGGGCATCGGATAAGTTAACATTTAAGGTGGGACGTCAGAATGGCCCGATAAGCCTGGTAAAGCATGCTTATGGGACTGGCCAAAACAAAAGATTGTGGGAGGGGGGGGGGATGGAGGGGGAGGAACTACTTTAATATGAAACTTGGTGACGACTAGCTAAGGACAGCAGGAAGTAAATTTGGGAAACAAAGAATGGATCAAATTGCACATTGCAAAATCTTGTTTACTCAGGCAGGATCTAATTACACATTCCAGACAAACAAAGGGACCAATCAGAAATCTGGAGTTGCAAATAGTTACAGCCTATATTGAACACATTATAAAACAAATCCACTACTGAATAAATGTTCTCTCTTTATCTGAAAGGCATAACCATGATTGTGGCTTCTACAGCAGTGCGAACAACTTTATTCATGCAGGCAAAGCATAAGACAGCTCAAGGTCATCACTTTGCTCCATTGAATCCTATACTACAAAAGAAAGCGTTATCAGATTACGCCCGGCTCTTTTTACGATGCCGTGCTAGCTGCCTACCCTCAGGTGTTCCAGAGTCCACCTTCCCCATGGCCCCTCATCTGCCTCCAAGACTCTCCGTGCCTCAATGAACTGGCATTTCAATGCCCACAGGACAGCACCTCACACCTCAAATTATTTTGCACCCCAAGACTCCACATCGCCCCGAAAGTCACCATTTATTTTCTGGTTGCTGTCATAAATATTCTCACTTGATCCCTGAGTAAATTGACAGCAACCCACTGCTCCCATACAATGAAGCCAGCTTCTTCCTTGGAGCCTGGGGCAATTTAGTGGACATCAACGCTATTTTAAAATTTGCCTTTATCACAGAAACACTTTAAAAATACTTTCTTACATTTAGTTGAAAGTCCTCATAGAAATAGAAAGGCACAAGGCTTTCATCCTGACTCGGTGGTTAAATGCACCACCATGTCAGGTGCAGAGCCTTCCAGAAGGTTCCACGTTCAATCTCCAGTTTGTGCAAAGTAGTCGATCCCATAAAAGGTATGAATAGCCTCAGTGCAAATGGCCCTGGACATAAGTACAACTGTTGGAGAGGGAGGAGGATGATTTGTCCCACTGCCCCCATTGCTTTGTGTGGGTATGTCCCTCTGTTCCCTCACTTCAAATCCTTAATTGCCTATGATGTCCTCCCAACCACCCATCTCCAGCACCCCAACCCTTTTAAACGTCGTTGTGTCTCTGGGCTTAGGAGGCAAAACATCAGCCTCGGTTCTCCTTACTGATCCCAATCTACTGGGCCCTGCTGGCAAGTGTGCATATGTAAAACACAAGGTGTAAACAAGATTAAGGTTTACTGGAAGATAACTGGGATGAGAGGGCTGTCCTATGAGGAGAGATTGATGAGAATGGGCCTATATTCTCCAGCGTTTAGAAGAATGAGAGGTGATCTCATTGAAATATATAAGATTGTGAGGGTGATTGACAGGGTAAATGCTGAGGCTGTTTCCCCTGGCTGGTGGGTCTATGGGCCATAGTCTTCTCAATCCCTGCACTGATTTAAAATAAGATAAAGGGAAAAAAGAGAAATTTGATTGTTGAGACTCTTAAGATGCCACTAAATAGAAGTTTTATCAATTGGAACCCATAGTATATTCAGATTTAAATAAAATAGCAATTTCAACTAAACAAAATTAAAATCAAAGATCTATCCACTTCAGAATTTGTGGTTAATATACAATGTGTTCATCTTTAATGGTGAGGGTTTTTTTTACATACAGGAGAGTACTTTTTTGTTGGGGAGCAAAATTCATTCAAAGAGTATTCAAATAGCTCTTTTTTCATCACTTTTTGACTCCTTCTTAACATCCAGCAGCCTCCTGTATCCTTGTACAGTACTAGTTCAATGGAGTAAGAACATGGATTACACAGAGAGGAGTCAAGGGTTATGAAGAGCGGGCAGGAAAGTGGACTTGAGGCCAAGATCAGATCAGCCATGATCTTATTGAATGGCAGAGCAGGCTCGAGGGCCGTATGGCCTACTCTTGCTCCTATTTCTCATGTTCCTAATTATTATTAAGAGATCAATACATTTAAACCTCTCATTTGTTCGATAGCAATTTGTACAATAATCTCTAAAAACACACAGCAGAGTAAAATTAGGAAGTCACTGTCAAGTGAATAAAGGAGTCAATTGATTTACAATGACTGATAATTGTGTTGGTAATCAGTGCCTTATATGACACAACTGCAGTTGTAACTTGATGGATTGTTTGAATTTGTACTAGGACACTGTTCATTGAATGTAGATTTTTTAATCTACTTTATTCTTATGTGATTGCCTTCTAACTCAGGTTTCCCTGCTGAAGTCATTGTCCAGACACCTAGGGTGGTGTAGACTAGACTGTAAATATTTCAGTGCCTACATCAGCAGCTCTCATTCAATGGCCAACAGCAATTGGGTGTTGAAAATGTGATGTGAAAATATTGATTGTTCCCTGTAAGTGGTCCAAAATTATCGGTGTTCTACATTATAAGGAAAGACTGGAAAAATTTGGAATTTTTCGTCGTGAAATGAAATGACTGAAGGAAAAAGACAGATTTCAATTTATATATCGCCTTTCATGACCACCGGACGTCTCAAAGCGCTTTACAGCCAATGAAGTAATTTTGAAGTGCAGTCACTGTTGCAATGTGGGAAACACGGCAGCCAATTTGCGCACAAGCAAGCTCCCACAAACAGCAATGTGATAATGACCATATAATCAGGTTTTTTTTGTTATGTTGACTGAGGGATAAATATTGGCCAGGACACCGGGAATAACTCCCCTGCTCTTCTTCGGAATAATGCCGTGGGATCTTTTACGTCCACCTGAGAGCGCAGACGGGGCCTCGGTTTAACGTCTCATCCAAAAGTCAGCACCTCCAACATTGCAGCACTCCCTCAGCACTGCACTGGAATGTCAGCGTAGATTTATGTGCTCAAGTCCCTGGAGTGGGACTTGAACCCACGACCTTCTGACTCAGAGGTGAGAGTGCTACCCACTGAGCCACAGCTGACACCATAGGGACATCATAGAGATATTAATATGATAATAAATGGTATTAAGATCAATCCACACTGCTTCAAATTAAAATATAACAGGAAGACAACAAAAGAGAGAGGCAAATTTGGGAATGATATCAGGAGATACTTCTTCACACGAAGAATAATCAACACATGGAATGGTTTTCTGGGTAGGATAGTGGAGGTGAAAATTCTTGGAATCATTTAAGAAACAGCTGGATGCCATGATCTAACTATAGCTTCCCTTGGGATGGATGAGCCAGGATGGGCTGAACTGCCTTCTACATCTTGAGATGATCCAGTGTTGATTTAAAATGAGATTTCTCCTTCATTTCTGGTGGTCTCTATAGACCATGGGCCCAATTTTACAGACCACAAGCCCAAGGAATGTAACCAAGTAAAGAAAACAAATACTTGATGTGCTCCCCCTACAAAGAGAATATGAGCTTCTGTTTTTCCCTCTATATTTCTTTTGCCCTCGATTTGACGACGCATTTAAAATGTTATTGTCAATTGCATTGAAAATACATTCTATCAGTCTAATTTAATTTCTGATGCTGGACATTTCAACCAATGCAGATCTGGTATTCTGAGCCCCTGAGCTCAATTGATTTCCCCCCACCCCCACCCACCCAATCCTTCTCTCCCTCGTCCACGGTTGGATGAATCCAATTCTAGCACTCGTTCTAAATATCATTCATCTGAAATCAGCAGAGATTGGGTCAAACCCGGGGGGGGCTTCCCTGTGTGTATAGCTCAGTGCCACCTCACACAACAGCTACACCCAGCGAGCCATTGCTGAACTTAGGAAACAAGGCAATCTTTTGTGTATTTTCCATTTCCTTACATCTAGGCAATTATTCGGTTTCCTTTTGTCACCAGCTTCTATTTTAGCTTTAAACAGGAAAGAATTAAATTCATCAGACAGATTTGACGTAGTGGAACGAGAATTAATTTATCAAACTGAAGAGGTAGCTTGTTTCACTCCACTTATGCCTACATGCTTGTGGAAGAAATAAGTAACACACTGACCTGAAAGTAATTGGTTTCTAAAATAGGGGCTTGATACACTCATCGTTGCATTCCGAGCTTAAAATCTTTCCGACAATCCACCTCCATTTTTATCAGCAAGTGATTTCTTTGATGTAGGTGACTTTGAGACTCTGCTCTGCGTGGCTGGACTGGCAATTCGAATAACCTTCAGCCCTTTAACATCGGTACAAGCATTTCCTCACAAACGCAAAGTAAACTAAAAGTTGCACTGCCCGTTTCAAGTTCACTTTTGACAATGTTGTGAGTTGAGAGATGTTCTCCCCTCTCACTGTGCTGGAAAGTGACTTATAAAAAGCGATTGGACCTAGCGTGGCAATGCTAATGGGTAGTGTGGGGTCTGTGCAATGGGTTTAATGTTTAGCTGCCATCGGGACAATGCCTAGTCTTTGATTTTAGCAGTATGGACTTGCAGTTCTCAGCAGCATATCTGTTTACCTTTAGGTGAATTTTTGCCCTGATCAACATTTTTCACACCTGAAGGCTGGATTTTTGGCTTTGATGTTCTTGGGGCGATAATGGCGGCGGGGCGGGAAAGTTTGCACCCAGGAACAGTTTGCGCCTCAGTCAGTAAGTAAGTTTGGGCAGCTGGGCCCTGCGTCCGGGGGTGCAGCGCTGAGGGAGGCGTTGTACACCTCTCTTGGGGCGTGAGGATGGAAAACTCCCGGGCTAAAGAGCTGGCCAGGGAGGACTCCGAGAGACTCCTGGGGGGAAGGGGGGAAACCTAATGTTTCCCCCCCCCCTCCCACCTTCCCCCCACAAAAACATTCGCAATACATTGCCCACGCCGACACAAATCGCAAAAAAAATTAAAAGCAAGAACAATCTCACTTACCTTAGGAGTCCATTACCAACCTCTCCACTGTCCACATCGTTGGAGCGCCCTGATTTGCCCGATGGTCAGTGCGGGGCGCGCTTTGGGACGTACGGGTCGGGCAATAGTCCAAACTCGCGCCGCCGCTAAACCGGACCCAAGGATCGCTGCGGGGCGCTGGAGGCTGACCACCCGCCCAGAACACCTCATTGCCGCCGCTCCGGGGCGAAAAATGGAACAGAGAGGAGCCGAAAATCTGCCCCGAAATGTCTGCAAAGTAGAATCGGTAGATCCACACTACACAGGCTAGACTTGGAATAACCAGCTGCAACATTGAACCCAGAGAGCTGCATGTTCAGAGAGCCACCCAACTGGGCTAAAGACCTTTGCTCACACCGAAACTGCATTTACTTTCAAATTTTATGGTTGACTTTCCAAATAGTCAACAATTATTACAAAATAACTGAAGCAAGGTTTCAGAAAAGCTCACTGACCTTATCATGTTCAACGTATAATATGCTTGTCCTTTTCCTTCTTAGCTAAATGAGATAATTTATGCTGTGTAACGATGGCGTTCAAACCAGTTATTAGACACGTGTTTTTAATAAAAGTATATTTTCCTGTCTTTAATAATAACCTCTCAGAAAAGCATGGTGCCCTTTTGGCATGTGATCAGCAGCATCTATGTAACTGCAAAAGATGTTTCTGATTAAGCATCAGTACTAACAACAATACATTTTCCAACCATCTTTTAATAAAGCATATGGGATCCTGACTTTTATAAATAGAGGCATAGAGTATAAAAGCCAGGAAGTTATATTAAACCTAATTAAAACACTCATTACATACTAATTACATATCACATTAAAAGCACAGCACACTAAACATGTCCATTTTATTTACGATTACTTATGTTAACTTTATAGGGGAAATGGCAGAGCTGGATATATCACCCACGTTATTAGTCATCGAGACCCAATTTGTACTTGTACACTGTTCAGTCTTTGTGCAGTGCATCTCCTGCCACTGCTAGAACCCAACAAAGACTAAAGATGAAATTGTGAAAATATTAAACTTAGAATCATACAATAGTACAGCACAAAAGGAGGCAATTTGGCCCATCGAGTCTGCGCCGGCTCTTTGAAAGAGCAATCCAGTTAATCCCACGCCCCCGCTCTTTCCCCATACCCCAACATTTTTTTCCTCCTTCAAGTATTTATCCAATTCCCTTTTGAAGGCTCCTATTAAATCTGCATCGACCACCCTATCAGGCAGTGCATTTCAAATCCCAACCATTCATTGCGTAAAAAAGTTTTTCCTCATGTCACCTCTGGTTCTTTTGCCAATCACCTTAAATCTGTGCCCTCTGGTTATCGACCTGTCTAACAATGGAAACAATGTCTCTTTATTTACCCTATTAAAAAAATTCAAAATTTTGAACACCTCTGCCCATATTTTTTTCCCCCTTTCCTCTTATTTTTATAACCCCCCCTTTTTGTTCTCTTTCCCAGGGCAGCTGGTGATGATTCCGCCATTCACACCCCATCTAGATTCATCTTTTGTTTCTTAATTTGCCCCATTACCATCTCATTTTTGCTCAACCTATCACAGACCTTCCCCTTTGATCTTCCCTCCCCTCTCCCTTTCAGTGCCCCTGCACTTCCTTAAGAATCAGTTACATTTTGAACTTTTTCAGTTCTGACAAAGGGTCACAGACCTGAAACATTAACTCTGTTTCTCTCCACAGATGCTGCCTGGCCCACTGAGATTTCCACCATTTTCTGTTTATATTTCTATGTGTTTTGGCTCAGTTGGCAGAACTTTCATCAGAGTTTGAAGATTAAGTTCAAGCTCCATCTAAGAATTTGAGTATATTATCTAGGTTGACACTTCAGTGAAGTATGGAGGAAGTGCTGCATTATTGGAGGTGCAAGCTTTCAGATGAGATGTTATGCCAGGTGGTGGCAGTTAAAAGTGGGGCCATGTGTTTTATGCCAGTATACCATTTCTGGGCTTAACGACAGAAGAAGCCAGTGAGGTTATAGTTTCCAATGGGCATGAGGCCACGGCAAAAAAACTACCAACCAGTTCTGCATCGTTTTGTACTAAAGTTGGCCGTACAATTTGGAGAAACTCAGAGGGATGAGAGGCTGAGAACAAAGGAAACAGTGGTGTAATGGGCATTTCACTAATGTTGCTGTCAAGAATGGATTGCTGAAATGATTTCTGAAGAATGCTGCATTGAATCTGATGCTTCATAATTCTTGATGTTATCATGGATATTGAGGAGTGCATATTTATTCAAATATTAACAATCATGTGTTGATTATGTCTGTCACGGTGTCACTTTAAAGTGTCACACATGGAAAGTGTTGTATTTATGGCACAGAAACAAATCATCAATAAATTATCTTTGTTTAGCAGCTAAATAGAATGATTTACAACGGCAAATAAGTGTTTCATATGGGGAGAGACAGGGAGGAAGAAAGTTTAGCCAACTTAAGAGAAGCATGTCTCCTCTCAGCTAATTATGGATTAGCAGTGATGTTGACTACAAAGAAATCCATGGCCCAGCCTGCACTACCACAGGCTGTGAGATAAATTACAAAAACATCCTTTGCATGCAATATTACATGTATATACGTACACATACATATTATATATGTGTGGCGGGACACTGAGAAGTGTAGAGGAACAGAGGGACCTTGGAGTGCATGTCCACAGATCCCTGAAGGCAGTAGGACAGGTAGATAAGGTGCTTAAGAAGGTATATGGGATGCTTGTCTTTATTAGCTGAGGCATAGAATACAAGAGCAGAGAGGTTATGCTTGAACTGTATAAAACACTGGTTAGGTCACAGCTAGAGTACTGCGTGCAGTTCTGGTCACCACATTACAAGAAGGTTGCACTAGAGAGGGTACAGAGGAGATTTACAAGGATATTGCCTAGACTGGAGAATTTTAGCCAAGAAGAAAGATTGGATAGGCTGAGCTTGTTTTCTTTGGAACTGAGGAGGCTGAGGGGAGACTTAATTGAGGTGTATAAAATGATGAGTGGCCCAGATAGAGTGGATAGGAAGGACCTATTTCCCTTAGCGGAGGGGTCAACAACCAGGGGTCATAGATTTAAAATAGTTGGTAGAAGGATTAGAGGGGAGATGAGGAAACGTTTCTTCACCCAGAGGATGATGGGAGTCTGGAACTCACTGCCTGAAAGGGTGGTTGAGGCAGAAATCCTTATCGCATTTAAAAAGTACTTGAATATGCACTTGAGGTGCCGTAACCTACAAGGCTATGGACCATGAGCTAGAATGTGGAATTAGGCTGGATAGCTCTTTGTTGGCCGGCACAGGCACAATGGGCCAAAAGGCCTCTTTTTGTGCTGTATATTTCTATGATTTCTATGCTATATATGTGCCATACAGACCAGGAATGATTCTAGGCTTGAGCTTCAGTTAGCTATGATGATTTCAGCTAGGACAGGAATTGGATTATGTTATAATGCCTCCAGTGAGTCTATTGACATTGACTGTTTAAGCTCACACCAGAGTGTGGCTGGTATCTTTGGAACTGAGAGATATAATTGGGAAAATAGAATTCTAGGTATGACCTGTGGCTGCCCTATGATGAAGCTTTAAGGTAAGTTGGATGATAGACCGTTCTATAACAACAAGGATTGTGATGCACAATGTATTATTCTGCTGCTATGGTGTTTAAACTGACCTGTCCCTATAGGCAACTAGGTCTAATTGCTGTAAATAGCAAGATCCGAAGGTCAATTCGAGGTTAATTATTATTAGGTTTGTAGATTGGCAAATGCTTGTAAATTCCTGGGTCCAGGTCAGCTGAAATTTCTGCCATTCTTTCTCTTTATTGAACTTTTGACACTTTTAAGGTGTGACACCTTAAGTGTGACAGTCTCAAACTTTTTAGAACGATACTGGCAGGTCATCCATGGCGATGCACATGGTGTATTAGAGGATGTGCTAAAGCGTGCTGTCGGTATTGCGGCAAGCTGAAATTTGATGATTAAAGCATGATAAGAAGTAAGCACGATGTTGGTAGCAAGACTTTTGATGTATTAGAGTAGATTTTCTATGAGGTTTCTCATGGAAAATTTGGTGATATGCTATTTTAGATGCACAGCTTTCTTTAATTTTGATTTGCACATTCTCCATCTCTTCAGTTCTGGTTAACTAGTTTTACTTTCAGGCAATCAACAAAGTTTGACAGAGAATGTGCAATAGATGTGATACTTACAGGAAGTGTGCACTGTGCAGAAGACATTTACTTATAGATAAATATATCAGTAGATTATATCTTCTGCAGGAACATTAATGCTGGTATTACATTTGATTATATATTAACTAATTGAAGATAGTTGTGCAGTACAGGCAGAACCGCAGTTCTATCAACCTGTTTTTTCAATTGGACAGAAAATCTACTTGCACATGGAGAATTGGCTAAGCTTGTATACTTCAGGGCCTGCATGGTATCGTTTTCAAACAGATTCACGTAAGGGAGAGTATCATTGCCTCTTTTGTCCCATTTTAATGCAAAATATGTTTATGCTTGCTTTTTTAGCTTCTTCCTTTCTCATTTTACAGACTTTTAAAAATTATGATGGGGGAAGGGAAAGACTATTTCCTCTGGTTGAAGAGTCAGTGATGAGGACCATCAAGTTAAAATTGTCACCATGATTGAAGTGAGAAGAAATGTTTCCCCACAGCGGGAATGTTTTGTCACAGAGTATGATTGAGGCAGACACCATCATCATCATCATCATAGGCAGTCCCTCAGAATCGAGGAAGACTTGCTTCCACTCTAAAAATGAGTCCTTAGGTGGCTGAATAGTCCAATACGAGAACCACAGTCCCTGTCACAGGTGGGACAGATAGTCATTGAGGGAAAGGGTGGGTGGGACTGGTTTGCCGCACGCTCTTTCTGCTGCCTGCGCTTGACTTTTGCATGTTCTCGGCAATGAGACGCGAGGTGCTCAGCGCCCTCCCGGATGCACTTCCTCCACATAGAGCGGTCTTTGGCCAGGGACTCCCAGGTGTCGGTGAGGATGTTGCACTTTTTCAGGGAGGCTTTGAGGGTGTCCTTGTAACGTTTCCTCTGCTCACCTTTGGCTCGCTTGCCGTGAAGGAGTTCCGAGTAGAACGCTTGCTGTGGGAGCCTCGTGTCTGGCATGTGAACAATGTGGCCTACCCAGCGGAGCTGATCGAGTGTGGTCAGTGCTTCAATGCTGGGAATGTTGGCCTGGACGAGGACGCTAATGTTGGTGTGTCTGTCCTCCCGGGGAATTTGCAGAGACATCGCTGGTGGTATTTCTCCAGCGACTTGAGTTGTCTACTGTACATGGTCCATGTCTCTGAGCCATACAGGTGGGTGGGTATTACTACAGCCTTGTACACCATGAGCTTGGTGGTGGATTTGATGGTGGTAGACACCTCTGAATCTTTTAAGGATAAATTGAATAAATATTTGAAGCAGAGGAAAATTAGGGGTTATGAGGAAAAACCAGGGCAGAGGGATTCATTTGCAATTGTTCTAGCAAAGAGCTGGTACAGATAGAATGGTTTGAAGGATGTGAACTTCTATTATTCTATGTTACCTACTTTAAATTCTTTGTTCATAATTAATAAAATACAAATTTTGCCATTACTATTTTCTCTAGTGTTATGAGCCATCTATCTGTTGCGCAGATCAAGAACTGACAAAATTAATCTAAAGTGTTGCAGGCAGACTCAATGTCAGGCAGTGCTAGAATATCAACCCATGACCATCAATTTTGGATATCTCTGGCAAACAACACCCCATATGCCACACTAAACATTCACTCCCTCCATCACCAGCTCACCATGGCTACAGTGTGTACCATCTACAAGATGCACTGCAGCAACTCGCCAAAGCTTTTACAGCACCTCCCAAACCCGTAACCTCTGCCACCCAGAAGGACAAGGGCAGCAGGCACATGGGAACACCTCCACCTTCCCCTCCAAGTCACACACCATCCTGACTTGGACATATATCGGTCGTTCCTTCATCGTAGCTGGATCAAAATCATGGAGCTCCCTCCCTAACAGCACTGTGGGAGCACCTTCACCACACGGACTGCAGCGGTTCAAGAAGGCAGCTCACCACCACCTTCTCAAGGGCAACTAAGGATGGGCAATAAAGAAAATTCTCAATGCTCGTGCTCATTGTAATGAAAATTGATCTTGGAAGATTACCCATCTTTGATAAACAGCCAACAGAAAGAGAAGACGTTTAGCTTTAACCATACAAAGAGATTCAAGCTAGTGCAAACCAGTGCATTAGAGATGGAGTAGTGACCATGTCTGAACCTTTGAACCCCGTGTCTAACCCCAAAGCTTGCTGATCCAGAGATTTTCATAGATCCCTTTCGCTTTTAGAAATTCCACATCAATAGAATGATGATTAAAGCTATTTATAAATCTGGCATCCATTAATTTGTGTTCATCTTTATAAATGCAATGCCCTTTTCATTTAAAAACCTTTATTGATGCATTACTTAAGTTGATCTTTGTCCAACAATGGTTTTACTCAGTCCAATTAAGAGTTACAGTAAAGAAAACATTCTGTACGTTGACTTTTGCAAGGGTTTGTTAGTAAATATATATTTATCACAATTCAAGATAAATACACAGGAAATAAAGATCTTAGGGCAGATTTGTCTTCGCATAATTGCAGTGGGTGGGGAGGAAAGTCGGGAAGGGGAGCCATTTTTCCAGTTACCCATCATCATCATCATCATTGTCATGTATCCTACATGGCTACTGTTGGTACCATATCAAGGTGTGCCACCAGAGGGCACAGCAGTGGGAGACTTGTAGGTTACCTGTCCAGGTGTGCCTGGCCTAGTATAAAAGGCAGACCACCAGGTGTGATCCTCACTCTGGAGTTAACTAATAAAGGACTAAGGTCACTACAGTTCAAGTACAACACACTGCCTCGTGGAATCATTGTTAGAGCATCTAAGGACACAACAATCATCATAGGCAGTCCCTCGGAATCGAGGAAGACTTGCTTCCACTCTTTAAAAATGAGTCCTTAGGTGGCTGAACAGTCCAATATGAAAACCACAGTCCCTGTCACAGGTGGGACAGATAGTCACTCTGGTACTGACCCTAAAAGCACACTATAAAGCTGTCACTACAGGATGATACTGCAGTAAGTGAGGCAATCTTCCAGAAATGGTTTTCATTTCTGCTTTGTGCAGTTAATATGTTTTAAAAATATTCTTGAAGGGGGCTGACTTTCAGCAGCTCTTTTCAGTCACTGACTGGAGTCGGAGGTGTTTGAGTATTACATCCAGAGCTCCATAATGTGAGCAGCAGTGTGACTGCAACTCTCTCGGGGTAATTTTGACTTTGGACGATAGTGTAAAATGGGCAATGTCGAATGTTATACATCTCTCCTGATTTTCATTGCAGAGATGCCATAACGCTATAGGATCTCTTATGCCCACCCAACCAGACATGTGATCAAAATGACATTGCCTCCAACCATGAGGCAGGCCTCAGTACTGTACTGAAATATCAGCTTAGATTATGTGCCCAAGTCCTAGAGGGAGGTTCAAACACACAACTGTCTGATTCAGAGGCAAGAGTGCTGGTACTGAGTCACAGCTGACACAATTAATAAACTGCTCTTGGAAAAAAAGATCTTGAATATTCACAAAAATTGACCAACCCGTGGATCCATTGAATGGTGAATGCTACCAAATCTCTATGCTAGCTGGCACTTTTATAGTTATACAACAACAACAACTTGTATTTATATAGCGCCTTTAACGTAGTGAAACATCCCAAGGTGCTTCACAGGAGTATTATGTGATAAAAAATTTGATGCCGAACCGCATAAGTAGAAATTAGCGCAGGTGACCAAAAGCTTGGTCAAAGAGGTAGGTTTTAAGGAGCTTCTTGAAGGAGGAAAGAGAGGTAGAAGGGCGGAGAGGTAATAGGCCATACAAATTGTCAACCTCATATATGTTGTTTGTATATTGCAGTTTAACATCTGCACTGTAAATGCTGATGTTTTCTCTTGCTGGGCAAGCCATACTCCTGACTACTGTTTAAGTGGGCGATAACATCAGGTAATCAATGTGGCCAAAAAGCAGTAATGATATGCGATTCCATCGTTGTAAGGATTAATTCACTGACCCCATGCTCCCAGCAAGGAGCCACCTTTGAAAGGAACATGTCCTGGAGGATTGGTGCCGTACTGGGTGTAGCCGAACTCTGACTGGCACTCCTTGCGAGTGGGACTCCCTCCTGAGAAGGTGGGATTGGTGAATTTACCCGATCATTTCTTCTCCAGAATCATAACAGTAGAAATCAGTTTAAAACCATTCCACTATAGAAATTATCGTGAGTGACTTCATAATAGCAAATTGATTGAAGGGACATTTTAAGCCAAATCTGCCATCATTTGGCTTAATCCTACCTTTAAGGTTTATTTCACTGTAGAGATTATCTAAATAGAATTTTTTGTGAATCATGTTGGACTAATATTAGAAGATTCTTCAGCAATCAGTTCGTTGAGGAAAGGTGGGAGAATAATTCTCACCAAAATACAGCATTGTGGTTTAATTTATATTGTACTCACAAGAATGTCTCGCCACCAGCAAGGCATTTGTTGCATCTGGGGTTTTAAAGACTCATAATATAAATCAGGTTAGAACAGTTTTTTTAGGCAGGGTTTAAGTTGCCTTTGTCTTTCAAGGTTCTTCAACCTGGAAAATTATGAAGGCAAAGTTCTGTTCCCGCTAGTTGATGCACAAGTCCTTGCTGGGGCATGAGGAAAAAAGTATGCCATTCACTCCAACATTGCAAGGTGGAAAGCAGATGTATACTTGTCTTTGCACTGTCAGTGATTAAAGTCTTAAGATATCAACTCTCTCCCCTCTTGGCCATGAGGGAAAATGGACGTCACTCATCCGCTTACCCAGAAACAACAGATTTGGTGCTAGATGGCCATCGATCAAACACACACACACACACACACACACACACACACACACAAACAAAATCACAACTTTGCTTTGTTTATTTAATACTGTGGCTCCCGCGAGGACAGCCACCACTCACCTACAAAAATATTAACAAATTAAAACTGTGATGTCCACAGAGCCATGTGGAACCAACATTTCTTTTGGTGTGTCAATGCCACCATTTTTCTGAAGAAGCTGCCCAAATCAAACTCTAGCTGCCTTTGATCCAAATCCAGGATTTTTGTGAGTTCACCTAAAATGGCTCTAAATAAAATCTGGAATTTGCTGCATACACTAAGCTATCCCAATAGCACAGTAAAGTAAAGGCCAGTGAAAATTTAGATGGCTATGATCGTCCCTATTTCGGATTTAGTAGATCTTCGGCAATTTTACACACCAATGTAGCCTTCAAGTGAAATGAGTGTTGGGGATAATTGGACCAAGGTGTACAGATGTAATTCAGTCCCCATTTTAAAATCATATTTCCTGTCCTTATTTTTTTACACTAATACTTTCATTTTATATTGGTATTTATAGTTAAATTGCAAAATTGAAGGTAACCAGAGAAACAGAGAAGTACAGTTGGTTGGAGGATAGGACTTTCTCTGTGCGACAGGCTGAGGAGGTAGGAGAGGCAAAACAGGTGCTACAGCACCACCACTGGTGGGAGGGTGCAATTACTGCGTGACAAGTTTACATAGACAATTTCCACTTTAAATACGGACATAAGTATTTATAGTAGAAAAAAGTTGACTCAAAAATGTGACAACAGGGATTAAGGCTTTGTAGACAGGAAGTCTGCAATGTGTGTTTACATCTATTCCTAATTGTTTTTTTCAGCATTTGTGTAGGATGCTGAAAGGATTAGACACTTCAGCCCAGCATCTGCACTGTCATTCCACCTTTGCGTTAAACCATTTCAGGCTAGGTTAGGGAAGGGTTTTAAAATAACCAGCTGAAACCTACACACAATATGAAGTTATGTTTAATTGCCCTTGGTCATTATGGGCAGGATATATAGACAAACGCAGCACTGGTTAGGATGTTTTTGAACACTAAATTTAATCTCAATAGATGTGTAAAAGCATGTGATACAATCTTCCTAAATCTCCTTGGCATGATGTAAATCACCATGTCATCTTGAATTTAAAAGAGTCAGCCTGTACCTCATTAGAGAGTCAACCAGAACTTCATCAGTGACCTAGTCGACCGTAACATTGTCTTCAGGGCAGAAGTTGCCTTGTATTTTGCCTCTTGCCTCTATTTGTTGCCTTGTTTCAGGGAACTGTGGGGTCAGCTGACTCACTGATTTTGCACCTTCCCATTTTTTTAATTAAATTCTCCAATGCGTTAGAATTGGATACTTACCTTCCAATTGGAAACTTAATGGAATTATTTCTATCACAAAGTGCAGCTGTTTCCTTTCCATGTGAAAAACGCCCGAGATTATTTCATACTTTTAACGGTTTTACAACTAAACTCCACAGGCGCAGCACCTCGATCGTGAACAAAGAGCTACGTGTCGACTCTGTGCTGTACAATGATTTGAACAATTAATGGGATTGCAACGGACCTCTATGATGGCTGCACTGGTGTTAAACTGATTTTGCAAAAATGTGGGGGGAAAAGAGGACTTCTGTACAAAAAGCCCCCCCGTAACCACCCTCCTGGCACTTAAAATAAAATAATTAATGTCATATCTCAGCTTTTGAAATCTCAGCTTCAAGAAGCCATAGAATTAGAAGAGTATATGCAGGGTGGAAGTAAAAGAATCACTTCTAAAACTGGGATTAATAGGATTAGCAGTGTAATGAATGGTGCATTACCTGGTAAAAGGGAGACAATAAGAAAGAGGTGTTATAATTTTCAATTTTATACAGCTCTTCGCTAATGAGCAATTATTTTTTACTATAACAAGCATGATGTTGTCAGCCAAGAACACGACGCTCAGTATTCTTGTACCTGGAAATGATTACAAGGTACTTTCACTTGTCTTTCAGTCGCATGTTTTGAAAAGGAATCGGTCCTGGCTGGACTTTGGTCTGAAGATATTGCTTATGACATTTGAAAATGTGTGTGCAATAGAGTCTGATAATGGAACTTTTGATAGAAGGTGTCATGTATTCAACCAGCATTGTAACCCATGTATAAACTGACCTAAGTTGTACACCGTGAGAACACTGACCACTAGGTGGGAGACACTCCTAACCTGGACCTTCAGGTATAAAAGGGGAAGCTCCACCCACCTTCATCACTTGAGTGCTAAGGAATAAAGGACAGGTCACAGACTGACCTTCTCTCAAGCATGGGCCTCGTGTGCATTTATACTGTGTAGTAAGGACGTATCAATGGCGACAAGAAACTGGGATTTAAATCACGCGAGCATGGCCACTAGCAGAACAGACGAGAGGTACTGTGTTAAGGAATGGTTGGGACAGAGATTCAACATTGTTAAAGCAACACACAGTTCTCCAGGCAGACAAGGGCAGTCAGGCATGCCCCAACATGTAGTCGAGCCCAGAGGGGGAGTGCGACAGAGACAATGGCAAGCTGAACAGCGATTCACGCCATTGCAAGGGACAATGCGGCCAGCAATGGGGCCATCAACACCTGTTAATGGTGCACTCAAGGACAATAACAGGGGCAGTCAGGGACGATCGACTGGCAAGGGACCTTTTGTTTCAAACCGCAACTCATGCTGGAGGCGTGGAGGCATACATTCAGCCGGAGTTTGCAGAGATGAGCAAAATACCTGCAGAAATTGCAGAAATGGACACTGGGGGAAATCGCTGGAAGCTGAAGTTCAGCGAGTTCATGTGGAGCATGTATACAGTTCATACACCAGGACGCCACCGATAATGATGAAAGTGCTCCTCAATGGCATCCCAGTATCAATGGAGTTAGACACGGGTGCCAGCCAGTCCCTGATGGGTATCAGACAGTTCGAAAAGTTGTGGGCATCCAAGGCCAGGAGGCCAAAATTATCGCCGATTGACGCATAGCTACGGACTTACACAAAGCAGATCATTCCGGTGCTAGGCAGCGCCACAGTAGTCGTGACCCACAAAGATTCGGAGAACAGGTTGCCACTCTGGATTGTCCCAGGGGATGGTCCCGCACTACTGGGGAGGAGTTGGCTTTCTGTCATGAACTGGAAATGGGGCGATGTCAATGCAATTTCCTCTGTGGAGCGAGTATCATGCTCACAAGTCCTGGACAAATTTGACTCATTATTTCAACCCGGGATTGGCACTTTCATGGGGGCCAAGGTAGTGATCCACATAAACCCGGACGCCAGACCAGTACACCACAAGGCCAGAGCGGTGCCGTACGTGATGCGGGAAAAGATAGAAGGCGAATTGGACCACCTGTTGAGGGAAGGCATCATCTCGCCAGTCGAATCAGTGACTGGGCAAGCCCGATTGTGCCGGTGCTCAAGGCGGATGGGTTGGTCAGGATATGTGGTGATTACAAGGCCACCATCAATCGGGTGTCACTCCAAGACCGGTACCCGCTACCGAGAGCGGAGGACCTCTTTGCGACGCTATCCGGTGGCAAACTTTTTTCAAAATTGGACCTGACCTCAGCTTACATGACCCAGGAGCTGGCAAGTGAGTCAAAGAAGCTGACCACCATCACGACACACAAGGGGTTGTTTGAGTACAACAGATGTCCGTTCGGGATTCGCTCGGCCGCCGCGATCTTCCAACGAAATATGGAAAGCCTCCTCAAGTCAATTCCAGGAATGGTGGTTTTTCAGGACGACATCCTCATTACGGGTTACGATACTGAAGAACACCTCCACAACCTGGAGGAAGTGCTACACAGACTGGACCGGGTAGGTCTGCGACTGAAAAAGGCGAAGTGCGTCTTCCTAGCTCCAGAGATAGAATTCCTGGGGATGAGGGTAGCAGCAGACGGGATCAGCCCTACTACATCCAAGACGGAAGCGATCCAGAGAGCACCCAGACCCCGTAACACAACGGAGCTGCGTTCGTTCCTGGGGCTCCTGAACTATTTTGGTAACTTTCTTCCCAAATTGAGCACGCTGCTAGAGCCGCTACACGTGCTCCTACGCAAAGGTCGCGAATGGGTCTGGGGGGACAGCCAGGAAAGGATTTTTAATAGAGCACGCAATTTGTTATGTTCCAACAATCTGTTAACGCTATATGACCCATGTAAGAAACTTGTGTTAACGTGCGATGCGTCGTCCTATGATGTCGGGTGTGTGTTGCAGCATGTCAATGCCATGCGTCAGTTACAGCCGGTAGCTTATGCCTCCAGGAGTCTGTCCCAGGCAGAAAGGGGCTATGGGATGGTAGAAAAGGAGCCGCTCGCATGTGTATATGCGGTAAAGAAAATGCACCGGTACCTGTTTGGCAGGAAATTTGAGCTGGAGACAGATCACAAACCCCTAACGTCCCTTTTGGCCGACAACAAGGCCATAAATGCAAACGCATCGGCCCGCATACAGAGGTGGGCACTCACGTTAGCTGCCTATGACTACACAATTCGGCACAGAACGGGCACCGAAAACTGCGCCGATGCACTCAGCAGGCTCCCACTAGCCACCACTGAGGGGGCTACCGAGCATGGTGCTGAGATGGTCATGGCTATTGAAGCTTTCGGAAGCGAAGGCTCACCCGTGACAGCCCGTCAGATTAAAGTCTGGACAAATAGAGACCCGCTATTGTTTCTAGTCAAGAAATGTGTCCTGAATGGGGACTGGGCAGCCATGTACAGGGCATGCCCTGAGAAATTTAAACCATTTCACAGGCGCAAGGATGAACTCTCGATTCAGGTCGATTGCCTACTGTGGGGAAACCACGTAGTCATGCCCCAGATGGGCAGAGAGGTGTTCATCAGAGAACTCCACAATGGGCACCCGGGCATTGTCACGATGAAGGCAATTGCCAGGTCACACGTTTGGTGGCCAGGGATAGACGCAGATCTGGAACTTTGTGTTCGCAGGTGCAACACGTGTGCCCAGCTGGGCCATGCGCCCGGGGAAGCCCCCCTTAGCCCCTGGCCATGGCCCGCCAAGCCTTGGTCACGCATCCATGTGGACTACGCAGGCCCTTTCATGGGGAAAATGCTTTTGGTTGTAGTAGACGCCTACTCCAAATGGATCGAGTGTGACATTTTAAATTCAAGCACATCCTCTGCCACGGTAGAAAGTCTACGGGCAATGTTCGCCGCCCACGGTCTACCGGACATCTTGGTCAGCAACAATGGCCCATGCTTCACAAGCACTGAATTCCAGGACTTCATGGCAGGCAATGGAATTAACCATGTTAGAACGGCACCGTTGAAGCCGGCCTCAAACGGCCAGGCAGAACGAGCAGTGCAGATAATCAAACAGGGGATGCTCAGATTCCAAGGGGGTTCCCTACAAACCCGCTTATCACGCCTCCTGTTGGCTTATAGATCCCGACCACACTCGCTCACAGGGGTTCCACCCGCAGAGCTACTAATGAAAAGGACGCTCAAAACCCGATTATCCCTTCTCCACCCCACCATGAAAGAAATTGTCGAGAGCAGGCGCCAGTCACAATATCACTATCATGACAGGAATGCGAGGGCGTGATGTATTGATGTAAATGATCCTGTTTTTGTCCTCAACTACGCTGCAGGGCCCAAATGACTCGCAGGCACTGTGGTTGCCAAAGAGGGAAATAGGATTCTGGTAGTTAAACTTACCAATGGACAAATCTGCCACAAACATGTGGATCAAACAAAAAGGAGGTTCAGCAACCCCATAGAAGAAGCAGAGGAAGAACACGATATAGAGTTCACTCCACCACAGGTGACCGAACACCGGAACCAAAGGGAGGAGAGCCCAGTCACTGTGGGCAGTCCGGACAGGCCTGAGGCACTGCAAACAGCAGACACTCAGGCCAGCGCCCAACAACCAGAGCCCCAACTCAGGCGCTCTACAAGGGAGCGTAAACCATCAGAGAGACTCAACCTGTGATCCCAATAAGACTTTGGGGGGGAGGTAATGTCATGTATTCAACCAGCATTGTAACCCATGTATAAACTGATCTAAGTTGTACACCGTGAGAACACTGACCACTAGGTGGGAGACACTCCTAACCTGGACCTTCAGGTATAAAAGGGGAAGCTCCACCCACCTTCATCACTTGAGTGCTAAGGAATAAAGGACAGGTCACAAACTGACCTTCTCTCAAGCATGGGCCTCGTGTGCATTTATACTGTGTAGTAAGGACGTATCAGAAGGAAACTTGCAAAGCCTCCAGCGGATCAGTGCAAGTTTTTGGTCCATCACTAAATTCTACCAACAATTACTTTTGTTTTTACAGCCAGTGGTTACACTTCTGAAAAGTCCTGTGTTTCTCTAAAATGTGTTTAACTGTTGGTAATGTGTTTTATCGTCTCACTCCCATATCTGCTGTATACTCAGCTTTTATTATTGTGCTGGTAATTTTAAAGATTAAAAGAAGGTATTCACCTCAGGGCATCAACTCTTGCTGGGGCAAGATTCTACAAGTGACAGAAGCTGTCTGATATACTGTCTAAGTGACCATTCATCATGTGCGAGCCGAGAGAGGGAGACTGTCATTTTTCATTCTGCACTCATCAGCCTTTGATATTTCACCCATTATAGGTGATTGGGTGGAAAAATGGGCAGAAAACTCCATCCTGAGTGTCAATAGATTATTTGCTGGGGGGTCTAGAACCAGGGGTCACAGTCTCAGAATAAGGGGTCGGCCATTTAGGACTGAGATAAGGAAAATCTTTTTCACTCAGAGGGTGGTGAATCTTTGGAATTCACTATCCCAGAGGGCTGTGGTGGCTCGGTCTTTGAGTATATTCAAGACAGGGATCTATAGATTTTTGAATATTAAGGGAGTCAAGCGATATATAGTGCAGGAAAGTGGAGTTGAGGTAGAAGATCAGCCATGATCTTATTGAATGGCGGAGCAGGTTCAAGGGGCCGAACGGCCCACTCCTGCTCCTAATTATTTTGTTCTTATGATCTTGAGAGGCATCACCATTGACCAAAGCCAGGGCTAATTTCTATCACTCCCTAGCCCAGGGCTACTGGATATATTTGTAGCTTCCGAACTGCTGCCTTGGGCAAGAACATGGCCAATAGAATATAATGTGGAGGAATGTGAAGTTATCCACTTTGGTAGGAAAAATAGGAAAGCAGAAGTTTTTTTTAAAAAATGGTGAGAGATTGGAAAACGTTGGTGTTCAGGGGGACCTGGGTGTCCTTGTACAAGAATCACTGAAAGTTAACATGCAGGTACAGCAAGCACTTAAGAAAGCAAATGCTATGTTGGCCTTTATTACAAGAAGATCTGAATATAAGAGTAAAGACGTCTTACTGCAATTAAATAGGGCCCTGGTGAGACTGCACCTGGAGTATTGTGTACAGTTTTGGTCTCCTTACCTAAGGAAGGATATACTTGCCATAGAGAGAGTGCATCAGACTGATTCCTGGGATGGGGGATTGTCCTATGATGAGAGATTGAGTAGACTAGGCCTATATTCTCTAGCGTTTAGAAGAATGAGAGGTGATCTAATTTTACAGGGCTTGACAAGGTAAATGCAGGGAGGATGTTTCCTCTGGCTGGGGAGTCTAGAACCAGGGGTCACTGTCTCAGAAGGGGTTCGGCCATTTAGGACAGAGACGAGGAGAAATGTTTGGAATTCTCTGGGGGCTCAGTCGTGAATATCTTCATGACAGAGATCGATATATTTTTGGATATTAAGGGAATCAAGCGATATGGGGATAGTG
This sequence comes from Pristiophorus japonicus, assembly GCF_044704955.1. NCBI lineage: Eukaryota > Metazoa > Chordata > Chondrichthyes > Pristiophoridae > Pristiophorus > Pristiophorus japonicus. The sequence goes on from NC_091993.1 coordinate 16,135,045, forward strand.
CAGGAAAGTGGAGTTCTTATGTTCTATCTGAGATCAGCTAGCATAGCACAGGCATATCATGCCTGGGACCTTCCTTATCTGCATGGCTCTGTACTATCCCGGGCAGTATAATACCCAAACAACATCAGGAGATTTACAGTGTGATTGAATTTTACAGGCATCTGTGATGCATGTAGAAAATTTGTTGTATAAAAAAGGGGCTTATACTATACGTTTCCTAGTAGGAACACAACCATGGCAAGCAAAAGGTTCCCAATTGTTCCTATCAGATCAGCATTATAAGATGTTTCAGAATGAATTAATTGTGGCCCTAGCAAATATTTCCTTTAAAGGAGCGTACCCAATGATGTCACTGTGATAATGGACCTTTGTTGCAAGAGGTCCATGCACCCTTCATCTGAGAGAGTTAAAAAAAATGTAAAACATTTATTGAAATAAGAGCCTGACATGCGAACCAATAAACATTGCGGGTTTTGGGTGAAGAAACTACAGAATAAACCAATAGCAACGCTGCTTCTACAGTACTCTCACCCCTCTTAAACTCCTCAAGACAGTAGGCTCCCAATCACTCCAGCTAAATGCAGTAGATATTTAGCATGCGCCACTCGAACGGTGTCAATATTTAGCAAAAGGTGGCAATTAAATCTGACTGTCGCCGTTGCATCGGTTGGAACCTCAATGAACTCCAATATCAGGAATCTTAAATCAAGCAGAAGAGGAGATGTCAGCTCTGGAGAACATCACTGTCGAATACAATAGCAGATTTGCAGAATTGGAAAACCACATTGAATTTCTGATTCAACAGAAAGGTGAGTATCAAGCAATTTTGACAAATGGAGCCAATGACCATCTTTGGGATCCCAGAACGCGTAGAAAACAAAGAAATGCCATTTATTTTATGAACTGTGCTCTCAAACCCTGTTAAGATTTCCTTGCCACTCTGGACGCTAAGGCAATATGCATTTGCCATATCCTATCTCCCCACATGCCTGATGGAAACAGTCCTCAAGGCCCACTGAAGACTACTTGAACTTTAGCAAAGTCTTCAATAGGGTGCCCATTATCTGCCACAAATGTAAAACACCACATTAGCACTGTAGGATACTCTGGTTGTATTAGGCAAGGATTTGGTGCTAGCCACAGAAATACATTAATAAAAAAAATGATGATATCTCCATCCACTGATCTTTTTGTCAGCATGCTTCAGTAATGTGTTGGACTGCATGAACCAATTAAACAGATTTGTCTCTAAACTGCTAGCAGCTGGCACATTAATTAATTATTAATAATGGAACCTTGTTGCTAGAAAATGAGAGCTGACAGTAAAGCCAAGTTAACGATTGCCATGTTGCAGACCAATAGCGTCAATCTGGGAAGCTACATTGAAAATCTTTCATCTCCAATCTCACTCTTCCTGGTTAGACCATGAAAACAATCTTTGCAGCTTAAATTTCAAAGTTGTTCTGACACTAATTCGATATTTTGGAATTGCATTTAAGCTAAAAGCCAATAGTTTAATAGTTCATGGAGAGGACATCCTCCCCACTGAAAAATTAAATGCATTCTAGTGAAGAAAGGTATTTGAAAATCCAAAATCTATTCAGTTGTCCTAAACCTCTCCAGTCTCATGGCAGAAAACATGGAAATGAAATCCACTATATTTTTTTTTAGCTTTTTTAATGTTTTTGGTTGTCCATTCGAATCTTTACCACTGGTTCAGTGACTTTTATTTCAAAGTTTACAAAGTTGATTTTGCATCAAAATGCAATTGATGTGAAGCCCAAGTGGGATGAGATTTCCTCCTTTGGGGTTGTCTCATTGGAGATTACCTCATCATGGTGGTCTCATAGCCAATGCCAAGTCTTGAACTGATTCTGGTTTGGATTACTTTGTATTGCTCTGAATCTAAAAAGGTATCACTTTTTTTAAGGATTAGTATTATCAACAGAACTTAAGTCAAACCCTTTGAAATAATTACCATTAACCTTAACATCAATTTGTTTGTTTCTGTCATTTAAAAAAAGTAGAATTTTGTGTCGTGTGACATCATGGGGTAAGGAGGAGAATGCTCTCAAGAACTTACTGTATCTGGAGGTTGAAGTAACATGAACAACTAACCTAAAATAACCTTGTTTAGTGGCTTTGGGGGTCAAATCCCTCTTTTAATTAAAACAAAGAGAATGCCTGTGTCTCCCTGTAATTAATGACCTGTTAATGAAATTAATGATCTGCTTTGAAACATGTAATTTCTGAGAATGGGATTTTTGTCAATAAGTTGTTAAATAATGCTCAACCCAAGTGTTCTGCTCGACTCTGAGCTGAGCTTTAAGTCCCACCATCACCAAGACTGCCTACTTCTACCTCTGAAATGTTTCATGTCTAAGTTCCTACCTCACCCCCACTGGTGCTGAAACACATATCCTTGCTTTGTCACCTCCAGAGTCAATGATCTCCCAACCAGCCTCCAAAAACTAACCATCCATAAACTCCAATATCCTGGCCTGCACAACATCCTGCTCACCTAGCACCCATGTCCCTGCCGATCTTCATTGATTCTCTGAGCCTCAGTACATCAACTTCATAATGCTCATCCTCATCTACAAATCCCAACACAACCTCATTCCCTCCTACCTTAGCAACCTCCTCCAACCGTACATCCTTGCTTGCACTCTCTGCTCTTTCAGCTCTGGTCTACTGCTAACTCTGTGTCCCCTTTCTCGACACGTTACCATGGAGGGCAAAAGATTCAGCAATATTCCGTGTACAATCTAGAACTCTCTCCGATGGCATCTTGCACTAGGCCTGATTCCTAACTGTGAAATGCCTTGAGAAGATTTATCACATTAAAGGCGTTATATAAATGTAACTTTTTCTTGTGGATGCAGAAAAAAATAAACATTCTCTTGCTTTAATAGATGAATTTAATTCCCTTATCATCACTGGTCTTAATTTGGTCTTTTACACTGTCAGCCTCAATAATTCCTCAAAGCAATCCCCTCACACTGAAGTCAACATAGTTTAATATAAAACAAGGTCAGAAATATCCAATCACCAGCTTCATTGCCCCTTGGCTACAATTTTCCATTTCCTTTTTAGTCAATGTTGTATATCAGTCAGCCAATCTCAATTCAACAGGAGTTCACAAAGATGGCACTTGGCCAGAGAATTCGGTTTGACTAATTCTTTCTTCTGTATTTCAGCCAAATTACTTTGATTAATTATTGTCCAGCTCGAAGCCTGAAGCCCATGCTTTAACCAAACCTGCAAAGTGTTTGGATAGCTTTGGAATGATCTAAATTCAGAATCCAAAAGAGTCTAGCTTAGTTTCTTTAAAAGTGAATACATTTGAGGCAAATATTTAAGCGAATAGGAGTATAGGGCTTACTGATGACAGCAAAAGTATATCACTAAATGAAATGAAGCTCAATAACTCCCAGAAATTAGGGAATTACTGATGTACTTTTATCATACACCAATGTCCTAACATAGTGTATTTAATTTGTCCCAACATTGTAGGAGGTGTGAGCACAGAGCTGTGTGGTGACAATGTATGTCAGGGTCTGAGAGAGGAATGGGACTCCTTGCCCTAAATAGTAATTCTTCATATGATCCTATTCAGTAAATGTGAACTGGCTATTTGGCTGTGGGCAATGTCACAGCTAAGCCAAATACAGTCCTCACTTAATGCCCACAAGTATATTTTACAACATGTCTCACTGGATAGGAGTCTTTTCTGAACTTGAGATCAACTTAATTAGCATAAACCAAAGATCTTCTTGGTCTGCTTGTCTCAGTATCACAACAAATTGTGCATTATAGATTTTACTTATTTAAATTTAGTATTTCATAGTTTAGCTCAAAAAAACACACATTTATAAAATTTATTCATTCACGAGTATGGGCATTGCTGGCAAGGCTGACATTTATTGCGTATCCTTAATTGCCCGAGAAGGTGGTGATGAGCTGCCTTCTTGAACCGCTGCAGTCCGTGTGGTGAAGGGTACTCTCACAGTGGTATTAGGGAGTGAGTTCCAGTGCGTTGACCCAGTGACAATGAAGGAATGGCGATATATTTCCAAGTCAGGATGGTGTGTGACCTGGAGAGGAACTTGAAGGTGATGGTGTTCCCATGTGCCTGATGCTGTTGTCCTTCTAGGTGATAGAGGTCGCAGGTTTGGGAGGTGGTACTGAAGAAACCTTGGTGAGTTGCTGCAGTGCATCTTGTAGATCGTAAACACTGCAGTCACAGTGCGCCGGTGGTGGAGGCAGTCAATATTTGAGGTGATGGACGGGGTCCCAATCAAGCGGGCTGCTTTGTCCTGGATGGATGCGAGCTGCGAGAGTTGTTGGAGCTGCACTCGTCCAGGCAAGTAACATCATCGACAAGACCTTCCATTACTTTACTGATGATTGAGGTTGATGTGGCAATAATTGCCAGATTGGATTTCTCCTGCTTCTTGTGGACAGAACATATCTGAGCAATTTTCCACTTTGTCGGGTAGATGCCAGTGTTGTTGCTGTACTAGAACAGCTTGGCTAGAGGCACGGCTAGTTCTGTACCACAAGTCTTCAGCACTACAACCAGGATGTTATCGGGCCCATAGCCTATGCTGTATCCAGTGTGTTCAACCATTTCTTGATATTACATGGAGTGGCTTGAATTGGCTGAAGACTGGCTTCTGTGATGGTGGGGACCTCAGCAGGAAACCGAGATCGATCATCCACTCGGCACTTCTGACTGAAGATGGTTCCGAATGCTTCAAGTCTTGGCTTTTGCACTCACGTGCTGGGCTCTGCCATCGTTGAGGATGTGAATGCTCATGGAGCCTCCTCCTCTAGTTAGTTGTTTAATTGTCTGCCACCATTCACAACTGGATATATACAGTATCTAAACAAGTACACTGATGTATTCCATAGAGCATCAAAACGTCATGCTACAACTGATTGTCAGCAAGAAATAATGCTTTGGCTTCAGGCCGACACTCCATGTAGACTCCAGAATTTCTACACACCATAAGCACCAACTTCACTTGACTGCAGAGAAACACCTGAAGTAACTCTATATGAGTTAGCAAAGTCTTCTTATGAGGTACATTCATTTTAATTGATGGTTTTGGAATTTTAAACTAAAAATACTCTAATCAATAATCCATTGTCTGAAATGGGTAGAATCTGGTGAAATGCATCATTTACACAACTTGTGAGCCTGTCCAATAGATTCTCAGTGCTGGAGGTGGATAATGTAAAGTCCTCTCCCCTCAGTACAGATTCACACGAGGCATGTAGTGAAGTCAAGCTCACTCTGGACCTGAACCTTTATTTCACAGCTCTGGAATGCTGCACTTGTCCTGAAATACCTGTCTCTTGCAAGTGCACCCCCGGTGGTAAGGTATGCTGGTGGTTACAGGTCATATCTTATTACAGTCATGTATAGCATGTTAGGATACAGTTATATATAATAATGTAAGATACATGACATCACCCTCCCCCAAGATCTTATTGTCTTTATAGGTTCAGTCTCTCAGGTGGTCTACGTTCTCGCGTGGAGCGTCTGAGTTGTGGTTCAGTTGTTTGCCTTGGTGTCTGTTTTTCTTTGGGTGTGGTTGCTGGTATCTCGCCTGGGCTGTCTGTTTCGATTGGTGTGATTGTTGTTGACTCGCCTGGGCTGTCTGTTGGGATTGCCCTTTCCTCAGGTTGTTCCCTCTGTCTGTCCACCAGGTGTGGTGCGAGTTCCACATTGTAGTCTGCCTCTGGTTCCGCAGTGTTGTTGGTAAATCTGCTTTTGACTTGGTCTACATGCCTCCGGCAGGTTTTGCCATTGTCCATTGGTACTACCAGTAGCCTGTTTCCTTCCTTGCCCGTTACTGTTCCTGCAAGCCATTTGGGACCCCTGCCATAGTTTAGTACAAACACTTTGTCCTCTATCTCATTCCATCTCCCCCTCGAATTTCTGTCATGCTACTCAGTCAGCTTATGGCACTTTGCCTCAACGATTTTGTGCATGTTTGGGAGGATTAATGAGAGCCTTGTTTTTAAAGTCCTTTTCATCAACAGTTGCGCGGGGGGGATCCCAGTCAGTGACTGCGGACGTGATCTGTATGCCAGCAGCAGTCGCGACAGGCGACCCTGCAGCGTGGGACCTTGGATTTTAAGCATGCCTTGTTTAATGATTTGCACTGCTCTCTTCGCCTGGCCGTTGGAGGCCGGCTTGAACGGTGCTGTCTTGACGTGATTTATGCCGTGGTCAATTATAAAGTCTTGGAATTCTGCGCTGGTGAAGCACGGACCATTGTCACTGACCAATATGTCAGGGATTCCGTGCGTTGCAAACATGGTTGCGAGGCTCTCCACAGTGGTGGAAGTTGTGTTCGAGTTTAAAATGGTGCATTCGATCCACTTTGAAAATGCATTGACAACTACAAGGAACATTTTGCCCATGAATGGGCCCGCATAATCTACGTGCACCCGCGACCACGGTTTGGTAGGCCAGGGGCTCAGTGGAGCCTCCCTGGGGGCATTGCTGAGTTGGGCACAAATGGTGCACCTTCGGACACAGAGCTCCAAGTCCGCGTCAATACCAGGCCACCAGACGTGGGATCTGGCTATGGCCTTCATGAGAACGATCCCTGGGTGCTCGCGGTGGAGCTCCCGGACAAATGCCTCTCTGCCTCGTAGAGGCATGACTACTCGGCTGCCCCACATCAGGCAGTCTGCTTGTAGTGATAGCTCATGCATGCGCCTGTGAAAGGATTTTAATTCCTCGGGCAGGCATCGCGAGCCTCTGCCCAGTCACCGGTTAGGACACATCTTTTTACTAAGGATAATGTGGGGTCGCTGGCCGTCCAGGCTCTGATTTGGCGAGCCGTCATGGGCGAACCTGTGGACTCAAAGGCATTGATTGCCATGACTCTCTCACAGTCCTGTTCGTCAGACCATTCCGTGGTCGCCAGGGGTAGCCTGCTGAGCGCGTCAGCACAGTTGTCTGTGCCTGGTCTGTGCTTTATGGTATAGTCGTAGGACGCCAGCATGAGTGCCCACCGTTGAATTCGCGCCGAGGTGTTGGCGTTTATTGCCTTGCTCTCGGATAGGAGGGACGTGAGGGGCTTGTGGTCAGTTTCTAACGCAAACTTGGCCCCGAAAAGGTATTGGTGCATCTTTTTGACACCGTATACGCACAAAGCGCCTCCTTTTCTACCATTCCGTACCCGCGCTCCACCCGCAAAAGTGACCTGGAGGCATAAGCTATGGGTTGTAATTTGCTCGCACTATTGACATGTTGCAAAACGCACCCGACCCCATACGCTGACGCATCGCATGTGAGAACTAGCTTTTTACCTGGATCAAAAAAAGTCAAAACACTGTTGGAACACAGAAGGTTGCATGCCTTATTGAAGGCGCGTTCCTGGGCGTCCCCCCAAAACCAATCGCACCCCTTACTGAGTAGCATGTGGAGAGGCTCCAGCAACGTGCTTAAGTTCTGCATAAAGTTCCCAAAGTAATTGAGTAGCCAGAGAAAGGCGCGCAGTTCTGAGACATTCCGGGGCCTGGGTGCCAGGCGAATTGCTTCTGTTTTGGACTCTGTTGGGCGGATTCCATCAGCGGCAATCCTTCTGCCCAAAAATTCAACCTTGGGTGCGAGAAACAGGCACTTGGATTTCTTGACTCATAGGCCTACCCGATCCAACTGCTTTAGTACTTCCTCCAAATTACGGAGATCGGAGTCGGTGTCCCTGCCCGTGATAAGTATGTCATCTTGAAATACAACCATCCCCGGAATGGACTTGAGCAGACTCTCCATGTTGCGCTGGAATATGGCAGCTGCCGACCTGATGCCAAATGGGCATCGATTGTACAAGAAAAGGCCTCGATGTGTGTTGATGGTGGTGAGTAGCTTGGATTCCTCGGTCAATCCTTGCGTCATATACGCAGATGTGCGGTCTAATTTTCAGAAAAGTTTACCTCCAGCCAATGTGGCAAATAAGTCCTCCGCTCTGGGCAGCGGGTACTGGTCCTGTAGGGAGACTCTGTTTATGGTAGATTTGTAGTCCCCACAGATTCGTACGGATCCATCAGGCTTCATGACTGGGACGATGGGACTTGCCCAGTCGCTAAATTCCACAGGTGATATAATGCCTTCCTGCAGAAGCCTGTCTAGTTCGTGTTCAATCTTTTCCCTCATCACATAGGGTACAGCTCTGGCCTTGTGATGGACTGGTCTAGCATCCTGTGTGATGTAGATTTTGACTTTGGCCCCTTTGAAAGTGCCCACACCTGGCTGAAAGAGATGTTCAAATCGCTTTATAACTGTTGAGCAGGAGGTCCATTCCTCTAATGGCATGGCATGGACGTCATCCCATTTCCAGTTTAGTTTTGCCAGCCAGCTTCCCCCCAGCAGTGCTGGGGGGTCTCCGGGGACAATCCACAGGGGAAGTCGGTTCACTGTCCCTTTGTGTGTGACAGAGAGCATGGCGCTGCCGAGGACTGGTACAATTTCTTTGGTATAGGTCCTTAGTTTGGTGTCGACCCTTGTGAGTTTTGGTCTGTCTCTTTTATGCGGCCACAGTTGTTCAAATTGTTGAGCGCCCATGAGAGATTGACTCGCTCCCGTATCCAGCTCCATGTTGACAGATATCCCATTGAGTAGGACCCTCATCATTATAGGAGGCATCCTGTTGTAGGAGCAGCAGCCATTGATCATGGTGTCCCGGGTACTGTCCCCACCATCTTCTGGTCCGCTTTCCGACCCATCCGATTCGTATACCAGCCGAGCTGCCATTTTCTTGCACATACGGGCCAAATGCCCTGTATATTCACAATTTCTGCAAACAGCCTGCTGAAATCGACATCCCCTTGACGAGTGCCCACCCCCACACCTCCAGCACAGACCTGTTCCATTGTTCAAAGTGTTCCCAAAGAATGAGCTGCGTCTGGCTGATCTCTCTTGAGCTTCTCTCAGTTTGTAGTTGATTGCTCACATTGTGGGTTGATGAGGTGTGAACGGGCGTTCCTGTGGCCCTTGATGGCTTCTGCTTGCTGTCGAGAGCCTGTTCTCCCAGTTTTGTCTGTGTGTGGAGGTAGCAGCTTGTTTAGTGCTGTGAACTTCTTGTTCTGATATTTCATTAGTTGTCGTACCTGCATTGTAAATCAACCTTGTTTCTTCTTCCCCTACCAAGAATGTCTGTGCAACCAGTGCTGCTGCCTCTAAGGTCAGGTTCTTGGTCTCTTTGAGCTTTCGGAATTTGCCTGCGTGGCCTATTCCTTCAATGAAAAAGTCTCTCAGCATTTCTCTCCTCAGTTCATTGGAGAACTCACATAACTAGCCAACCTCCGAAGTTCCACCGCGAAGTCGGGTATGCTCTGGCCCACACAGCGTCTGTAGTTGTAGAACCCTGTGTCTGGCCATGTGTAGGCTGCTCGCTGGCTTCAGGTGGTCTCTTACCAGTGTGCTCAATTCTTCAAACGACTTGCTTGCTGGTTTCTTGGGTGCCAACAGATCCTTCATTAAAGCGTATGTTTTCGAGCCACAGCTGGTCAAGTGATGGGCTCTTCTCTTGTCTGCCTTATCGTCGCCTAACCAGTCTTTGGTTACAAAGCTTTGCTGGAGCCTTTCTATAAAGTCCTCCCAATTGTCTCCCGCATTGTATTTTTTATCCCATCCTCGTCGCCACAGTAAAGTCCTGTCCCCTCAGTACAGATTCACACGAGGCTTGTAGTGAAGTCAAGGTCACTCTGGACCTGCACCTTTATTTCACAGCTCTGGAATGCTGCACTTGCCTGAGACCTGTCCTTATATACCTGTCTCTTGCAAGTGCACCCCTGATGGTAAGGTATGCTGGTGGTTACAGGTCATATCTTACTACAGTCATGTATAGCATGTTAGGATACAGTTATATATAATAATGTAAGATACATGACAGATAAAACATGACATTACTTGAGAGGGAAATCAGGAGTACAACCATGAGACCAGGCAGTGAGTGGTTATCCAGAAGAAAATGAGTGAAAATAGCAAAAATAGTTCTAAGGAACTCTTTATTTAAGAGAGTAGATAGCTTTCTTGCAAAATTCACCGCGTCTTGAATTGCATGTTTTTCCCTCAGAAAGCAGAGATTGGGACTTAACTGAGCAAGTGAAAAATATTCAGTAAAGAAAGGGCAAGTAGCTAGAGATCAAGGTTTGTGTGTAGGGAAGAGCGTGCTGAAGGTCCTTCAAGGGGTCTTTCAGGTGAAAGATAAATGAGAGGATCTCCAAGGTAGAAATGTCAGCATTTCTCCCCACGCTAAGTGCTGAAATCGTATGGAGAGGTCGAAGGGCAGGTCAGAGCGTCACTTGCAAAATGGTGCATGAAAAACGGCTTCACCTTCCTGGGACATTGATTACTTCTGGGGCAAGGGAAGATTATACAAATGAAATGGTCTTTAGCTAAACGGATGCGGTACCTATATCCTAGTAAATAGGATAAATAGGGCAGTCTTTAAATGCTCAGGAATGGAACAGGACAGGGAGACCTATAAAGGTAGATTGTGAAATGTGAGCAAATTGATGAGATGCTAAAAAAAGAACACAAGAACAATATACCTTCAACCATAAAATAGAACAGCAACAAGTCAAATATGTCAGAAGCAAGCAAGGTGTATAGGGAGACGTTGGACCATGAAGAATTGATCATAATTTTAAATTAAGGACAACGAGAAAATTCATTAATTCTTTTTCAATTAAAAGCCAATAGACATGTGTAATAGACTATCAGCAAAGGGACATTGGAACAAGAAACTATGATAGAGGAATCAGCACATTCCTGTCAGCAAATAAGATTCAGAGTTATTAGATTTAGAAATACATCAATGTAATCTTATGAGAAGTGGGATGGGTCGAGTAGGTGGTCTACTCCCACCTTCAAATTGTGGCTATGTTACTATGTCTAGACTGAAAATACTTCTGCTATTATGCGGTACTTAATGTATCCTGGAATAACTGGGTGGCACAATGAAGGAACAGGGGGAGGCCACTTAGCCCCTCAAGCCTGTTCATAGAAGCATAGATAATAGGTGCAGGAGTAGGCCATTCGGCCCTTCGAGCCTGCACCACCATTCAATAAGATCATGACTGATTTGCCCACTTTTGCCCTATATCCCGTAATACTTTTGGTTAAAAAAAATCTAGCAATCTCAGATTTAAAATTAACTATTGATCTAGCATCAATTGCTGTTTGTGGAAGAGAGTTCCAAACTTTGACCACCCTTTCCTCATTTCACTCCTGAAAAGTCTGGCTCTAATTTTTAGACTATGTCCCCTATTCCTAGACTCCCCAACCAGCAGAAATAATTTTGCTCTATCTACCCTATTTGTTCCCCTTAATATCTTGAAAACTTCAATCAAATCACCCTTAACTTTCTAAATTCTAGGTAATGCAACCCTCATTTCTGTAATCTCTCCTTCTAATTTAACCCTTGGAATCCGGGTATCATTCTGGTAAACCTACGCTGCACTCCCTCTAATTCCAATATATCCTTCCTAAAGTGTGGAGCCCAGAACTGCTCACAGTGCTCCAGGTGTGGTCTAACCAGGGCTTTGTATAGCTGCAGCTTAACAGTGGACTTACATACCGTTCTCTCATGTCTACTACATTATAGTCAAGCAAATTGAAAAGATGAAAGCCTCTTCTCTTTTAACAGCTGTGAGGTTGAAATATTAAATGTGCTTGGGTAATATCAACTGAGTTCCTAGTAGGCACTGGTCCACAATACTTCATAATTCAACCAGAAATTGGCAACCTTGCTCAGACAGACCATAAAGATGGTTATTATTGGAAATGGAACAGCTGATTAGTGCAGTAGGGAGGGGAGTACTCTTCTGAGATTTATGGTTAGGCACATTGGCAGGACAAAGTAGATTTATGTGGTACCTAACTATAATGTACTTGATAAGGGAGCATTGATCCTGACACAATGCTGACAGTGGGTGTTAAAACAGAACATTTGCCTTGAACAACATGAAAATTCATCAGGTAATTTAAAAAAAATTGTCGTATCTCATAGGTGCCGGTGTGATATATTGTCAAAAAAGGTGTATTCTTTCTATTCTATTCTCCTATTTCATCGTGTACATCCCAATGTGACAGTGGTAAAACTCAGAATCCAACTGCACAAACATCATAAGTATGTGTCTGTGCATGCATGGTGCCACTGACTTTTGAAGTAAACAGTGACACACAATGTGCTGCTTTCACTTGGATACACTTATACTAAATAGACGAAGAGTGAATGTGGACCTGATTTCATGCCTGTAGGTAGATAGGGCAATTTGACTATCTATCGTAATGTTGTGAAATGCATTAGTTTCTGGGCGTTATATTAAAAGGCAGCTTTTAGTTGGAGCCAATATTGCACTGCCCCATCACTGAGCCACCTACATCGGTGGGTCTCGATGGACACAGAGCAGCTCAGTAAGTGAATGAGGTGGGCTGTTTGGTCCCAGTATTCAAACGTGTCAAAGGGCTTCTTCAAATTGGGATCTTTAATTGCTTTGATATTGCCCTTAGGGTTAGGGTTAGCCTAACCCAAACCCTAGGGGCAGGCTAATGCCAGTGGCAGACGAGTCACACACAGGTGACACCAACACCAAACTAAACTTGACAGATTTGCAGAAAGGAAGACCACTTTCATTGGTAAATTTATCCTCATGTTGCTTGGGAGAAATCTAAAAGCAGCTTTTATTCTCCATCTGAACAGGACCTAAGTTCAACATGCACCTAAACATGGCACCGCTGACAGTGTCGCACTCCTTGACTGATGGTCTAGATTCTGAACTCAAGTCCTGGTGTGGGGTTCATCACCATAACCTAGAGGCAAGGGTGCTGTTAACATGGCTGTAATGTACTTGCTTCATAGATTCTTTCCTTAAGAATTCATTGCAACAGATTGCTGTTAAGAACGAGTTGGTTTATTAACAAAGGTTTAACAATCACATTACACATTACCAGTTTATCCACAAGGCTCACAACTGCATACCTCACCGTGGATGACCTGGACTCAATTTACTGGGGCTTTATTGAGTCTTGTGAACATCATGTGACTGGCTGAGCCACTCACAATGCGACAGCTCTACAAACCTGTGAGCATACCCACAGGCACATAAATAACAATGGCCAAGCTGGCACACATTCATTGCAATGACATAAATCACATTGAACACCTTGGAATCATTTAAGAACAAATTAGATACTGCAATGGGGATTCACAGGGTTCATCTGCATGGAAGGGCTGCACGACCTTCCTCAACTGCATTTAACTTGTGATCTTGATCATTGCTTCACTTGCGTGTCTTCTTGCCATAATGAAAATCATGCCAGGATCTTCCCTCAACCAAAAAATAATGTTTTCTGACACTTTTTCATGTAATCAGAGCCCCTTTAAGCCAATGAGTTATAATGTACAAAATATTTACACTGCACTATGGTTACATAAAGTCAAACCAACTACAACCATGGCTTCAGATGTTTCCGCTGAAACAGAGCAATTTGTTTATGAACAATTAAATCCCTAGAAATCTGAAAGAGATAAAGCACATGGTTTATGGGCACCATGCATCACCACTGGAATTTATTTTTGTTTAACGTTTCCACAAATCTAAAATACCACAGGACAGAGCTGGGATCTGAGCAATAAATTACTTGCGATGTGATGCATTAATACAGTATGGAGCCTGCAGAGCCCATCTGTATTGTGGTCTGATTGTTCCCTAATCTTCTAATCATCGCATTTCCCTATTTTATACTCACAACAAGTTTTTTTCCAGTCAGATTAGCAACTGGAGGAAAATACATCCCATTGCCTATTCATGCTGCAGAACTGCTTCCGGGGATGTTTCTGAATTCATCCCATTTACACCACGGGGTGGAACACCAGTGATCGGACGTCTCAAAGTGCTTTACAGCCCCTGTAGTACTTTTTGAAGTGTAGTCACTGTTGTAATGTAGGAAACGCGGCAGCCGATTTGCACATAGCAAGTTCCCACAAACAGCAATGTGATAATGACCAGATAATCTGTTTTTTTGTTATGTTGATTGAGGGATAAATATTGACCAGGACACCAATAGTGCCATGGGATCTTTTACGTCCACTTGAGAGTGCAGATGGAGCCTCGGTTTAATGTCGCATCAAGAAGGCGGCACCTCCGACAGTGCAGCACTCCCTCAGTACTGCACTGAGGTGTCAGCCTAGATTTATATGTTCAAGTCTCTGGAACATAAGAACATAAGAAATAGGAACAGGAGTAGGCCATGCGTCCCCTTGAGCCTGCTCTGCCATTTAATACGATCATGGCTGATCCGATCATGGACTCAGCTCCACTTCCCTGCCCGCTCCCCATAACCCCTTATTCCCTTATCGATTAAGAAACTGTCTATCTCTGTCTTAAATTTATCCAATGTCCCAGCTTCAACAGCTCTCTGAGGCAGTGAATTCCACAGATTTACAACCCTCAGAAGAAATTCCGCCTCATCTCAGTTTTAAATGGGCAGCCCCTTATTCTAAGATTATACCCCCTAGTTCTAGTCTCCCCTACCAGTGGAAACATCCTCTCTGCATCCATCTTGTCGAATCCCCTCAAAATCTTATACATTTCGATAAGATCGCCTCTCATTGTTCTGAATTCCAATGAGTAGAGGCCCAACCGCCTCAACCTTTCCTCATAAGTCAACCCCCTCATCTCCAGAATCAACCTAGTGAATTGCCTCCAAAGCAAGTGCATCCTTTCTTAAATATGGAAACCAAAACTGTATGCAGTATTTCAGGTGTGGCCTCACCAATAACTGTAGCAAGACTTCCTTGCTTTTATACTCCATCCCTTTGCAATAAAGGCCAGGATTCCATTGGCCTTCCTGATCACTTGCTTTATCTGCATACTAACCTTTTGTGTTTCATGCACGTACCCCCAGGTCCCGCTGTACTGCAGCACTTTGCAATTTTTCTCCATTTAAATAATAACTTGCTCTTTGATTTTTTTTCTGCCAAAGTGCATAACCTCACACTTTCCAACATTATACTCCATCTGCCAAATTCTTGCCCACTCACTTAGCCTGTCTATGTCCTTTTGCAGATTTGTTGTGTCCTCCTCACACATTGATTTTCCTCCCGTCTTTGGATCATCAGCAAACTTGGCTTCATTACACTCGGTCCCTTCTTCCAAGTCATTAATATAGATTGTAAATAGTTGGGGTCCCAGCAATGATTCCTGCTGCACTCCATTAGTTACTGACTGCCAACCCGAGAATGAACCATTTATCCCTACTCTCTGTTTTCTGTTAGATAGCCAATCCTCTATCCACGCTAATATATTAACTCCAACCCCGTGAACTTTTATCTTGTGCAGTAATCTTTTATGTGGCACCTTGTCAAATGCCTTCTGGAAGTCCAAATACAGCACATCCACTGGTTCCCCTTTATCCACTCTGATGGTTACATCCTCAAGTGAGGCTTGAACCCACAACCTTCTGACTCAGAGGCGAGAGTGCTCCCCACTGAGCCACAGCTGACACCGTCGGAAGGAAGACAAATATTTAGCACGTGTGGTTGATCTAAGGTTGTGCTGTCAAATTGCTGGTTTGTGTCAGCTGTGGCTCAGTGGGGAGCATTCTCGCCTCTGAGTCAGAAGATTGTGGGTTCAAGTTCCACTCCAGGGACTTGAGCACAAAACCCAGGCTGACACTTCATTGCACTCCTGACAGAGTTGAAGGTGCCGTCTTTCAGATAAGACATTAGGTGGACGTAAAAGATTTCATGGCACTATTTCGAAGAAAAGTAGGGTATTCTCCCTGGTGTCCTAACTACTATTGATCCCTCAACCAACATCACTAAAACAGATTATCTGGCCATTATCACATTGCTGTTTGTGGGGCTTTGCGGTGCACATATTGACTGCCACGTTTCCTACATTACAACTTATCATGTAATTCATTGTCAGTAAAGCGCATTTGGACATTCTGAAGTTGTGAAAGCATTATATAAATGCAAATTTCTATTTTATTCAGTTTTTCTGGAAGATGGTGCTGCAGCCGGGATAAAAAGGTGGCATCCAGTGTTGTCAGTGGTGGCAGTTTAACCATTCCTACTCGTGACATCTTCGCTCCTCGAAACAGGTGCTGCTTCCCATCTCCTGAGGCAGGGGCACCACCTCTTTCATATTACACTGCTTCCTCCAAGTGCGATAATATAAATAGTACAGAAGAAAGTGCAGCCCATTCACACCAGGATGACATGAATTACCCAAGCTGAACTTGTTCTTGTTGACATGAGTTTGTAAATGCTACAACAACTCGCATTTATATAGCGCCTTTTTAATGTAGTTACAAAAAAACAGTTCCTGGATGCTTCACAGGAGCCTTATCTGACAAAACAATGTCACCCAGCTACATAAAGAGATATTAGGACAAGTGACCAAAAGCTTGGTCAAAGAGGTAGGTGTTAAGGAGTGACTTAAAAGGAGGAAAAAAAGAGAGGCGGAGAGGGTTAGGGAGGGAATTCTAGAGTTTAGAGCCTAGGAAGCTGAAGGCACGGCCACAGATCCAGATCCCCCCATACCAGCTCACTTTTCAGGAACTTCTATTGCAGGATGTGTCTGCACTTTACAGCACAAACGCCTCAAGGCTCAGCGAACGGGCTATGGTAGATCAATGATAATGCGAGCCTCCGAATCTGACATGAGGTTATAAAGGAGCTGGTTTAATTAAAATAAATGAAGGGGACTGGAATTGACATGCTATTTACCAAATGGGTCTCCGCATTAAACAGCAAGAGCCCCAGCAGGCGACCCAGAGGTAAAAGAAGGAAGCAAATGTGCTTCCTCGCCCCCTGGCCAGGAGTGCAAAGATCACAAGTTTGAGTCAGACTGCCATGGCAGATTTCCGTGCAGCAGAAAGTGTCAATTGTCACCCAGCTTGGCCACGCCAGCTAGGGCTCTGTGGCTGAGGTCCAGCTGGTAGAAATCTGGCATCAGGAATGCCAGGGTTTTTTTTTTACTGTGGACGGAGATAGCAGAAATAACAACACTTTACAGTGGCAATTTTCTGTTTTGTTTTTCTCATGAATCAGAGAGAAAAATACAACACAATAGCAAAAAATACTGTGGATGCTGGAATCTGAAATGCTGGAAATCTCAGTGGGTCAAACAGCATCGGTGGAGAGAAACCGGCTGAGATTTCCAGGAGAATCATAGGCAGTCCCTCGAATCGAGGATGACTTGCTTCCACGTCAAAAAGTTCACAGGTGTTTCAATGTGGGACCTAAAATTCCAGGTCCGAACTAAATCCTGAAGGGTGGAAGATACCTGTGCTTGGATTTTTTTTTAACGTGGGGTGACCGTTGCACACCAGCCACCACCACGGGCTTGACAGAGCTAGGTCTTGGCCCAGTAGCAAGGATTAACCAAGACGACTGGAAACCAGCTCTGCTGCACGGACCTGGAAGAATAGAACACATGGAAATGTCTGAGATGGTTGCCTGCCCGGTACAGCAGGTGTTAATGGCTGAACACAGTTACTCATTCGTTACAAAGGCAGGAAATCCTGCTATTTGTCAAAAGGAAGCAGCACATTTTCAGATGGGCATTAAAGCAGAGTGGAACGCTTCCCAACATTTGCAACTTCCTAAAAAAAAAGGATTAGTTTATTGTGATTATATAGATTATTGTGTTTCCTGGTGACTTCCTCCTCCGCACAAAGTGTGGACATGTCCATCACTTCCTGGTTGCTTCGTTCTGACGAAGGGTCATCGACCTGAAGCGTTAACTCTCTTTTTTCTTTCCACAGATGCTGCCTGACCCGCTGAGATGTCCAGCCTTTTTTGTTTTTGACTTCCTTAGTGCTGTCCAGCCAAGAGCCGCTCGACTTGCTTGGCAATACAGAAGTTTTATTCTGAAGCGGTGCTGTGAATCGAGAACTGGAACATACTATTCGGCCAAACTTGGCCTGTGATGTAAAGGCACAGAACGGTTTAACGCAGCTGTTGAACAGATTCTGTCTTTTATCGTTTGGTTGAGAGAATTCAATAGCAGTGAAAAGGGAATAAGTTTTATTTTTCCAACTCCTGGAGAAATTGGAGTTTTTCCAATTTAAGACGTTAATTCGAAAAGTAGCTATAACTTTAAAGTCTCTCAACACATATCGATTGATCCCTCTTACAGTGAGTTTATCCAGACTCTCTGTGTTTGGCTTGTCAGAAAGACACTCACTCAGAACAGCGTAAAATGCTAATCACAAGTTGAAAAATGAAAAGCACAAATAATGGACTCCTCGGGAAGTGAGTTTCATGCTGAAAGCTTCCTCTGAAGGAGCTGGGTGCATTTTTCTAAGTATTCTTCTGTTACGTTAGAAACGTCAGTGGTATACATTTTACTTCATGAAGCAAATAAGGGAATAAGACAGAATGCTTATTGAAAGGAGTCTTTGATGTGATCTCATGACTAGCCATGCAACAGGTACTGCACAGGGTCACTAACACCTAATAAGATTTCAATAGTTTCATGAAAATGATATAAAGTCCTTTTTCAAGAGAACACACACAAAAATAAACTTCTTACCCGGGGAAAAGTCTCCTTCACTCAGCTCCCCAGATTCCGAATCCATTTTTTATTCTGGATTTTCTCAGTGACTGGCTACTGCTTGAAGTGAGCGCTTCAGCCCCAGTGCCTGCTGCAGGCAGATAGCACAGGAGACAGAACCACCGCTGAAAGTTCGAAGCAGACTGATCCTAAAGTGAGTCAGCTCTGGGCTCTCTTGCCCTCCCAGCTCTGCCTCATCATCTCTGCTATTTTTTTTAAACACACCACAGAGACTGGGCTGCTGGGTGATTGGCTGTGGCGTGTGACAAGACCATTCTCTGAAGGGACGGCTCGGTGCAGAGGGAACTATTCTGAAGAGCAGAACTGCTTAAGGTCCTCTTACACGGGCTATATAACAAAAAAAACATAAGCATTCTAATGATTAAGCACGTGCTCAAAGGAATCGCACATTGAGAATTCAAGCTGACTAAATGATTAATAAAGTGATAGACTTGGGAATCCAGCTGTTCCCTGGATTAGTTCAGTGTTCTGTGCTAACAGCTAACAGCTTTAGTCATAGTTCCTCACAAGCCTTTGCAATAACACTGGAATTATTGTGAGTGGGATTCTGTCCTTTTTTGCAAAATGTCTATTCATATTTAATAACAACAGACATGTTGCTTGCCCAGCGACGGTGTAACAAGGTTCTGGGGAAGAGGTGAGATTCTGGCGTGGTTTAGATTGAAGGACAGGAGTCAGGTCGGTATATAAACCCCATCGATGTCTGATTTTTCTATTCAATTCGACTAAACCACAAAAAAATTGGCACACTGCTTTGTTTCACTGAACTCCTCTGAAGAAGAAAAAAAGCTGTACGTGTGAGTCACTTCCCTTTGCCTGTGCCATCATTCATGAGAAAGTCTGTTCACTTCGACACAAGGCTTTCTGTAGGTTCGGAGGGAAGATGGTACATGTCTGCACTATCTTGATGTAGGGCCAAGTACTGTTTTTTCTTCTGCCGGGGGTGGAGGGGATTTCCAGGACATTTCTGATGCAAAATCGTGAGATTTGATGCATTTATGCTTTTAACTGCTAGCCTGTAAAGTAGCTGGATTATTGACGAGTTCCTCTCCTGCAATCCCCTCAGAATTCAACACGCAGTTCTGTCTCTGTTGTTACTTTAAAGCAGGGGAAGAGATGCGAGTCTTTGCAGTTTTCTGACGCTGGTTACTGCCATGGCTGCATTTTGTCCGCAGTTTTCTCCTCTCCTATCCTGAAGGCAGCGATTCAGTATGGTTCAACTAGCAGGCAACCAAGTGGCTATTCATCATGTATGAGCCCAGTGAGGAAAGGTTGAGCAGGTTGGGCCTATACTCATTGGAGTTTAGAAGAATGAGAGGTGATCTTATTGAAACATATAAGGTTCTGAGGGGGCTTGACAGGGTAAATGCTGAGAGGATGTTTCCCCTCGTGGGGGGAATCTAGAACTAGGGGGCATAGTTTCAGAATAAGGGGTCGCCCATTTAAGATGGAGATGAGGAAGAATTTCTTCTCTGAGGGTTGTGAATTTTTGGAATTCTCTACCCCAGAGAGCTGTGGAGGCTGGGTCATTGAATATATTCAAGGTGGAGGTAGACAGATTTTTGAACTACAGGGGGGTCAAGGGTTATAGGGAATAGGCAGGAAAGTGGAGTTGAGGCTAAGATCAGATCAGGCACGATCTTATTGAATGGCGGAGCAGGCTCGAGGGGCCATATGGCCGACTCCTGCTCCTATTTCTTATGTAGACTGTTTGACTGCAGAATATATAACAATCCCTGACTCTCCCCTAATCTAATGTTTGCTTATGCACATCTTTCACTGGATATTAATCTGGAGAGAGGACCTTGCCTGATATTCCCCCCCGCCTTTGCCTCAACTCAAGAGTCACGGAAATCAACTGCAGCAGCTCCACCATCCTCTTGGTTGAGAGCAACTAATTGAGCACAGATCGAGGATTAGAAACATAGAAACATAGAAAATAGGTGCAGGAGTAGGCCATTCGGCCCTTCTAGCCTGCACCGCCATTCAATGAGTTCATGGCTGAACATTCAACTTCAGTACCCCATTCCTGCTTTCTCACCATACCCCTTGATCCCCTTAGCAGTAAGGACTTCATCTAACTCCTTTTTGAACCTGAGGCCCACGTGCTCTGAAATAAAAACAGAAAATGCTGGAAATATTCAGCTGTTCAGGCAGCAACTGTGGAGAGAGAAAGAGAGTTAACGTTTCAGGTCGATGAACCGATGAATGAGATGGCAATGGGACAAGTAAAGAAACAAAAGATCGATCCAGAGGAGATGTAAATGAGAATGTCGGAATCATCAGCAACAGCTGCCGTCCAAAAGAATGGGGGCCGAGGTTATGGACTGAAATTGTTGAGCTCAATGTTGAGTCCAGAAGACTGTAAAGTGTCTGATCAGAAGATGTGCTGTTCTTCAAGCTTACACTGAGCTTCATTGAGTGTAGGAGGCCGAGGATGGAGAGGTCAGAGTGGGAGTGGTCCGGAGAATTAAACAGAGCCCACCTGCTCTGTTTGACTGAGTGCTACACCAAGAAGTGCATATAAACACTGAACCATGGAGGGAGCTTGATAGCTTCATGTTCAGTGATATCCAAGCTGGTGGCAAACAGATCAAGTCCATTGTGACTATACAATCTCAGTTGTCGAAGACCAATAACAAGGTCTTGACTTAACATGCTGCTTTGAGGATCCTATTTTTCAGTCTCTTTGCTGCCAGGTTTAATAATCTTTAACGTTTTGGTCACACTATGACCATATCTGACATGCTATTGAGGCAAATTGATCCAGACAAAGCTAAAACAGATAGCATACCATCTTTTTTCTTCCAATTTTTGTCCCTCTCCCTCCTGAAAGCACTGACTTGTGCTGGACCGAGCTAACATTTCAGGTCAATGAACCTTCGTCAGAACTGAGAAAAGGCTAGAGATGTAACAGGTTTTAAGCAAGTTCCAGTTTTACTGAAAGGTCATTGATCTGAAACGTTAACTCTGTTTCTTGCTCCACAGATGCTGCCTGACCACCTGAGTATTTCCAGCATTTTCTGTTTTTATTTCAGATTTCCAGCATCCGCAGTATTTTGCACTTGTGTTGAATCTTACCAAAGTGGCCATTTTTAATCTTTGAGCCTGCACAGTCGGTGTTAACAGTCATGGGAATCATGGGGGAGGGGCATCAGAAGAAAGCCCACTCCAGTCTACACATACCTAAGAACATAAGAAGCAGGAGTAGGCCATTTGGCCCCTCGAGCCTGCTCCGCCACTCAATAAGACCATGGCTGATCTGATCTTGGCCTCAACTCCACTTCCCTGCCTGCTCCCCATAACCCTTGACTCCCTTGACATACATGCACTTTTCCAGAAGGGGGTCACTGGATAGGGATTAGGAATGGGAACCCTGGCTGATGTTTTCACTCCTTCTCGGGAGATGGGGGTGGGTAGGCGGGGGTGGTGGCCTGGACTCTAATCGTAGTATTTATCTATACTGCATTCCAGCTCAAATCAGCCAACTGAGGACAGACCACGGATTGAATCTGGGACATCCTCGGGTCTGTATAGCTCAGTACAGTTCCAGGCGATAACATTTACCCACTAAACCATTGAGCAAATTATAGCACATTATAGTGAAAATGATTATGTAGACCACAATGCAGGCATCTCAGCATAGGTTATATTAGATAGTAAGTATTAGGGATTAATAGTTATCAATGTAAATCCTCAAGAGCTTGGCTGGGATGAAAGGGGGAAGTTATGCTACCCATGCACACAAAGTTGTCTGCATCTACACTTGCTCTCATTCACACTCCTTTATTATACTGTATTTTTGGGAGCTGTTTTGCACTGCTACTTAGCGTGCAGTACAGGCTTCCTAATATCTTCCATGGAAGCACTTCCAATTGAGACCACCTACTCGGGTTTGTTTTGCAGACCAGGTGTTAGTGAGGATATCCAAGAGTGTAGCTCAACCCCTCCTTGTCCCTCAAGCCCAAGATCACTAAATGCCTAAATGTTTTTATATTTTGACATTGCATAAGTCTTTGTTGTGCATATTACATATTTGCAGGTGCTGATGTGCGCAGCCAGTATAATTGGCCCTACTTCAGTAATTCTACACTGGCTGACAGGACCCCACGCCCCACCTACCCTGTCGTAAAAAAAAGTGCATCAATATGTTGAGAACCTGCAGCTGTTCTGAAATCAGACACTCCATAGTACAGACATCCCACAGTGCATAGGATTACATAGGATAAACGGCACAGAAACAGGCCATTCGGCCCAACCAGTCCATGCCGGCGTTTATGCTCCACTCGAGCCTCCTCCCGTCTTTCCTCATCTAAATCTATCTACATAACCCTCTATTCCCTTCTCCCCCATATGCTTGTCTTGCCTCCCCTTAAATGCATCTATACTATTCGCTTCAACTACTCCCTGTGGAAGCGAGTTCCACATTCTCACCGCTCTTTTGATAAAGAAATTTCTTCTGAATTCCCCATTGGATTTCTTGGTGACTATCTTATATTGATGGCCTCTAGTTATGCTCTTCCCCACAAGTGGAAACATTCTCTCTGTATACACTATCAAAACCTTTCATTATTTTAAAGAAATAATTATTTATTTCATTAGGTCACCCTACAGTCTTTTTTTTTCAAGAGAAAAGAGATCGTAAGCCTGTTCATCCTTTCCTGATATGTATACGCTCACATTTTTGGTATCATCCTTGTAAATCTTCTCTGCACCCTTTCCAGTGCCTCTACATCCTTTTTATAATATGGCAACCAGAACTGTACTCAGTTCTCTAAGTGTGGTCTAACCAAGGTTCGATACAGGTTTAGCATAACTTACCTACTTTTCAATTCTATATCTCTAGAACTAAACCCTAGTGCTTGGCTTGCTTTTTTTATGGCCCTGCTAACCTGTGTCGCAACCTTTAGTGTTTTGTGTATTTGTACTCCGAGATCCCTTTGTTCCTCTACCACACCTAGACTCTCACCCTCCCTATTCTTCCTACCAAAATGTAATACCTCACATTTATCTGTGTTGAACTTCATTTGCCAATTATATGCCCATTCTGCAAGTTTATTAATGTCCTCCTGTAATTTGTTGCAGTCCTCTTCAGTAATGACTATTGCCCGCAATTTAGTGTTACCTGCAGATTTTAGAAATTGTGTTTTTGATTCCAAAAGTCTAAATCATTTATATAAATTATGAACAACAGTGGTCCCAGCACTGATCATTGTGGAACACCACTACCCACCTTCTGCCACTGTGAATAGCTACCTTTCTCCCCTACTCTCTGCTTTCTGTCTTGAAGCCAGCTAGCTATCCATTCTGCTGCTTGTCCCTGACTCTGCATTCTCTAACCTTGTTCACTAGTCTATTATAGGGTACCTTATCGAAGGCTTTTTGAAAATCTAGATAAATTACACCGACTGCATTACCATTGTCTACTCTCTGTTACTTCTTCAAAAAAATTTAATGAGGTTGGTTAAGCAAAACTTTCCCTTTTGAAATCCATTCTGACTATTTGTTATTATATTTTTGGTTTCTAGATGGTCTTCCATTTTCTCCTTCAGTAGGGAGTCCATTATTTTACCTACCACCAATGTTAAGCTGACTGGTCTATAATTTCCTGGACTTGTTCTATCCCCCTTCTTAAATATAGATATTACATTAGCTATCTGCCAGTCCTCTGGCACTACACCTTTTTCTAATGAACTATTAAATATTTGTAGTAATGCCTCTGCTATTTCATCCCTAGATTTGTTTAAAATGCGTGGATGCAATCCATCTGGACCAGGAGTTATATCCACTTTGAGTTTGATTAGTTTATTTAGTACATCCCCTCTTTTTATTTTAAATGCACTTATCTCATTACTAATCTCATCATCCAATGTCATGTCCACCTGTTCTATCTCCCTGGTAAATAATGAAGCAAAATAATTATTTGATATTTTTGCCATCTCCCTATCGTTACCTGTGGTATTATCCTGTCTATCCCTTAATGGTCCTATTCCCATCCCAACCTTCATTTTTTTATTGATGTGCCTGTAAAATATTTTACTATTTTGTTTTATGTTCCTTGATAATTTAATTTCACAGTTCCTCTTTGCCTTCCTAATTGATTTTTTGACTTATCTCCTAATCTTTTCATATTCTCCATTATCATGCACTCCCCTACTATCTATGTACTTTCTGTATGCCTCTTTCCTTACCCTCAATTGTTCTCTTATGGCTTTATTCATCCATGGAGTCTCATTAGTGTTTAGTTTGTTCTTTCCTTTTAATGGAATATATTGTTCCTGCACTCTGTTGAACACTGTTTTAAATGTTTCCCATTGCTGCTCTATATAGTTTTTTTGACAATATTGTTGCCCATTTTATTTTCTCAAGTTCTATTCTCAACCCTTCAAAATCAGCTTTTCTCCAATCAGTTACCCTGGTTTTGGTCATACTTATGTTCTTCTCAATTATCATCTTAAAGTGTAGTATATTATGGTCACTATTGCCTAGATGTTCCCCTACCTTTACATCTCTTATCTGCTCCGGTTCATTCCCCATTACTAGATCCAATAGTATATCTTCCCTTTTTGGACTTTTTACATATTGATTTAGAAAGGAGTCATGTATACATTGTAGGAACTCCATTCCTTTATCCCCTTTAACTTCTGTCCAATTAATCTCAAGGTAGTTGAAATCCCCCATGATTATTATTCTATGTTTTTTACTAATTTCCCCTAATTTGTCTGCATATTTCTTCCTCCACCTCCCTTCCACTATTAGGTGGTCTGTAGACTGCACCTATTAGTGTGATTGATCTTTTATTATATTTTATCTCTATCCATACGGATTCTGGTACAGACATCCCATAGCACAACCCCTCATAGTACAAACGCCCCATAGCATAACCCCCATTGTACAAACACCCCATGAACTAATTTTGGTTGTAGTCTAATGTTATTAAGTCCTCTCTTGGTGTTTGATGGAATTATAA
Organism: Pristiophorus japonicus; assembly: GCF_044704955.1. Taxonomy (NCBI): domain Eukaryota; kingdom Metazoa; phylum Chordata; class Chondrichthyes; family Pristiophoridae; genus Pristiophorus; species Pristiophorus japonicus. The sequence continues at coordinate 16,160,633 of NC_091993.1, forward strand.
CAGTTTGCCGGTAGTGGAGATATATCGTATACAAGTAATATTAACAACTTGCATTTATACAACTCCCTCAATGTAGAAAAACATCGCAAAAACATAGAAGTGTCATCAAAAAATAGACAAAGAAAGAAATATGGAGCTGAAGAGATAAGAAAAGAGAGGTGACTAAAAACTTAGGTTTTAAGGAGGGTCTTAAAGAAGGAAAAGGAAGTGGAGGGACAAAGGGGTTGAAAGAAGGAATTTGAGGCCTCGGCAGCTGAAGAACATAAGAGCATGTCTGCCAATCGTGGTACAAAGGGTGTGGGGATGTACAAAAGGCCAGAGTCAGAGAAATGGACTCTTTCTTTGTAACCTCCTCCAGCTCTACAATTACCCCCCCCCCCACCCCATGAACTTTTCATTCCTCTGACACTGGCCGTTTGTACATCCCATCCCCTCCCCCCCCTCCACACCTCTCCATTTGTTCCACCATTTTTAATCGTCCCATCAGCTACCCAGGCCCCACAGTCTCAAATTCCCTCTTTCAATCCCTCTGTCAAATTATGTTTGATAACACTCCTTGGAAGTGGCTTGAGATGTTTTACTACCTTAAAGATGCTATGTAAATGCAAGTTTTTGTTGTTCAAGGGGATTAAGCACAGTAAACTGATTGTGGGATAAACTGAGTGAGGGACATGTAAGAATCAAAGACTATCAGGTAACGTCAGATTTGGCTGCATCATAGCACTGATAGAATCCGTGACACCACCTCGCCATATCATACATCTATTAACACGCATTAAAATTAACTGGTGTACATGGAAGGTAATACGATTTGATTTCAAGGTCTTATGTGGATAATAATAGAATAATTACCAGTCGGCTGCAAAATCTGTAATTGTGAGATTTTGACAATTTGGACACAATAATACATTCAGCCCCAAGCATGACAGAGTCAATTGGCTGAAGAGAATCTTTAGGACCATACAGCTGAAGGCAGTTCTTATAGATTGATATACTTAGGGAGCTATAAATACGGCATCTGGGAGTTAGCTGCTCTATCAAAAAAATTTTAAATCTTGGCCTGTTTGTTAATTAAACAGTCCATGAAAAACCGTTAATGTCTAATGTTGTATTCTGCTTCATGATGCGATTAGAATAAACAAATTGTGATTTACCAACAGTTTTGATTTTGCTGCAGGAACAACTCTGCAATCTTAAAGGGTGAATCAAAAGAGTTGTTCAGTTTGTTTACCATCTTTCCGATGAAACGTTAAACCAAGGCCCTGTTTATTATTCAGATTCCATGGCAACATTCAAGGAAAAGTAAGGAACAGAGGCCCCAGTTTTCATGAGCTGCAAGTCACGCCTATTTGCCGCCCAAATCATCATCATCATGGACCATCGATGGCCGCCGAGAGACCGGGCGGTACTTTGCCTGAAAGATTCCTCCAAAAAGGTGGCAGCACCGCCCAGCGGCAAAATAACGGCTTATGCCGTCAATCTGGGCGGCAGCAGGCGAGAGCTCTCAATCTCGGTGGCAAATGAGCTTGCCGCCCAAGTGCCGCCGAGGATGGAGTAGGGCCCAGGGAGGGGGGAACTCTGAAAAGTAAAAAAACATTACTAAAAAAAAACCACCGGAACACCTTTAGGGAACCCCATCCAGTTAAGTCTCTGTAAAAAAACAAATGTAAAAGACGTTCACTAACCTTTTCTTTCATGTCTTCATACCTACCGTTGAGGTTAGAACCGCCTCCACGCAGCGGTCCTTCCCCCTGCTGCCGCCGACTCCCGCCTGCACCAATCTGGCAGCTCGGCGGGTGGGAGGCCACTTACGCGACTTGGCCACCAGAGGGCGTCAGCGGGCGGTTCCCGGTGGTGCTCCCATCCCGCCCGCTCCAGCCCAAGTGGAAACTGGAAGCGAGAGGAAAACGTCAGCAGAACTTGGCGGCAGTCGGTGACAGCAGGCAGCAGTGGGTGGTAAGACCACCAATTTGGGGGCCAGGGAACCACACAAGTTTTCAATGCAGAAGAAGGCCATTCAGCCCATTGTATCTGTGCTAGGTATTTGCTGGAGTAATCCCACTGTGTTGCCATAGCCCATATCTCGGCTTCAAATATTAACAGATGCACTGGTCTCACCCTCAACAACTTCCTATGGGAAAAATGGTCCAAAACAACACTTTGTATGAACAACTTTCTGCAAATCTGTTCCTTACTCTCTAACAACAAGGTTAAATTGATTATCTTCATCATTAACTCCCCAACCGGATGATCAGTCCTTCCCTATTCACCCTATTAAAATCCTCCATAATTAAAAAAAATCATATTCTATTAAAACTCCTGTTAGCCTCATCTGCTCCAGAGGCAGGAGTCCCAGTATTCCAAGTCTCTTTTCATAACTAGTTTCCCATCCCTGGCATCACCCTGGTGAATCCACACTGGATTTTGTTAGCCAAGCCTTTGTTACCTCTAGACTTGTCTACTCCAACGCACTCTTGGCTGTCCTCCCACATTCTACCCTAAACAGACTTGAGGTCATCCAAAACTCGGCAGTCCGTGTCCTATCCTGCATCAAGTCCTGCTCACCCATCACCCCTTTGCTCACAGTCCTACAACGCCTAGATTTCAAAATTCTCATCCTTGTTTACAAAACCCTCCATGATCTCACCTCTCCCAATCTCTGGAATCTCCTTCAGCCTCACAACCCCCCGAGATATCTGCGCTCCTCAAATTCTGCCCTCTTCAGCATCACTGATTATAACTGCTCAACCATTGGTGGCCGTGCCTTCAGCTGCCTGGGACCTAAGCTCTGGAACTCCCTGCCTAAACCTCTCCGCCTCTCTACCTCTCTTTCCTCCTTTCGGACGCTCCTTAAAACCTACCTCTTTGACCAAGTTTTTGGGCATCTGCCGTAATTTGTTTTTATGTGACTCGGTGTCAAATTTATTTGTTTTGTCTTATAATACTCAGAAATAGCAGCGAACCCGGGGACTGGGAGAAATTTAGAACTCAGCAGAGGAGGACAAAGGGTTTGATTAGGGCAGGGAAAATGGAGTACGAGAAGAAGCTTGCAGGGAACATTAAAGCGGATTGCAAAAGTTTCTATAGGTATGTAAAGAGAAAAAGGTTATTAAAGACAAACGTAGGTCCCCTGCAGTTAGAATCAGGGGAAGTCATAACGGGGAACAAAGAAATGGCAGACCAATTGAACAAGTACTTTGGTTCAGTATTCACTAAGGAGGACACAAACAACCTTTCGGATATAAAAAGGGTCAGAGGGTCCAGTAAGGAGGAGGAACTGAGGGAAATCTTTATTAGTCAGGAAATTGTGTTGGGGAAATTGATGGGATTGAAGGCCGATAAATCCCCAGGGCCTGATGGACTGCATCCCAGAGTACTTAAGGAGGTGGCCTTGGAAATAGCGGATGCATTGACAGTCATTTTCCAACATTCCATTGACTCTGGATCAGTTCCTATCGAGTGGAGGGTAGCCAATGTAACCCCACTTTTTAAAAAAGGAGGGAGAGAGAAAGCAGGGAATTACAGACCGGTCAGCCTGACCTCAGTAGTGGGTAAAATGATGGAATCAATTATTAAGGATGTCATAGCAGCGCATTTGGAAAATGGTGACATGATAGGTCCAAGTCAGCATGGATTTGTGAAAGGGAGATCATGCTTGACAAATCTTCTGGAATTTTTTGAGGATGTTTCCAGTAGAGTGGACAAAGGAGAACCAGTTGATGTGGTATATTTGGACTTTCAGAAGGCTTTCGACAAGGTCCCACATAAGAGATTAATGTGCAAAGTTAAAGCACATGGGATTGGGGGTAGTGTGCTGACGTGGATTGAGAACTGGTTGGCAGACAGGAAGCAAAGAGTAGGAGTAAATGGGTACTTTTCAGAATGGCAGGCAGTGACTAGTGGGGTACCGCAAGGTTCTGTGCTGGGGCCCCAGCTGTTTACATTGTACATTAATGATTTAGACGAGGGGATTAAATGTAGTATCTCCAAATTTGCGGATGACACTAAGTTGGGTGGCAGTGTGAGCTGCGAGGAGGATGCTATGAGGCTGCAGAGTGACTTGGATAGGTTAGGTGAGTGGGCAAATGCGTGGCAGATGAAGTATAATGTGGATAAATGTGAGGTTATCCACTTTGGTGGTAAAAACAGAGAGACAGACTATTATCTGAATGGTGACAGATTAGGAAAAGGGGAGGTGCAACGAGACCTGGGTGTCATGGTACATCAGTCATTGAAGGTTGGCATGCAGGTACAGCAGGCGGTTAAGAAAGCAAATGGCATGTTGGCCTTCATAGCGAGGGGATTTGAGTACAGGGGCAGGGAGGTGTTGTACAGGGCCTTGGTGAGGCCACACCTGGAGTATTGTGTACAGTTTTGGTCTCCTAACTTGAGGAAGGACATTCTTGCTATTGAGGGAGTGCAGCGAAGATTCACCAGACTGATTCCCGGGATAGTGGGACTGACCTATCAAGAGAGACTGGATCAACTGGGCTTGTATTCACTGGAGTTCAGAAGAGTGAGAGGGGACCTCATAGAAACATTTAAAATTCTGACGGGTTTGGACAGGTTGGATGCAGGAAGAATGTTCCCAATGTTGGGGAAGTCCAGAACCAGGGGTCACAGTCTAAGGATAAGGGGTAAGCCATTTAGGACCGAGATGAGGAGAAACTTCTTCACCCAGAGAGTGGTGAACCTGTGGAATTCTCTACCACAGAAAGTAGTTGAGGCCAATTCACTAAATATATTCAAAAGGGAGTTAGATGAAGTCCTTACTACTCGGGGGATCAGGGGGTATGGCGAGAAAGCAGGAAGGGGGTACTGAAGTTTCATGTTCAGCCATGAACTCATTGAATGGCGGTGCAGGCTAGAAGGGCTGAATGGCCTGCTCCTGCACCTATTTTCTATGTTTTCTATGTCTACTCCTGTGAAGCACCTTGGGATGTTTTACTATGTTAAAGGCGCTATATAAATACAAGTTGTTGTTGTTGGACATTCTAACTGGCTTTAATGCCCTTTCGAGAAGGGGGCACACGAAACCCCACACGGTACTCGAACTGTGGCCCAACTGATGTTTTGCACATACAGTCTATATCATCACTACAATGGATCGCTGGACACTGCAAAATCGACATGCAATGTGAAAGGACAAACATTAGAAAATGCTTAAAGTTTGTCGCTCTTCCAGCAGAATACGAATCATAATGTGGGAGAAAATGACTGTACCGAACCCTCCCTGGCCTCGGGCTTGGAACCATGGGCACAGCTTCCACTGGAGTCGGCTTTTGCAAACCCCTTGTAAGTTCATTAGCAGTCTGATTTCATTTTGCAACAGCGCTGCTGTATCATGAAATTAAACCCAGCTCCAAACCCCCTCAATCATACAGAACTGCAGACTGAATCTGTAATTATTGTTTCATTTCACTGGCTATAGATTTTACCAACTGCAATCAATTAATATAAAGCATCTCCGAAAAGGAGAAAAACTAACATACACAAGGAGACTCTGCAGCCCACATTCCAGCTGAAACCATTTTTTTTTTTTTGTCGCACATGTTTAAAAATAACTTAATAATCATTGTGGTGCAGCCAGACTGCAATTCTGTCTCCCCAGGGCTTTTTCTGTTGTTCTGAAGCTTACCAATGTGCTATTTCCATATCCATTTATTGGCCAAAACCACTGACATTGCACCATGTAGAGGAACCTGTTACCTGGCATCAATTCTCCTTCCCCTTTCACTAGTTTACTTTTAGGTATGTCTTCATATTGCAGTGAGTAAAGTATAAATAAATCCCCACCAAGTGCCATCATATGCATACTGCATTCTCAAGTGCTGCTCATATCCTGTGAAATTGTCTATGGTGGGATGACGTCACATTATTACTCAATGTTGCACGCCATCTGCATCAGTTAATTTTCTTTTATATAAGAGTGGGTTCAGATGATGTTTCTTTAAATACAGTTAAGATATGAAATAGATTCACAGTTTAGTTTCCATTCTTTCTGTCATTCCTGGCGATGATCAACAACAAAATGTCCCACATTACAACAGTGACTACACTCCAAAAGTACTTCATTGACTGTAAAGCGCTTTGAGACGTCCGGTGGTCGTGAAAGGCGCTATATAAATCCAAGTCTTTCTTTTTTCTTTCAAAAACGTGGAGGCTTTATCTTCCATATGTTAACTTCACAGTAAGTTCAGATGCAGTGAATCACCAAATACATGCGTTACACATTTTGCTCCCGAGATACATTTGGACTTTTAAGATCATATATGGGTGTATATATATATATATATATATGTGTGTATTAACTGATCATGGACTCGAACCTCCACTTTTTTTGCATGCTTAACGCCCACTTAATGCCCATTCTACCGCTGAAGTGGCGTATAATGCCCATATATCGCCCATTTTGGCACAAATTAGAAACTGACGGGCATTTTTAGGAAACATCAGCGAGCGTTACTTTCCCCATGTGCTTAACGCCAGGAAAAAATATTACTGCCTGCCCACTGTTTGGGGGCGGAATCATCAGAATGGGCGAAATCAACGCCCATAATATCGCCCAGCGTTACTTTCCGCACGGAATTAACACCGAGATTCAATAATACCGCCCACATACTTTTTTTTGTCGTAAAGAGCACATTTGGCAAAACTAATGCCCAGGAGATCGCCCAGCGTCACTTTCACCACCCCTCACACATATCGCCCACAATATCGCTCGCCCAAAAAACCACCCAGAAAAAGTGGAACTGTTCTGAACTAATGCCAGCGGTGTGGCTGCCACTTTTAAAATCGCAGGTCGCTTCATTCAAAAGGCTGCTTCAACTTCGGAGGAGTTTGCATTGACTCTGGAGTTCTTCTCAGATGAAGTGAACATCTCAACAGGCATATTTTCAGACTCTGGACTATTGGGGGTTTACTCTAGGTGTATTTTAGTGAGGAAGTCTGATCAATCGCTATTATACTTTCAATGCAATGGAGCCAGCCATTTCTCAGCCTGCATCAATTAATATGCAGATGCTGCAGCGTGCAGATGGCTCAATGTGTGATGCACATCATTATGTCCCCAATTTAAGACGTGCAATAATAAGGAGGAGGGCCAGACCATACACACCCCGCACGTGCAAGGAAAAGAGGTCTTACCTCGACGTGTCCAACCACACCTGCCTTCGGAGACTGCGCTTCCACAAGGTGGTGATCAATGAAATATGTGGGCTCATCAGGCCACATATGCAGCCTGCCATTAGGACATCAGTGTCGGTCGAGGTCAAGGTCACCATGGCACTGTCTTTCTACTCGTCCGGTTCCTTTCCGGCCTCCACGGTCAAGATTTGCCCTCTGTCTCACCATGCAACCCATCGCTGCATTAGACAGGTCACGGAGGCCCCGTACGCGAGAAAGATGGACTTTATCAGCTTCCTCATGACCACGGAGGCTCAGACTGACAGGGCTGGAGCATTCTACTGCATTGCTCAGTTCCCCAAAGTGCAGGGAGCAATACAGAGTACTCACATCACCATGCGGCCACCTTCTCAGGACCCGGAGCGTTTTCGTAACGCAAAAGGATTTCACTCCCTGAAGGTCCAATTAGTTGTCGACCACAACCAGATCATACTGGCAGTGAATGCCAAATGTCTGGGCACCTTCGATGAGCCTCACATCCTGCGTGAGAGCGCTGTCTCTAACATCTTTAAGAGTCAGCCACAAGGACAATGCTGGATGCTTGGTGATAACTGGCCTAGCCACCTGGCTGATGACACTCCCTGCGTGACACCCACACTGAGGCCGAGAAGCGATACAACCAGAGTCACAGAGACACACGCAATGTGGTCCAGAAAACAATAACTGTGCTTAAGCAGCGCTTCAGATGTCTTGACCACTCAGGAGGGGAGCTACAATACAACCCTGATCAAGTAGGTACATTTGTGGGGCCAAGAATTGCCAGAAGGCACTGATGCTCCACCTCAGGAGAAGAGGAGGACGAGGGGCTGGACGCTGACCTAGGGCCAGACAATCAGGCTGATTATGCAACCATGCCCACTGTATAGTCCTGTCCCCTCAGTACAGATTCACACGAGGCATGTAGTGAAGTCAAGGTTTCTCTGGACCTGCCCCTTTATTTCACAGCTCTGGAATGCTGCACTTGCCTGAGACCTGTCCTTATATACCTGTCTCTTGCAAGTGCACCCCTGGTGGCAAGGTATGCTGGTGGTTACAGGTCATATCTTATTACAGTCATGTATAGCATGTTAGGATACAGTTATATATAATAATGTAAGATACATGACACCCACGACCCCCTCCAGACCGCAGGAAAGGGGCCGTGGTGGCTACATAGCTGCAAGGCTCTTACGTGAGGAGCTGATATCTGAACGATTTGCCTGAAAGAACGTTGATGTGAGTGACAACACTGACACACTGCTGTGTGTGTGCAGCTCAGATATCAATGGTGCCCAGCACCTTGGTGCCAATTAAAATTTATGTTGATTGAAGTTACATTGTATTTAATCCTTTCATGTTAAGGAATCACCAGTGTGTAACGGTCCAGCTATCTGAGACAATGCGCAACAAGGTTATGTTGAATAACATTTTTTTTACACGAACATTGGTCTGAAATCATAAGTATCACAGGCAATAACACCCAATCCCCGCCCACACCCCACCTTTTCCACATTGACATCAATCAAATGTTCAACATGTCCAGCAACACAGAATACAAAGGCAAAGCAGGAGGGTGATCCCCAGCCCTCATACATTACAACAAATTGCATAGAACACAGCCATCACCTGCGCACACGCACCTCACTTTCCTTCCCCCCTCCCTTTCTTCTCCCCATCTTTCTACCCCTTCCCCTCCTCGCTCCACGATGCCTGGCTGAGGAGCTCCTCAGGTGGTGCCTCATTGGGGGGAATGAAGGCAGAGGTGGTGATTGCACGGGTACAGGAGCTGGGGGTGCCGAGGGGGGGAACATTCCCTGATGCAGAAGCAAGATCTTGGTCCTGCCTCTCATCTGTCGCTCCCAGTGGTGGTGCGCTCGGGGACCACTGGGATGCCTGTGCCAGCAGTGTTCCTGGCTATCGCATCCAGGTCCTCCGCCATCCGCGGAATGTACTCAGTTATGGTGGCCAGCTGTCAGGATATGCCCCCCAGTGCTTCGATGAGCTGGTCACCAATGTCTACAGTCCTCCTGGATAACTGTACCATCTCTCCGCTCTCATGTGGCGCTCGTGGAACAGACCTGCCGCGTCCACGAGACCTCCGCGGGGTCGGCGCCGTCCTGTGGACAAATAGGGTGCCCTGTGGCGAGGTGCTTGGGGCCGGTACCTCCAGAGTGGAGGCGGGAATGACCAGAGGACCACTAGATGGCCTTGGGGTGGAATGGCTTCTGGAGCATGGCGATGAAGCTTCCTCAAAGTGCGCGCTCTCATCCGTGGAGAATAGACCCAGCGGATTGAAGGGCGACAATCGGAGCTCCTCAACACCAGATGTAGTAGGATCATCTGCCGACTCGTGCCCCGCGCCCCCAGCTTCTGGCCTCTGTGGCCTTGCCTGGGGCCGCACTGCTGGCTGAGCTGCAAAACACAAATGAGGTTATTAGAGGAAAAGGGGTGCTAGGGTGACAAGGTGAGTCCAGCGCTACACACAGCATATGCAGGACAAAAGCACCACCGCTCTCAAAATCATCACAGACATCACATTTCATGACCATCAACACATTTGCATTGCAATGATTTTTATGAGGCCAGCATTATTTATAAGACAATTTTAGAAATCATCTACCATATATGATTGTTCGGATATGAGTGAGTGTGGCATCTATTGACTTTACATGACGCAATGGTGTAAGCTTTACTCACGTGGCATCACTTCAGGGTCTGCAGATGCATCCATGGCTGTCCGGGGGTGCTTCCCCACGAGTGCGAGCACCCGCTCCTCCATCTCAGTGATGTCGCTGGGGACTGGTGGCCCCCCCACCCGTTCGCCTCTGCATGGACCTCATCGTCGATAGCTTCTTCTGTAAAAGGTGACAGGACGACATGGCATGAGATCATTGTGTGATATCATTGCTAGGTACTGTCACAGAGACTGATACAACACATAACCGACAGATCTAATCATGATTATTATGAAAATTATCATTCTTTACCTAAAGATGTGCACCGTGACCGCAGGCTTTGAGTAAAACATTCCCAGTAAAAGTGAAAGACCTCACATCTGCTGATAGTCGCTCATGACTGTTACAAATCAAATTAGATAAATACATAAGTACATGTAAATCAATGTAATACTTACTCTTGTGGATCCCACAAGGTCGTTCCATTGTTTGCGGCATTGGTTGCCCTCATGAACCTCATTGCTGACGAGACCACCTCTGCTATCTCGGTCCATATCCTCTGGTAAGCCTTTTGGGATGGGCTTCCCATGCCCTCCGTGTGTCAAATCACCCCAGTGTGACTTGACCTCCTACAGGAGGGGAGGCATTTGCCTTGTCCGAGAAACTCCTGGCTCTTTTGCGGCCTTCAATGTGCTCCTCTCCCACCTCACTGCTCTGTCCAGCGTCATTCTCCACAGCTTGCTGTGATGCCTCCTCCTCTCCCTCCATTATAGGCCAAATTCGGACAAATACGTGGCTGGTAACAGCTAATTTTTGTTTCGCTATTTGCTGTGAAGCTCTAAAGTCTCCCTCCTTCCTCCCAAAGCAGCCACACCACACCCAGACACGCCTTCAGTCCCTCTGAGCTCCCTCTCTCTCTGTCTCCTCTTCTGCGCATGTCATGATGACCCTTGACCTCCTGATTTGCAGGAATCGAGCGTTGCCATGCCATTGCTAAGGATGGTGACACTTTACGGCAGAAGGTCAGCGAGATTTAATGCTACCGCCCATTTCATATCGCTCGTGGTAACGCCCATTTTCAAAAATGGAGACTCGGTGCTTTGAGAATGGGCGAGAAGCCGGCGATCTGATAACCCTTTTTTACCGCTCATGCCGGAAGGCGATAAGCACAAAAGTGGAAAATCTAGCCCCATGTGTGGCATTGCTGAACAGTAGTCTAGGGTCTGGAGTACCACTGCGGCATTTAGCTGTTAAGATGGAGCTGTGTTTAACTTGACCTGTCCCACATTGCTGTTTGTGGGAGCTTGCTTGTGCGCAAATTAGCTGCCACGTTTCTTACATTACAACAGTGACTACAGTCCAAAAGTACTTCATTGGCTGTAAAATGCTTTGAGACGTCCGGTGGTTGTGAAAGGCGCTATATAAATCCAATACTTTTTTTTCTTTCTTCTTTCTTAAAAGCCACTGCTCAGTTCCTCCTTGCAGAGATATGATTCAAGTAGGTTCTGAAGTTAACTAGAGGCTAATTCTTGAGCTAAATATCTGTTGATTGGAAGCTGTTTGTAAATCGCTGGTTCCTGTCCTAGGAGAAAAGCTAGGTTGTCACGCTCGGGGAAAAAAATCAGGAGGAAATGATAGGATTACTTTTTATCTACCTTTGATACGTTGAAGTCTGACGTGCGCTATCTGAAGGGTGTTGGACACATGCTAGATTCAAAATCTTTATACGCACCAGTGGATCTCCTGTTGGGTTGCTCACACTGTGTCAGTTTAATGCTAAGTTATGCATAATATATTATCATGGCAACCAATCTATGGTAATTTTATGTGGATTTGCATTTTTATTACAAAGTATTATGGGAGCATGAGTATTTTCAGATTGAAATGATGTGGTTATACTCATATGTTTCTGGCCCTGATTATTATTATGCTTGCTAATCTGTGCACCGAGTTTTATCTAAAGTGCAGGGTACACGTGAAATGGAAGGGACGATGTCCAAGATTGTAGGTAGCTGGAGGCATGAAGCTTTGAGATGATTACTTGCAACAAAGGGTTAACAGACTGAGCTTCTGCCTACTCATGGGATTGTCAGCAGTTCCATCAACTCAGTGGGGAGGGGGGCATTTTGTGGAGATTTTACAATCCTCCCTAATTCAAAGTAGTTTTGCCTTCCTTGTCTCAACAGAACGAACTAGTAAACAAATACATCCTTTTGTAGAACTATTATGACATGGAACGAGAACAAAATTATAGCGATTATAAGAACTCAAGACAGAGTGAGCAGGAAAAGGACACTTGACTTTCCATCTTAATCCAGTTCCTTTGACAGGCCATGTACAATGCACTCTTCTGTGGATTCTACCTCAGCCACTTAATATCCTGAAAGAATATTCTGGAAGATACTAGCATAGTATGATATGCCTATCATACTGAGTATGCAGCAGTCTGCAACTTACAGTGTTTTTTCTAGAGTTAGGAAGTATAGGGGATCCTGGGATTTATAAATCGAGGCATAGAGTGCAGAAGCCAGAAAGTTATGCTAAACCTGTATGAAACACTAATTCTGCCCCAGCTGGAGTATTGTGTCCATTTCTGGGCAGCACACCAGGAAGGACGTGAAGGCTTTCGAGTGAGTACTGAAGAGATTTACTAGAATGGTTCCAGGGATGAGGGATTGCAGTTACATGGATAGACTGGAGAAGCTGGGGTTGTTCTCTTTAGAGCAGAGAAGGCTAAGAGGAGAATTGATAGAGGTGCTTAAAATCATGGAGAGTTTAGATAGAGTAAATAAAGATAAAGGGCCCGAAATTGATGAACTCACCGCCCAGTGCTGCCGACTGCCACTCACTACTGCCAACATTCCTCTGGAAGATCTACCCAGTGCCACTTTCGATGTGGGCTGGAGCAGGCAGGAGGGGAGAATCGCCCAGAGCTGCCCGCTGGTGTCAGTGGATGGCCAAGTGGCACAACTGACCCCCCGCCCGCCGAGATGCCAGATTGGTGCGGGCGGGAGTCGGCGCCAGGATGGAGGCGGACCGCTGGCTGGAGGCTGGTCTGTCCCCGACGGTAAGTGTGAAGATCCCGAAGAAAGGTAAGTAAACATTTTGTTTTTCCACAGCGACTTACCTCAATGGGGTCCCCTGAAGGTCTTCCAATGGGGGTTTTTTTTTTCCTGATGATTTTTCTTTGCATGTCTTCGACCCTCTGTGGGCCCGACTCCATCCTAGGCGGCACTCGGGCGACAAGCGCCTCTGCCGCCGAGAATGAGAGCTCCCGCCCGCTGCCGCCCAGATTGGCGACACAAGTCCCTCATTTGTCACCTGCTGTCCTTTGAAGGACCTTCACGATGAATATCCCACTCAAAGTACTCGCTGGCCATCAGCGGTCCTTTGGACGGCACTTGGGCGGGCCGGGTCCTTCACCAATTGCGGGCCCAAACTGTTTCCAATGGCTGAAGGGTTGGTAACCAGAGGGCACAGATTTAAGGTGATTAGTAAAAGAACCAGAGGCGACATGAGGAAAAACTCTTTTACACAATGAGCGGTTAGGATTTGGAATGCACTGCCTGAGAGGGTGGTGGATACAGATTCAATAATAGCCTTCAAAAGAGAATTGGATAACTACTTTAAGGAGCAAATATTGCAGGGATATGCGGAAAGAGCGGGGGAGTAGGACTGACTGGATTGATCTTTGAAAGAGCCGGCGGAGACTCGATGGGCCGAATGGCCTCCTTCTGTGCTGTAGTGTGCTATGACTCTAAGCTCCAGATCAGCTCCCAGTTCAAAGTTGTAACCTCCATTTAAGTAAATGGGGTAAGCATGGATCGCAGACAGCTCCTCCCTGTCGATGGTGGTTTTGCAACTAAGCGGAACATGATGTTGGGTCCAACTTGAAATGTGGTGATTCTATAACAATGGGCGGTCATTTAGGGCCAAGTATCATAACAAACCTGTGGTGTGTTCCCGCTGTCTGTTGTTATACCACACACTTTGAGGGAAATTGGTTAACACACTTGGGATTTTAGGATCACAGCTGCAGCACTAGCTCAGTTGAAGGTATTTGCCTTCTGTGTTTTTTTTTAAACATTTAGAAATGTCATGTTGTGGGCGATAAAATCACTTCACTATCAGAGTTATTCTGCAGCTAATAAACTCAATTGTGTCTAGACATAGCAAGAAGTGGGACATTACACAGTTAAAAAAATGAGGTAAATACCAAAGCCTGTACAGTATGTACTACTTTCCTGAAGTTTTATTCAGATTAAATGTTCAACAACTGAGCACAATTCAAATAAAGAGATAGTCAATTAACAGACTTTTAATTATTCAGTGGAGTAGTTCCATATGAACTTTCAATTACATTAAGCATTTTATAAGAAGGATAACTCACGTAATTCTATGGAATTTCAGTTAATACCTGTTTCAGTCGGGTCCATGGAAAATATCACGTCAGCTCACACAGGCATTTCCTCTCCCCATTTTATATGTTATTTCACCTCTTCAGACCTCTGCACATCATCCACCACTCCCTGCCCAAGAAGGTAAGAATGAAAAACTTGCATTTGTATAGCAACTTATTACATTCTCAGGATATCCGAAAATGCTTTAATATCTTGCTTTTGAAGTGCAGCCACTGTTGTTGGATAGGCAAACGGAGCAGCCAATTTATGCCTAGCATGTTCCCCCACATACCGAATGAATGAGCAGATAATCTGTTTTGAGTGCTGTTTGGGGGAGGAATGTTGGCCAAAGGTTGCAGGAACTCTTGTCGCTGGGACTCAGTCAGTGGAGTGCTTACATATTCCCTTCATCCAGTTGTGCAGTTCAATACTTGGAGTTGAATTGTTACCTGAGCAAATATTTGATTAACCTATACACATATCACTGCCCAGCCACCAAACTCTTACACATGCTTTCACAAATAGAACAAGCCTGTTTGCCAGTTTGAACATTCTGGAGCATGACAGTTTCCGTAATGTAGGCCAGAAATTCCTGCTGACAACTACATTTTTCAATTAAACTCGCTGAACATTTGGAGGCGACAAATTTTTCCTAAAAACAAAACTGCGATTTTCTTTCCCATGCTCAGTGCGTGCTGTGGGAATTGCTGTACCGTTTATTTTTAGCTTTTCAGGTGAAGGAGACTCGTCCTTGTGACAAAATAAGTGATGACTGTACATTGCACAACAGCACTGTTCCTGAAATTAATGCCATTGTGCAAGACATTGGAAAGTAACAAGATCACCAAGCTCAGACTGGCTAATTCAAATTGCTTGAGTCCATTCCAGTCTGTTTAATCATCTTTAATCATCGTCATATTTATTTGGTGCAAGGCGAACTAAGACAGAGATGTGTGTAGGCCACTTGTTTCTACACAATGCATTGAGACTTTTAAAACTCTGTATAATTCAGATTGATAAAATAGAGTTTACACAAGCAGAGTAAATTTGCAAGGCGCCACTGGCAGCAAGCATGAATGGGATAATTGGAGCTTTAAGGACCAATTCCTATCTTGCTACCATCTCGTTTCTGCGTGTAATTGGAGCGGTAGCAGGATGCAAATTGCAAAAAATAAGTCTCACTGATTGACTGTGGGAGGTCCCTTCATTCTAATCCAGAGACAGGAGGGAGGGGGGCTAATGAATATCTGTAAATAGTGGTCAATGCAATTTTCATGTTGATCAGCGCTCCCGTCACTACTTACTCAACCCGTCCACAAATCATGGGCCGTGCAGGTCATGAGGCAGCCATTTCCGGCACTAGGTAAAGGGACCATTAGCTGCAGAAATGAAAACTGGAAGCAGGTCAGGTACTCATTTTTCCTCAGTTCTTTTGGGAGTTTTAAACCTTAAGGCTTCCTTATCTTCAAACCATTCGCCATGGATTCTGTACGTTTTAGTACATATTGGTCTGGTTTGATTTTGTTCACTTTATGCAGATAATCATGATGTACAGTCGAATCACCTTCATGAAAACACCCATGTGACACTTGATCTATTCCCTTTGTCCAACTGTGAAGTGCAATGGTGTCAGAAAGAATCGTGGAAAGTTGCCATTAGTATAAACTCCATTTTGTTGTTAAATGAATTTGATTCAATTCAGTAAGTCTACTCATGTAAATTGTTTGAATATTTATGCAACTAAGGCTAACAAGAGGGAGTGAACACACCCTCAAAGAGGAAGGCCACATATTTGACACTAAGACCACCACTAGTGGTCTAACCATAATAAATTTGGCACAACATTAATTAATCAGTTAAAAAAGAAATTGTAGTTGGTCTTGAGATATGAGGAGAGCTTGAGAAAATTAAAGTACATGACTCAAAATAGTAATAAAAATAATTTAAAAGCTAGCAATCTTGATCTATTTTCCCAGCTAAGTTGGGCCACATTAACAAATATAGCCTGTTAGATCATTTAGAAATACATTTTCAAGAACCTCAGTCATTAATTTTATTAAGCTCCTAAATATTTGTTATTGATGTTAGACTTTTTGTGAGATTTTAAGTAGTAGGAAATTGGTCTTCTAATCTTCATTTACATTTGGCGCCTGTCACAAAATTAAAACTGCTTTGTTTCATTTCTAATCAAGGAAAGAAAGACGTACATTTATATAGCGCCTTTCAGACCACCAGACATCCCAAAGCGCTTTACAGCCAATGAAGTACTTTTGAAGTGTAATCATTGTTGTAATATGGGAAACACAGCAGCTAATTTGCACACACCAATCTCCCACAAACAGCAATGTGATAATGACCAGATAATCTGTTTTTTTTTGTTATGTTGATTGAGGGATAAATATTGACCAGGACAATAGGGAAACTCCCCTGCTCTTCTTCAAAACAGTACCAGGGGATCTTTTACATCCACCTGAGAGAGCAGACAGGGCCTTGGTTTAATGTCTCATCTGAAAGAAGACACCTCTGACAGTGCAGCACTCCCTCAGCACTGCACTGGAGTGTCAGCCTAGATTTATATGCTCAAGTCCCTCGCATGGGACTTGAACCCACAACCTTCTGACTCAGAAGCAAGTGTGCTACCCACTGAGCCACAGCTGAATGGTGGAACAGGCTTAAGGGGCCATATGACTGACTCCTGCTCTTAATTCTTATGTTCTTATGCAATTCTCTACCCCAGAGGGCTGTGGATGCTCAGTCGTTGAGTATATTCAAGGCTGAGATAGATAGATTTTTTGACTCTAAAGAAATCAATTAATATGGTGATTGGGCAGGTCAGTGGAGTTGATTTCGAGAGATCAACTGTGATCTTATTTAATGGTGGAGCAGGCTCAAGGGGCCGTATGTCCTACTCCTGTTCCTATTTCTTATGTTATTACTTTTCCAAGCTTTAGCACATAAGGAAGCAGATAAGTTGCTGTTTTAAATGACTAATGGATGCATCTATGTAAATAGCAGAAGTTTCCTGAAATCAACATGAACAAAATGATTGTCCTTTGTGAACGTTCTATTACATCTTAGCTGATAGAATTGTTTGTCTAGAAAATTATGATTTAGATGCAACTTAGCCATAAAAGCGGCTTCCTGCCAATTGGGTTATGTGAATCCTGTTGAGTTCCACAGGTTGTAACTTGTTTTATTCACGTATGCTATATTGCCAATTTTAATATTTGAATGTAATATCATTACGTTTGGTCGGAAATCTGACCTAAAAAAAATGAATAGCTTAACAGAGGGAGGATGCTCCAGTTCAGCAATATCTTACGAGCTCCGGTGTCTGACCAAAGTCCTTCATGCTGTTCCAAGTCTGCGAGTTCCATTACATGATATTACAAGACATATCAATATACTCAGACCAAAATGGTATGAGAGGACAAAAATAGATGGAATTTGCTTTAAGAAAAACATCCTTTTTATATCCGAAGACGTTCTTTCGAATAATAATTGATCACAACCGACTTTGTCCATTACTTCTATATTATACTCCGAGGCCCCCATATTGGTGGCCTTACTGCCTGTTGCCACCGATTGCCTCCAGTTTCCACTTGGGCTAGAGCGGGCGGGAGGGGAATACCGCCGGGAACCGCCCGCTGATGTTCTCTGGTGGCCAAGTCGCGTAAGTGGCCTCCCGCCCGCCGAGCTGCCAGATTGGTGCGAGTGGGAGTCGGTGGGAGTCGGCGCCAGCAGGGGGAAGGACCGCTGAGTGGAGGCTGTTCTTACCCCGACGGTAGGTATGAAGACCTGCAAAGAAAAGGTTAGTGAACATCTTTTAAATTTTTTTTTACAGCGACTTACCTGGATGGGGTCCCCTGAAGGTGTTCCAGTGATTTTTCTTTTTGTGATGTTTTCACTTTTCAGGATTTTACTCCCTGGGCCCGACTCCATCCTCAGCAGCACTTGGACGGCAAGATTGCGAGCTCCTGTCCGCTGCTGCTCAGATTGACGGTGTAAGCAGGCGGTTAAGAAAGCAAATGGCATGTTGGCCTTCATAGCAAGGGGATTTGAGTACAGGGGCAGGGAGGTGTTGCTACAGTTGTACAGGGCCTTGGTGAGGCCACACCTGGAGTATTGTGTACAGTTTTGGTCTCCTAACTTGAGGAAGGACATTCTTGCTATTGAGGGAGTGCAGCGAAGGTTCACCAGACTGATTCCCGGGATGGCGGGACTGACCTATCAAGAAAGACTGGATCAACTGGGCTTGTATTCACTGGAGTTCAGAAGAATGAGAGGGGACCTCATAGAAACATTTAAAATTCTGACGGGGTTAGACAGGTTAGATGCAGGAAGAATATTCCCAATGTTGGGGAAGTCCAGAACAGAGGTCACAGTCTAAGGATAAGGGGTAAGCCATTTAGGACCAAGATGCGGAGGAACTTCTTCACCCAGAGAGTGGTGAACCTGTGGAATTGTCTACCACAGAAAGTTGTTGAGGCCAATTCACTAAATATATTCAAAAAGGAGTTAGATGAGGTCCTTACTACTAGGGGGATCAAGGGGTATGGCGAGAAAGCAGGAATGGGGTACTGAAGTTGAATGTTCAGCCATGAACTCATTGAATGGCGGTGCAGGCTAGAAGGGCCGAATGGCCTACTCCTGCACCTATTTTCTATGTTTCTATGTTTCTATGTTTCTAAGCCGTTATTTTGCCGCCGGGCAGTACTGCCACCTCTTTCAGAGGAATCTTTCAGGCAAAGTACCGCCCGGTCTCTCGGCAGCCATCGGCGGTCCTTTGGGCGGCAAATGGGTGGGACTTGCAGCTCATGAAAACCGGGGCCCGAGTATCTGCTGAACGATTGTACTTCATATCAATATTTAATTATAAAGAAAGAACTTGCATTTATATAGCACCTTTCATGACCTCAGAATGCCCAAAGCACTTTACAGCCAATTAAGCACTTTTTGAAGTGTAGTCACCGTTGTACTGAAGGAAACGCGGCAGCCAATTTATGCACAGCAAGCTCCCACAAACAGCAATGTGATAATGACCAGATAATCTGTTTTTTAGTGATGTTGATTGAGGGATGAATATTGGCCGGGATACTGGGGATAGCTCCCCTGCGTTCGAAATAGTGTCATTTGATCTTTTACGTCCGCCCGATGGGGCCTCGGTGTAATGTCTCATCCAAAAGGTGGAAGTATATAAGTAAATATATATTACTTGTTGAAGTCTGTAAAACCAATCTGAATTTAATATCCGTCATTCCAAAGTGAGAGTGTGATTGGAGTGTGAGACTATGTTTAATCCAGTAAGAAGATTGCTGTGAGTGGGCTAACTCATAACTCCTTAGAGGCAGATCACTGACAAGAACCAGCTTCGCGATTGTAGTGGACAAAGTTCACTGTGGAGAGAAACCATTCAAAATTGTAACAGGCTTTGTGGTTAGGTGCCCTAATATTATTGGGAATATCTAATAGAAGAGAAAATCCCTCACTTAAAAAAAGAATGGATGGTGTATCCAGTACATAACGACACGAAAACCAAATAACTCGGCTATTGCACACAGTGAATAGGTGTAAGTCAGCACAAGTAAGAATATGCTTCCAATTGCAGTCATTTTGAAAGTATAGAATTAATTAAGTAACAAGAGATACAACAAGAGATTTACCTCTGACATTTACGATATTCATAATTAACATTCCTTAATGTCAACAGGGAACTAATCCAGTGGCTGATGGCTTCTTTGAAGGTAACGAGTGCTTCTATTCTATCAGCTTTTTGCAACCGCTCATCTTAAATTTACATCAGAAGTATGTTTAATGTTGCTGAATATTTATCAGTCTGATAGCATATATAATCCAGCATAAAGCCAACTGACAGGATTAAAATGACATGCAGAAAATGTTCAAAGATTAGCAATAGGTTCACTATTATGTAAGACAGTTATGTAAGTGATAACCTTCAATGGTTACACAGAAGTTCAAATGTTTTTTGTGGATTTGAATAAGGTATTTTCTTTTTCTCTCCCTGGCCCTGCATTTGGTAATTGAACTTTTTATTCATTGAATTAAAAATAGCCTGGCATATATTGCTTTCAAAAGCCTTATTATGTTTCCTACATTACAACCGTGGCTACACTTCAGAAAACTGTACCTCAATGGCTGTAAATCACTTTGTGACATCCGGTATTCGTGAAAGGTGTTATATCAATGCAAGTCTGTCTTTCTTAAAACCACAGTAAATCCCTATATGCTCCCACTAAGCAACTAATGAGTTCTCCAATGGTTTCCACAAAATTTTGTGGGTCAGCCTGATACTGCACTCGCTTCTGAGTCACACAGTTCCAACTCAATCCCCAACCCGATCTTGACCATCCATGGTCCAACACGTCACTGCATTGTCGGAGGTGCTGTCATTTCGGATCACACATCCTATTCTGTTTGTTCAGGCGGATGTTAAAGTTCCAATGGTGTCATGCAGGAACGTGTTCTCCCCAGTGTCCTGGGTGACATTCCTTCGGAGCTAATAGCAGAAAATACAGATCCACTGGGTGATTCATCTGATTGACATTCGTGAGATCGGGGGCGGGGGGTGGGGGGGGGGGTGTGGCTAGAAAGTAGTCTCAGGCAATGGTGCAGTACGGGCGGTATCGGATAGGCCGCCCGTTATTCAGAGCGCCTGATATTCAGTCATTGCGGTCATTGCGGTCATTGCGGGAACAAAGAAATGGCAGACCAATTGAACAAGTACTTTGGTTCAGTATTCACTAAGGAGGACACAAACAACCTTCCGGATATAAAAGTGGTCAGAGGGTTTATTAAGGAGGAGGAACTGAGGGAAATCTTTATTAGTCGGGAAATTGTGTTGGGGAAATTGATGGGATTGAAGACCGATAAATCCCCAGGGCCTGATGGACTGCATCCCAGAGTACTTAAGGAGGTGGCCTTGGAAATAGCGGATGCATTGACAGTCATTTTCCAACATTCCATTAACTCTGGATCAGTTCCTATCGAGTGGAGGGTAGCCAATGTAACCCCACTTTTTAAAAAAGGAGGGAGAGAGAAAGCAGGGAATTATAGACCGGTCAGCCTGACCTCAGTAGTGGGTAAAATGATGGAATCAATTATTAAGGATGTCATAGCAGCGCATTTGGAAAATGGTGACATGATAGGTCCAAGTCAGCATGGATTTGTGAAAGGGAGATCATGCTTGACAAATCTTCTGGAATTTTTTGAGGATGTTTCCAATAAAGTGGACAAAGGAGTACCAGTTGATGTGGTATATTTGGACTTTCAGAAGGCTTTCGACAAGGTCCCACACAGGAGATTAATGTGCAAAGTTAAAGCACATGGGATTGGGGGTAGTGTGCTGACGTGGATTGAGAACTGGTTGTCAGACAGGAAGCAAAGAGTAGGAGTAAATGGGTACTTTTCGGAATGGCAGGCAGTGACCAGTGGGGTACCGCAGGGTTCTGTGCTGGGGCCCCAGCTGTTTACATTGTACATTAATGATTTAGACGAGGGGATTAAATGTAGTATCTCCAAATTTGCGGATGACACTAAGTTGGGTGGCAGTGTGAGCTGCGAGGAGGATGCTATGAGGCTACAGAGTGACTTGGATAGGTTAGGTGAGTGGGCAAGTGCGTGGCAGATGAAGTATAATGTGGATAAATGTGAGGTTATCCATTTTGGTGGTAAAAACAGAGAGACAGACTATTATCTGAATGGTGACAGATTAGGAAAAGGGAAGGTCCAACGAGACCTGGGTGTCATGGTACATCAGTCATTGAAGGTTAGCATGCAGGTACAGCAGGCGGTTAAGAAAGCAAATGGCATGTTGGCCTTCATAGCGAGGGGATTTGAGTACAGGGGCAGGGAGGTGTTGCTACAGTTGTACAGGGCCTTGGTGAGGCCACACCTGGAGTATTGTGTACAGTTTTGGTCTCCTAACTTGAGGAAGGACATACTTGCTATTGAGGGAGTGCAGCGAAGATTCACCAGACTGATTCCCGGGATGGTGGGACTGACCTATCAAGAAAGACTGGATCAACTGGGCTTGTATTCACTGGAGTTCAGAAGAGTGAGAGGGGACCTCATAGAAACGTTTAAAATTCTGACGGGTTTGGACAGGTTGGATGCAGGAAGAATGTTCCCAATGTTGGGGAAGTCCAGAACCAGGGGTCACAGTCTAAGGATAAGGGGTAAGCCATTTAGGACCGAGATAAGGAGAAACTTCTTCACCCAGAGAGTGGTGAACCTGTGGAATTCTCTACCACAGGAAGTAGTTGAGGCCAATTCACTAAATATATTCAAAAGGGAGTTAGATGAAGTCCTTACTACTCGGGGGATCAAAGGGTATGGCGTGAAAGCAGGAAGTGGGTACTGAAGTTTCATGTTCAGCCATGAACTCATTGAATGGCGGTGCAGGCTAGAAGGGCTGAATGGCCTGCTCCTGCACCTATTTTCTATATTTCTATTACAACCGAATATCAGGCGCTTTGTACAACGTGTGGCCGACCCAATACCGCCCGTCCGAGACCAATTTTTTGGCCCTTGTGTGTAAAATAGATGTTGCATTTGCCTCTGTAGGAACAGTGACTGCACCTCGAAAGTAATTTATTGTACATGAAGGACTCCGAGATGTATTTCTGAGCGACATGATAAGACGCGATACAAATGCAAGACTCTATTAATAAAATGTCTACAGGATGCTGATGAGTTAATAGTTTAAGGTTTACCCAATCAATGTGCTTCCTGCCACACACTGTGTAAACATCTTTTAAAAATCAGCAGAATTTCACTTGCATGCTTGATAAGACTGATACTTCTGCAATTTTCACATAGACTTATCTCAGTTTCTTGTGTAATGATGAGAAATAACCACCTACTTTTGATAAATTCACTTCCTTCCAGCTTGCATTACAAATTTGTGTTGCTTTTAACATTAAGTTCCCATCCTATTAATTTATCCAGGATTGTTGCTAATATCTGGTCCTTCACTATTTTTATTGCATTTTTACTTCTCCCTTGGTAGTATGTATTCGTTCTACATTGGCCGTCAGGGGCAAATAAAATTGGCTTTCAGGTGCTGGATTACATAGGCAAAAGCATGACTATAATGGGGCAACCTGGTGGCACTACAGGGGCAAGGCAGGTGGGGTAGGGGATTGACATGAACATGCCTGGGTATGTCTCAAAGAGTGTTACTGTTCTAATTTGCAGGAAATGTTTGCAGTGCCAAATCAGTGTGGGGACTGGCACAGTTGGCGAGTACAGGCCCTAGAGATGTGGACTGCTCCTGTCCATTGCACTTAATAATATCGATTAGTACAGCCATCGAGAGCACAATTGAAAATAAAGCACCGAGGGGCTGTTGGGACGTGCAGGCGGGAGTTTTATTGATTGGATGAAGCTCAATCTGACCAGTTGGTGGTAAGAGATGAAGAGCTGCAATTTCAGCCCATGTAGTGTCAGGAGTGAGCTCTTAAACATAAGAACATAAGAATTCGGAGCAGGAGTAGGCCACTCAGCCCCTCGAGCCTGCTCCGCCATTCACTAAGATCATGGCCGATCTTTGACTTCAACTCCACTTTCCCGCCCGACCTCCATATCCCTTGATTCCCCTAGAGTCCAAAAATCAATTTACCTGAGCCTTGACTGTACCTCCCATAGGATCAATTAGTTAAGATTCCTAACTTGCACACGGGCACGCAGGGTTTGAGTCCCAGTGTGTTAATCCGAGTTTTTTACTATATAGCTGGAAATCACTTTCCAGTGGACCTCTTGGGCTGGTGGTTATTCAGCTGGTTCTGCATTGTCTCCATAACCACATTGATAATGAGCTAACCTTCCGTGTCACTGCTCGCGGACCAAAAAAAACAAAAATTGCATGGCCAGTGCTCCAACAATTAGTTTGTGTCTCGAGGAAGCAGAGAGCGGAGAGGCCCATCAGTCTCTGTGCCCTCCAGATCTTACCGTGCAGGAAGTTGGCAGACACTTATAGAGCGCGGATCATGAAAGCAGTGAACATAAGAACATAAGAAACATACGAAATAGGAGCAGGAGTAGGCCATTTGGCCCCTCGAGCCTGCTCCGCCATTCAATAAGATCATGGCTGATCTGATCATGGACTCCGCTCCACTTCCCTGCCCGCTCCCCATAACCCTTTACTCCCTTATCGCTCAAAAATGTGTAATTGAGCGATGCTCCCAAAGAGACAGCTGCTGCGTGTGGACAGTCAGCACCTGGGCTGAACAAGGTGTGTGTCGACACAGCCATTTTGCCACTGTGAGACTGTTCAATTCCCAGTTCTGACAGGTTGCACCGTGTCTTCCTAAGAGTTTCCTGTCACCCCCGGGTTGATTGGGGCAAAAGAAGCAGCGTACACACCTGCCAAGTGCCCTTTAGATCCAGCTGGAAGTGATGTTTTGTTTACTACAGTTGTCTTTACAGGAATCAGCAGTAAGGCAAGATTATTAGTAATTTCCCGTCATCATTTGGAGAACATACTGTAAATAGTTTGCTCTTGTTATTAATTCGCAGTGTGGCGTATGGCGAGAGAAAGAGTTACATCAGTTCCCAGTATCGCCTGGTTATACGAGGAGCAGCCCCTTCCCCTTATGTCACATACAGCGTCAGGGTGTATACTAACTGCATGACCGATCATATCACATGCTTCTGATCAGACTGTCAGCTCTCTTAAAATGGACCGATACGAAAAGATAAGGGGCAGTGACACAATGTTTTTTTTATATGGAATCACATCTGAGGTCAGAATTTGTTTTCGATCACGTGACTTGTGGGGGAGGGGAGAGGGATTTGTGTTTTGGTCCTGTTTTTTAGGAGTGGTGGGATATATTTCCAGTTCCCTCACCGACACCGATTTCCTACACTGTACAGACTGCCCTATTTATTCATTTTCCTTTGTTTGGCTTCCCCCTTCCTCCCATTCTTCTGTAATTAATAAAAAAAAATACGCTGCGGCTGACTGACAGTTTGTGGGCAGTTCTGCTATTTGTTCTTTAGGAGTTTGAATGTCAGCTTGTTATTTATTTTTGTGACATATGAAAAGCAGTTTGTGCCAGTTCTTTGCCAAAGTGAGGATGAAGGTTATGATACACTTTTGCTGATTATGTATATATTCAGTTTCCCACATTCCATTCTATTGCTGGATTCGTGAAGGCGCTTGTCCTCTCTGTCAATAGATGTCAGCATTTGACTCTTATGATTGTGGCGCAGTTGTCTGGGAGATATTTCTTTCTGTACCTTTGCCCTTATTATTGTTTGGGGTGTGAATGGGATTGGAGATAGTGCTGTTTATGGGCCCCTTTATGTTTGTGTTTCAGTTATGTTGTGATATCAAGCAGAATCCATCAGGTAAACTCAGGTAAAGTTCATTACGGTACCAGATAAACTAATGGGGTAGGAATTCACCTCCGTACGAAACGGGTCATACCTACCGCTTTTTGCCGGTCATTCATCATCATCATAGGCAGTCCCTCGAAGTGAGGATGACTTGCTTCCATGCCAAAAAAGGATGAGTTCACAGGTGTTTCAATGAAGGACCTAATATTCCAGGTCCTGAACTACATCCTGAAGGGTGGAAGATGCCTGTGTGTGGATTTTTTTAACGTGGGGTGGCCGTTGCACACCAGCCACCACACGGGCTTAACAGAGCTAGGTCGTGGTCCAGTGGCAAGGGTTATTATATTGCCTGTCATTACCGCTGCAATAGTTGCGGCGGCCGTTGAATCGAAATTCAGTATTACTGCTGGAGAAACGGAGCGGAGCGGTATTGATTGGCGGGAATCGGCAGTTTGCAGCGGTTTGGGTGCGGAGTGGCGTTTGGACCATGGAATTCACCTACTGCTGATCTGCTGCCAATGAGCCAGCTGCTCTCTGGCCTTCTCAAAGGGCTGGGTTTGCAGCTAGGCCCTGAGCAGGGGAGGCGTTTGAGTCAAGGGCATGGCGAATGCACCAGTAGCAAGGAGGGCCACCAGATTTCTCACCCTCTACAATGAGGCCTCTGTGGTTACAGATCGAGGCCCCCGGCCCACCAGCATTCAATGCTGCTATGAAAAAGGCCAGTGAGAAAGTTTGGAGAATCCCGAAAAATTTTCGGCCAAAGAAAACGTAGATACGCGCTTTTGAGGTCCGCTAGCGGTCTTGAGCCGGCACAGTGCACCGACACAAAAAGCTGTCGGGGGCCAGTTGACTTTTAAAAATGAATTTAACTTCTGGGGAAGAGCAGTGCGTGCTCTGATGATGTCTTTAACAACGCTTCTGCAGGAACGGGGTGGGAGTGGGGGGAGTGGGGCGGGAGTGGGGGGAGCGGGGCGGGAGTGGGGGGAGTGGGGCGGGAGTGGGGGGGTGGGGCGGGAGTGGAGGAGCGGGGCGGGAGTGGGGGGGGTGGGGCGGGAGTGGGGGAGCGGGGCGGGAGTGGGGGGGTGGGGCGGGAGTGGAGGGGGTGGGGCGGGAGTGGGGGAGCGGGGCGGGAGTGGGGGGGGGTGGGGCGGGAGTGGAGGGGGTGGGGCGGGCGGGGCGGGAGTAGGGGGGGTGGGGCGGGAGTGGGGGGAGCGGGGCGGGAGTGGGGGAGCGGGGCGGGAGTGGGGGGGGTGGGGCGGGGGTGGGGGCAGCGGGGCGGGAGTGAGGGGGTGGGGCGGGAGTGGAGGGGGTGGGGCGGGAGTGGGGGCAGCCTCTCTCCCTCATGATAAGGCTTTTTTCTTATCTGTTAGTCATAGTTTAAAATGATATAATGTGACATCCATTAATATTGTGCATCTTATTATGCAGGGACTGAATTCAACACCTGCTGCTCAAAACATCTTGCAGGAGTGAGCCAGCAGTTGCTTCCTGTACTGCCATTTTTTCATTGAGTTCATTTGTTCTACTTTAATGCTTATATTATTTGCATATCGATTGGTGTACTTAGCACCTCATTCCACCCTGCACCTATTTACAAATTACAAGTCCTTATTCCAAGTTCCCAACTCTCTCCATTGTCAGTTTACACCTTGATGTGTCCCCAGAACTCCTGGTTTTGCTGTTCCCATTATCCCAAGTTCTGCTGTTGCTGTTCCCATTACCCTAGCCTTTGATCCTGCTCCCAATGCCTCAGGCCTTCCTATTGCTCCTGCTGCCCAGTGTTTTGTTTTGTGTTTTTTCCCGCTGCTCCGGCTCCTATTGCTTTTCCCACTGCCCCACGTTTTGCTTTTGTTGTTCCCATTGTGAAGGGTTTGTTGCTGTTCCCATTGCTCAAGACCTTGTTGTTTGGAGTCTGTTCAACAGGATTGCACAGAAAATAAAATCAACATTGATATCAAGGGGTCAAGGGGTCATGTGTCGCCACGATGCCTTGTATTTGTCCCTCTGGCGGAACAAGGTGTTGGTGATGACAAGGTGGTGTTCTAGATGTTTTGTCAGGAGCAGGGTACCGCTGAGGTTGGTTTTCCCTACCCTTCTCTGCTGATCACACCTCCCCAGAGGTCTGTGTCCTTACCGACTCTGACATTGAAGTCACGGCGAGGATCAGTTTGTCGTCCGTAGGGACGCGAGACAGGGATTGTTCGAGGCTGGAGTAGAATTCCTCTTTGGCCTCACCTGTTGCGTTGAGTGTTGGGGCGTACGCGTTGATAACTGTGGCGCACTGGTTCCGGGATAGGGTGAGCCGGAGAGTCATGCGACGTTCGCTAATCCCGCAGGGGGAGTCTCTGAGGCAGCTGACCAGCTCGTTCTTGATGGCGAAGCCAACTCAATGGAGGCGGCGTTCTTCCTCTGGAAGTCTTGCTCCATCTCACACATCCCCGAGGAAATTCTCGCTGCCTATCTTTTTAATTATTTTAAAATGTGGTGGTGTCATGCACACTGCACCACCTAGAAGGACAAGGGCAGCCGGTACATGGGAATATGATCACTTCCAAGTTCCCCTCCAAGTCGAGCACCATCCTGACTTGAACATACATCACCGTTCCTTCATTGTCCCGGAACTCAATACTTAACAGCACTGTGGGAGTAACCACATGGACTGCAACGTTTCAAGAAGGCGGTCCACCATCACCTTCTCAAGGGCAACTAAGAATGGGCAATAAATGCTGGCCTTGTCAGAGATGCCCATATCCCGAGAATGAATAACTACTAAAAAAGGTCATTATGGTGCTTGAGGGAAAAAGAGATTTAAATGATGAAAGAGACATGTTTAACTCTTTGGCAAGCCCACAGACCAACTCAAATGTAATTCTTTTAAAGTGTGGTGCTGACCTGCACTATGGCCTAGTTTGTTTTACCTCACTGTTTCTGTTTGAGAAAAGCTGTCTTTTAGGGATTTGATTAGGAGCCCGATGTCGGAATGGATATTAAGGAGACTATTGTATCTAGTGATTTAATAAAGCCCTTGAAAGTAAGATTGGAACTATGGTTAATAACTGATTATGCATTAAAATCATTGAGATGCACAGATAAATGAGATTAAAATCCTAGAAGCTAAAAAAGCTCAAAATAAATAAATCCTTGGAGAGTGAGGGATAATGGATGAAATTTGTGAAGTATGTTGATGGATTGTATTGCTCATTTTCGAGAAAGGATCATAATAGATCCAGACAACAACAGATTAATTAGTCTCACGTCAATGGTAGGTAAAATAATATGATTATCAGGAATAAATGTATGGAGGCAGCTACAACAACACTGAAGAATCACGTCACCATCCAGGGCAAAGCAGTCCACTTGATTGGCACCCCATTCACCACCTTATACATTCACTCCCTCCACCACCGGCGTATGGTGCCTGCAGTGTGCACCATCTACAGGATGCACTGCAACAACTCGGCAACACCTCCCAAACCCCCGACCTCTACCACCTAGAGGGACAAGGGCAGCAGGCGCATGGGAACACCATCACCTGCAAGTTCCCCTCCAAGTTACACACCATCCCGACTTGGACATACATTGCCGTTCCTTCATCGTCGCTGGGTCAAAATCCTGGAACTCCCTCCCTAACAGCACATGGACTGCAGCCGTTCTAGAAGAAGGTCTACCATCACCTACTCACGGGCAACTAAGAATGGGCAATGAATGCCGGCCTAGCCAGAGATGTCCATATCCCAAGACTGAATAAATATTTAAAAAATGATCATTATGTTGCTTGAGGGAAAAAAAAGATTTAAATGATGAAAGAGATGTGCTCAGCTCTTTGACAAGCCCCACGGCCAACTAAAATGTAAATGAACTTGTATAATGTACTACAAGTGAGTAAAGGATTAAGAGGTCCTCATTAGCTTACTGGGCAAATGCTCCATATAGTGTCATCATCATCATCATCATAGGCAGTCCCTCGAAATCGAGGAAGACTTGCTTCCACTCTAAAAGTGAGTTCTCAGGTGGCTGTACGGTCCAATTACTGTCTCTGTAACAGATGGGGCAGACAGTGATTGAAGGAAAGGGTGGGTTGCCACACGCTCCTTCCGCTGTCTGCGCTTGATTTCTGCACGCTCTCTGCGACGAGACTCGAGGTGCTCAGCGCCCTCCCGGATGCTCTTCCTCCACTTTGGGCGGTCTTGGGCCGGGGATTCCCAGGTGCCGATGGGGATGTTACACTTTATCAAGGAGGCTTTGAGGGTGTCCTTGAAACATTTCCTCTGCCCACCTGGGGCTTGCTTGCAGGATTTCTGAGGAGAGCACTTGCTTAGGGAGTCTTGTGTCAAGCATGCAGATGATGTGACCTGCCCAATAGAGCTGGTTGAGTGTGGTCAGTGCTTCGATGCTGGGGATGTTGGCCTGAGCGAAAACACTGACATTGGTGGGTCTATCCTCCCAGTGGATTTGCAGGATCTTGTGGAGGCAGCGTTGGTGGTACTCCTCCAGCGCTTTGAGGTGTCTGCTGTGTATAGTCCACATCTCTGAGCAATGAGGAGAGTGGATATCACTACTGCCCTGTAGACCATAAGCTTGGTGCCAGATTTGAGGTCCTGGTCTTCAAACACTCTCTTCTTCAGGCGACCGAAGGCTGCACTAGCACACTGGAGGCGATGTTGGACTTAGTCATCGATGTCTGCCCTTGCTGATAGTAGGCTCCCGAGGTATGGAAAATGGTCCACGTCGTCCAAGGCCGAGCCATGGATTTTGATGACCAGGGGGCAGTGCTGTGTGGTGAGGTCAGGTTGGTGGAGTACTAACATTAGTGTAGTACTAACATAACAACATAACAAAAGCAGATTATCTGGTCATTATCACATTGCTGTTTGTGGGAGCTTGCTGTGCCCAAGTTTGCTGCCGGGTTTCCCACATTACAACAGTGACTACACTCCAAAAGTACTTCATTGGCTGTAAAACGCTTTGAGACATCTGGTGGTCGTGAAAGGTGCTATATAAATCCAAGTCTTTCTTTCTTTATGTTCATACTCTGACTTGGGCTGATTTCGCTGATCTCAGTTCGGGCGATAATTGAGGTGTTTCAATTGGCTGTAATGCCTCTGGCTGAGCGAATGGAAAAAATCTGCCACAAATGATCACTATCCAGTAATTTGCGCTGGAAAGTGCATTGGGTGAGGGCAAGACCAGGCTCAGCTGTGATAGATCCCCCTCAGTGAAATAACTGTGGACAGCCATTTGTCACTTAGGCAAGTTACTGGGAACTGTACCCAGCATGAGTCAACACCATCAGCACAAGAGTGGAGAAAAGAGAAAAAAAACCCAAAAGGCTGATTAATGTAAAGAAGCATCCAGATCGGTGAGTCACCAGCGCCTCAACCTCAAGCTGCAGGAGAATATTTAAACCCCCACACCCACACCAGAGGACAAATGCGAAGAATGAAAATGCCACTCACCAGCTTTGGACAGCAAAATAAAAAGCCAGACCAGACCAATGCAAGAGTTAACATTGCAGTTTTCCATGTTTTGTGCTGCCTGCCAGTGTTCTAGGGAGTTCGGCAGTGTTAAATGGAGGCCGAAGAAGAAGGAAGGCCTTTATCAATCATAACGTTCTTGCCTCCCTCAGATGAGAAAATGGGACCAGTCATGTCAAGGATGATTTATGGGCAAATGTGTGAGATAGAGTAGCTGCATAGTGTAGTCCGTTCTGATAGAGGGCCCAGTGGAGAATATCAAATTACTGTCAGTGCTTTGGAAAATTGCACGCTGTGCAGTCACTGTGTGAGCTTTGTGCTGGCAGTTCATGGATACAGTTGTTCCTGATACAGGTTTTGGGGAAGAGCAAAGTTGTGGGGTGTGTTTATATAAAAATTGTAAAAATGCTTTTAACCTTGTTCTCACAGTGCATTTTTTGAGTATTAGCTCGCTAAGTTTTTTTTTTCACGAGGGGCCGATTCCATGGTCTCACAGCAATCGTGGCAGAATTGCAGCTTCTTGGGTACATCTTCATAGGCAGTTCCTCGTATTGAGGATGACTTGCTTCCACGCCGACAAGGGATGAGTTCACAAGTGTTTCAATGAAGGACCTAATATTCCGGATCCCGAACTACATGTTGAAGGGTGGAAGATGCCTGTGCGTGGATTTTTTTAACGTGTGGTGGCCGTTTCACACCAGCCACCACACGGGCTTGACAGAGCTCGGTCTTGGTACAGTGACAAGGATTAACCAGGACGACTGGAGACCTGCTCTGCTGCACGGACCTAGTGCGCGCACATATCGCAGTGTGGGTTGGCCCGTGCTGCCCCTGGGCCTCTCGCCTCTTCTGGGCCCCGAACTCTCGCCTCTCCTGGGCCCCGATCACATCCCTCTATGAACTTTTGCTGCTCCTTCGCCCTGACCTCGCCGCTCCTGCTGTACCTGCCCGCACTGCAGTCAGCCATCGCCCTCCTGCAGCAGCACGCGCTGCTCCCTGCAGTGGTATGCCGCACGCCGCTCCCTCTACAACACTTGTGCCTTCAGTCTACTGACCTGACCTGACCTTTGCCCAAGCTCAGGTCGTTTTAATTATTGGAACATGCTCCCCGCACACATTGGCTTCGACACAGCACTCAGTGCTGGGTCGTGACTCAGTGGTTCTTCATGGCGACTGGGAACATTTAAAGGGATCCGCCCACTTAAAAGCTGCACGGAATGAGACTGGTTGGAGAGGCAAAAATTACTTCAACCTTTAAGAAAGCCTAAAAATAGTTTTTAAATATTTGCCAACTTTTTCAAAGGCTGTCTGGGGAGGGGGTGGGTAGTACTTGCAGGGAAAGGCCTCTGGCTCAGTACCAATCGCTATCATGAACCAGTTGGGTTTTTACAACAATATGGCAGTTTTCACAATTGTTTTCTGGAACTAGCCCGCGAATGCCCAGATTTACTGAATTCAATCTCGTACGGTTATGATACTATTCCAACGCACTCTTGGCTGGCCTCCTACATTCTACCTACGTAAACTTGAGGTAATCCAAAACTCGGCTGCCCGTGCCCTAACTCTCACACCAGGTTACTGTATCTGTTTTAGCTGCTAGGACCTGGATTAACTGGTATTTCATCTCATTTCCATGGCGGGATTTGATCTCAGGATCTCTTGTTAATCCAGTACAACAACAACAACGACGTGTAACATAATATAACTTGTAACATTACAAAAACAGATTATCTGGCCATTATCACATTGCTGTTTGTGGGAGCTTGCTGTGCATAAATTGGCTGCCACATTTCCTACATTACACAGTGACTACACTTCCAAAGTACTTCATTGGCTGTAAAGTGCTTTGAGATGCTCGGTGGTCATGAAATGCACTAAATAAATGCAAGTCTTTGTTTTTATTTATATAGCGCCTTTAACGTCATAAAATGTCCCAAGGTGTTTCACAGGAGTATTATAAGACAAAAAACTTGACAACGAGCCATATAAGGAGAAATTAGGGCAGGTGACCAAAAGCTTGGTCGAATAGGTAGATTTTAAGGAGCGTCTTAAAGGAGGAAAGAGAAGTAGAGAGGTGAGAGAGGTTTAGGCAGGGAGATCCAGAGCTTGGGGCCCAGGCAACAAAAGGCACGGCCACCAATGGTTGAGCGATTATAATCAGGGATGCTCAAGAGGACAGAATTAGAGGAGTGCAGACATCTCGGGGGGTTGTGGGGCTGGAGGAGATGACAGAGATAGGGAGGGGCGAGGCCATGGAGGGATTTGAAAACAAGGATGAAAATTTTGAAATTGAGGCGTTGCTTAACTGGGAGTCAATGTAGGTCTGCGAGCACAAGGGTGATGGGTGAACGGGACCTGGTGTGAGTTAGGACACGGGCAGCTAAGTTTTGGATGACCTCAAGTTTACATAGGGTAGAATGTGGGAGGCCAGACAGGAGTGCGTTGGAATAGTACCATAACCACTAGGTTACTGTACCCATTTCAGCTGTTAGGACCTGGCACTATTTCCTCAATTAGCACGACTGAAACTGGTACTTCACCTCATTGCTGTTTGTGGGATGTTGTGCAAAATGGCTGCCAAATTCATCGGCATTGCAACAATGACGCCACTCCCGAATAACTCAAGCGAAACAATTTGGAATGTTCTGAAAGATGTGATAAAAATTGGAAAAGAAATAAATATATAAAGCCATTTTATAGTGACCATCCCCACAAGGACCACAACATCAAGGGGAAGACAAGGACCATAGGCTTAAATGACATTCATAAGCGTTTTATTTTTTCTTGTTCCAAATGGCTTATATCTGTCTGTTAAAACCGAGGGATATCAGCACATGCTGAGAATGAGTTACAGCAAGATGCAGGGCCAGCAGACAGGATAGACATCATTACAGCTAGCATGCAGCATATGTCACAGCACAGCGTCTCAGGAGAGAAGGCATTAATCAAATACTTTCAGAATCCTTGTGCTACCAGTTATCCTTTCTCGGGGGGTGTGCAGTGTGGCTCGTTCTTGTCTTACTGTTGCCTGCTCTTCATTGGTGTTCAGAAAATCATAAACTCTTACAGCTCAGAAGGTCATTCGGCCCATCGTGCCTGTGCCGGCTCTTTGAAAGAGCTATCCAATAGTCCCACTCTCCCTGCTCTGTCCCCGTAGCCCTGCAAAATATTTCCCCTTCAAGTATTTATCCGATTCCCTTTCGAAAGTTACTATTGAATCTGCTTCCACCTCCCTTTCAGGCAGCGCGTTCCAGATCACAACAACGCACTGCGTAAAAAAATTCTCCTCCTCTCCCCTCTGGTTGTTTTGCCGATGACCTTAAATCTGTGTCCTCTGGTTACTGACCCTCCTGCCACTGGCAATTATAAGAACGTCCCCTGGGAGCAGTTCAACTGCCTTCCCTCTTGACAGTTGGTGTGTGGTCTGAGCGACAAAGGCAGACAGTGGAAGGGAACTTTACGTCGCAAGGGTTTTGGCCACTTTTCAGTGCCAGTATAGGGGTGTGGTCGAGGGGCGCTGACACTGGAGTCCAATCACCTGAAGTATTGTTGGAGCATGTAAAAGACCTGCCAGACCTGGATCTGGGTTTAGCCCAGTGTTGTTGTGGGAAGGGAAACTAGAGCAAGATTCAAGCTGCATGGAATCTGAGCAATTGAGCTGAGATAAAATAGCAAAGCAAACATCTCACAATCCAAGTTTCTCCATGGGATTAATCTGTTTTAGAGCAGCGAGCTCTCCTTCCTGTGCATATGTTCCCCGTCGCTGATAAATTAGAGCACAGAACATTAACACAAATAAACGGAACCATAATCTTGTGGTTGCCCTGAGGATGTACTTAAAGCTAATGTTTGAACTTAAGACGAATAAATTCGGGTCGCTTGCGCCTCCCGCTCGCGCCCCGGGGGGAGCTAACGGGCGTAAACGACTTGCTCGGGCGTGGGGCCACTAACGACTCCTGCTAAATTCCGCGGGAGTTTAGTGGCAGCAGTAACCCGTAGCGGAGATCCAGCCCCAGCTGCAAAATTGGGGTTACCGGCCCTCACAGGGAGTGGAGAGCTATGTTGCGCACTCCTCCTCCTGTTGGCGGTATCCGAGGCAGTACTCGGGCGTGATCGGAACTGCTACGCAGCTTCTCCGCGAAGCGCTGACGCATTTCACGCTCCTCCTCTTCCAAACGGAGTGCCGGGCTGGATGATGGTTACCTGGATTACGCCACGCCAAGACGGGCTGATCGATGGGTCAGCCAAAAGGACAAAATGGCAGCACATGGGCGCAGCGTACCTCCCCTTGTAATTCGGCCCTGTGAGCGGATGTCGGCCCAGTTCTAGACCCGTTCGTGGCAGCCTTGTGGGGTGCTGGCCAATTTCCGCCACGGCGCATTAAGGGGTCATCGTGGGGCGAAAAGGGACTGCTGTGCACTCCGATGGTGGCCTGATGTGCTATCCGGCGGGGCGCGGTGCTGCCGTGCTCGCGTCACCGCTAACTCCCGTGAAATTCTACGGGAGTCGGTAGCGCCCCCCCCCCCCCCACCCCCGTTCCCCGGCGAAAACAGGTTCACAGCCTGGTTAGTGCCCCCCGGAAGTGCTAACAGGAAGCGCACGACAGGGGAATTTTGACCCCGATTTGCGCTATTTTTTCAAAACAAAACATGCAGTCCATAAAACAACAAGATAAGCTGTCTGATACCAAACCGAGCACACTGCTGTAATCTGATTGAGAGAGCAACTGGTTATTGTGATAACAGTTTGCATTCAATGAATAAATACTTGACTGTCACTGTTCAATAATTAGAGTAAAACTAAATTTAGCCTAACATCTGTCATTGGGAAAATGCTGGAGTTCATTATTAAGGAAGCAGTAGCGGGACATTTGGAAAAGCATAATTCAATTAAGCAGAGCCAGCATGATTTTATGAAAGGGAAATCATGTTTGACAAATTTGCTGGAGTCCTTAGAGGATGTAATGAGCAGGGTGGATAAGGGGGAACGGTGGATGTGGTGTATTTGGATTTTCAGAAGGCATTCGATAAGGTGAATGGAGAGAGGATATTTCCACTCATAGGGGAAACTAAAACTAGGGGACATCGTCTCAGAATAAGGGGCCGCCCAATTAAAACCGAGATGAGGAGGAATTTCTTCTCTCAGAGGGTTGTAAATCTATGGAATTCTCTGCCCCAGAGAGCTGTGGAGGCTGGGTCATTGAATATATTTAAGGTGGAGATAGATAGATTTTTGAGCAATAAGGGAATAAAGGGCTATGGGGAGCGGGCAGGGAAGTGGAGCTGAGTCCATGATCAGATCAGCCATGATCTTATTAAATGGCGGAGCAGGCTCGAGGGGCCAGGTGGCCTACTCCTGTTTCTATTTCTTATGTTCTTAAAAACTGTTTCTTTGGTCAATTTTAAGCCCAGACTTGGAAGATGTTTTCAGGTCAATCGTTGATGTATTTTTTTTTAACATGTCGAAACTAACAAGAAGCTCTGCCAACTGTCGCTGGAACTCGGCAGTATCGGTCAGTAAACTCATTCTGTTGCATTCTGAGTGTTATTGCAAATCTTGCTGAGCAAAATATAAACAGTTCAGGAAGTGCCCAACCTACATTGCAGAACCCTCAAACAAAATGTTTAAACAACAAAACAGTTGGTCTGAGAGTCTGCAGTTTGATATTAACAAACAAATGCATTGACACGTTCATGTGAACTTATTCTGACCTCTCAAAATAACAGACTAAAGGGACTTGGCACAAATGTGTTAATACATTTGTACATGGATATCACACAGCATAATTCCACACCGTGTGTAACTTTATAATGTGCCTGTTAGTTTGGATCCAGAGTGATTTCACTCTATGAGTTCGGAATAACCGCTACTGTTATAGTGATCTGCTCAGAAACACCTCTGATCTAGAGTAGGGCCAATAAATATCACATGGGGCTGAAATTGGTCGTTTGCCCATTTCTCGGCGGTATGCCGGCGGTAAGTCATTGGGGCGGAGTGCTGGCAACATTGGTCACGGCGTGAGCGGCGCGTCAGTGGAGTGCGACGGACGGTCTGCTACGGCAGTACAGGGTAAGTTGTCTGGGACTCGGGACTCTTTGGGTCGCGAGATCTGTGCACGCACGCTCTTCCATCAACCTCCCCCCCCCCCCAAGAAGAGCAGTCCGGAGGCCAGAGACTGCCGACGTCGGATCACAGGTAAAATTCCCGAGGTACGTTTAGATATTTAATTGTTTTGTGCAGTGTTTTTGATTTATTCGTTATACTTATATTGTTATTTATTTATTTATTTATTTATTTTCACATTGGGGGGGGGGGGGGGGGTGGAATAGATCTCCCGGAGGGTGGGGGGACGACGACTAGATCGCTAAATGAGGAATAGATCGCTGGAGGGGATTAGATCTCTGAGGGGGGACTAGATCGCTGGAGGAGGAATAGATCGCTGGGGGGACTCAATCTCTGGGGGAAGGACTAGATCACTGGAGGAGGAATAGATCGCTGGGGGGGACTCGATCTCTGGGGGGAGGACTAGATCACTGGAGGAGGAATAGATCGCTAGGGGGGGACTCGATCTCTGGGGGGAGGACTAGATCACTGGAGGAGGAATAGATCGCTGGGGGGGACTCGATCTCTGGGGGGAGGACTAGATCACTGGAGGAGGAATAGATCGCTGGGGGGGACTCGATCTCTGGGGGGAGGACTAGATCACTGGAGGAGGAATAGATCGCTGGGGGGACTCGATCTCTGGGGGGAGGACTAGATCACTGGAGGAGGAATAGATCGCTAGGGGGATTGAGGGGGGAGGACTAGATCTCTGGGGAGGAATAGATCGCTGGGGGGGGATTAGATCTCCCTGGGGGGAGGATTAGATCACTGGGGGATCAGATCTCCCTGGGGGGGGGTTAGATCACTGGGGGGATTAGATCTCTCTGGGGGGGAGGATTAGATCACTGGGGGATTAGATCTCTCTGGGGGGGGTTAGATCACTGGGGGGGTTAGATCTCCCTGGGGGGAGGATTAGATCACTAGGGGGATTAGATCTCTCTGGGGGGGAGGATTAGATCGCTGTGGGGGATTAGATCTCTCTGGGGGGAGGATTAGATCACTGGGGGATTAGATCTCTCTGGGGGGGAGGATTAGATTACTGGGGGGATTAGATCTCTCTGGGGGCGGGACTAGATTGCTGGGGGGGGATTAGATCTCTTTGGGGGGAGGATTAGATTACTGGGGGGATTAGATCTCTCTGGGGGGAGGATTAGATCACTGCGGGGATTAGATCTCTCTGGGGGGAGGATTAGATCACTGGGGGGATTAGATCTCTCTGGGGGGAGGATTAGATCGCTGTGGGGGTAGAGAAATAGATCGCTGGGTGAGAGGAACATTGTAGTTTACGTACCATCGGCATAAACCCACCTTTGTGCAGCCGGTGTGCAGTTCCGGTGATACATCGGCGGTGTGCTACCAATGTCGGACTTTTAGGTGGTCGGTAGGGTGCTCTGTGTGGGCAGACGGTATGCATACCGCCCGGCGGTATGTCGCTGATGAATTTCTCGCCGGGTGGTATGTGGGTGGTATGTTGGTATTTTTCAATCAATTTTGTGATTTTGGGCGGTATGTTGGTGGTCGCGGGCGGTATGTCCACCAATTTCGGGCCCATGGATAGTTACACTCAAAGCTGTTAACTGTTTACCTAAACAATGAGAACTTAGAGCCAGAACTAAATACAACACCCTATAAAACTACAACAAAGTTCATATGAAATTATTTTGCACTTTCAAAACAACAGACAAACGGGACTTCACATAAATGTGAACCCGTGACCTCTAGTGTAGTGTATGGAGAAAGAGTCAGACTGAACACTGTGAGCTCAAAGTAAAGTGTGACTTTAGTCTTTTATTTCAGGTCTCCAGAGTGCCTCTCCAACCTGT
Organism: Pristiophorus japonicus; assembly: GCF_044704955.1. Lineage (NCBI taxonomy): Eukaryota > Metazoa > Chordata > Chondrichthyes > Pristiophoridae > Pristiophorus > Pristiophorus japonicus. The sequence continues at coordinate 16,199,629 of NC_091993.1, forward strand.
GAAGCCTCCTTAAATACCTGTGCTCCCAAAGGATTATGGGATCCCTTGGGACTCCGGGGAATGAGCCCTCTGGTGACTGTACAGAGTAAATACAAGTCCACGTGGATAACAACATTCCCCCCCAAAGTCAATAGTGTAACTATTTACAATTTGAGTCGATCTGGGGCCCTTCTTGCCCTGGTTGATCGTCTCGGTGAGAAAGCTGGTGTTGTTGAATCATTTGTTGGGCCCTCGCTGGGCTGCTGTGCAGCTGGCCTTGCTGGGCTGCCTGGTGTGTTGGGCCCTGCAGGGCTGTTGTGGATGATGGGTTCTGCTTCGTGGTCAACCGTGGTGCCGGTTGCCACTGGTGGAAATTAAAAAAGGTAGGGTCTAAGGTGGTTGCTCAGGATAGTCCGTGAATCTGTGTTTGATTTGGTCCAAGTGTTTCTGGTGAATGAGTCCATTTGAAAGTTTGACCCGAAACACCCTGCTCCCTCTTTGGCCACGACAGTGCTGGGAAGTCACTTGGGACCTTGTCCATTATTTAAAACAAATACAGGATCATTGATTTCAATCTCGCGTGACAGATTTGCACTATCATGGTATACACTTTGTTGAAGCCGCCTGCTCCCTACCTGTTCATGTAGATCAGGGTGAACTAACAACAGCCTTGTCTTAAGTGCTCTTTTCATGATCAGTTCAGCAGGTGGGATCCCAGTGAGTGAGTGGGGTCTCGTGCGGTAGCTAAGTAGGACTCGGGATCGGCGAGTCTGCAGTGAGCCTTCAGTTACCCTCGTCAAGCCTTACTTGATGGTTTGCACTGCTCTCTCTGCCTGACCATTGGACGCTGGTTTAAATGGGGCAGATGTGACATGTTTGAACACGGTACGGGTCATGAATTCTTTGAACTCAGCACTGGTAAAACATGGCCCGTTGTCGCTCACCAGGATATCAGGTAAGCCGTGTGTGGCAAACATGGCCCGCAGGCTTTCAGTAGTGGCAGCAGACGTGCTAGCCGACATTATCTCACATTCAATCCACTTGGAGTATGTGCCTACAACCACAAGGAACATTTTACCCAAGAACGGGCCTGCATAGTCGACGTGTACACTAGACCATGGTTTGGAGAGCCAAGACCATAAACTTAGCGGCGCCTCCCTGGGCACATTGCTTAACTGCGAGCATGTATTACATCTGTGAACGCAGGACTCTAAGTCCACATCGATACCACTCATGGGATCTGGCTATTGCTTTCATCATTACGATGCCTGGATGGGTACTGTGGAGGTCATTGATTAAGGTGTCCCTGCCCTTCTTGGGGAGCACTACTCGATTGTCCCACAGAAGGCTGTCTGCCTGTATAGACATTTCATCTTTGCGCTGCTGGAATGGCTTTATCTCTTCCTGCATTTCCACTGGGACACTGAACCAGCTCCCGTGAAGCACACAGCTTTTGACTAGAGATAATAAGGGGTCCTGGCTTGTCCAGGTTTTGATCTGCCGGGCAGTAACGGGTGATTGCTCTCTCAAATGCTTCCATAATCATGGCTAAATCTGCGGGCGGCGCCATTTCCACCCCCGTGATGGGCAGTGGCAGCCTAATGAGAGTATCGGCGCAGTTTTCTGTGCCTGGCCTGGGGCAGATGGCGTAATTGTATGCGGACAACGTGAGCGCCCATCTCTGGATGCGGGCCGATGCATTGGTATTTATCCCTTTACTCTTGGAAAACAGGGATATAAGTGGCTTATGGTCAGTTTCCAATTCGAATTTTAGCCCAAACAGATATTGATGCATTTTCTTTACCCCATAGACACACGCTAATGCTTCTTTTTCAATCATGCTGTAGGCTCTCTCGGCCTTAGAAAGACTCCTGGATGCATAAGCAACCTGTTGTGTTCCTAACACAGATGAGACTGCACACAGGGAGGTTAAAGTAACAGTGACCTCAGTCTTTATTAAGACTGAGGAACAGGCTTTCGGGGCCGGCTTATATACAGTGCTCCCAAGGGATGCTGGGATCCCTTGGGACTTCAGGGGATGCACTCCCTGGTGGCGGAACATGGGAGTGCATGCTTTACAGATACACAACATCACTCCCCCTCCCCCCCCACAAAGTCAAAGTGAAAACTATTTACAAGGTGAGGCGGTCGGGAGCCTTTCTTTCCCTGGTGGACTGCCTCGGTACAAATGTCTGTTCTGGTGTGTTGGCTTGTGCCCTCGTTGGGCTGGCGTGTTGTTGGCCCTGCAGGGCTGCTGGGTGAGCCTGACCTTGCTGGGCTGTTGGGCATGATGGGTTCGATTTCCTGGTCCGGGGTGGTGTCGTTGATCCTTTGGGTGTGTGTTGTGGGCTTGAAAAAGGTGGTGTCTGCTGTGGGTTGTTCAGGGCAGTCTGTGAACCACAGCCTCGTTTGGTCCAGGTGCTTTCTGCAAATTTGTCCATTGTCTAGTTTGACTGCAAACACCCTATTCCCTTCTTTAGCTATCACCGTGCCCGCGATCCACTTGTAACCATGTCCATAGTTTAGCACATACACAGGGTCATTCAGATCAATTTCCCGTGACACAGTGGCGCGACCATCGTTTACATTTTGTTCCTGCCGTCTGCTCTCTACCTGATCATGCAGGTTGGGTGAACCAGCGAGAGTCTGGTTTCAAGTGTCCTTTTCATGAGTAGCTCAGCCGGGGGCACCCTATGAGCGAGTGGGGTCTCGTGCGGTAGCTGAGCAGTACTCGGGACAGGCGGGTTTGGAGTGAGCCTTCTGTGACTCGTTTGAGGCTCTGTTTGATTGTTTGTACTGCCCGCTCTGCCTGCCCATTGGAGGCTGGTTTAAACGGGGCTGAGGTGACATGTTTGATCCCATTGCGGGTCATGAATTCTTTAAATTCGGCATTGGTGAAACATGGCCCGTTGTCACTGACCAGTATGTCAGGCAGGCCATGGGTGGCAAACATGGCCCTCAGGCTTTCAATGGTGGCGGTGGCGGTGCTTCCCAACATTATTTCACATTCAATCCTTTTTGAAAAAGCATCCACCACCACCAGGAACATTTTATCGAGAAACAGGCCCGCATAGTCGACATGGATCCTCGACCATGGTCTCGAGGGCCAGAAACACAAACTTAGTGGTGCCTCTCTGGGCGTGTTGCTCAATTGAGCACACATGCTGCATTGCTGTACACAGGACTCTAAGTCAGAGTCGATACCGGGCCACCACACGTGGGATCTGGCTATCGCTTTCATCATTACTATACCCGGGTGTGTGCTGTGGAGATCCAAGATGAACGTTTCCCTGTCCTTTTTGGGTAGCACTACGCGGTTACCCCACAACAGGCAGTCTGCCTGAAGGGACAGCTCATCCTTTCGCCGCTGGAACAGCTTGATTAGCTCTTGCATTTCAATGGGGATGCTGGCCAAGCTCCCATGCAGTACACAGTTTTTTACTAGGGACAGCAGAGGATCTTGGCTGGTCCAAGTCCTAATCTGGCGGGCTGTGACAGGTGATTTATCATTTTCAAACGCTCCCATGACCATCAACAAGTCTGCGGGCTGCACCACCATCAACAAGTTTGCAGGCTGCGACATTTCCACCCCCGTGGTGGGCAATGGTAGCCGACTGAGAGCATCTGCACAGTTCTCGGTGCCTGGCCTGTGGCGGATGGTATAGTTATACGCTGATAGCGCGAGTGTTCACCTTTGTATGCGGGCTGAGGCATTAGTATTTATCCCCTTGTTTTCAGCGAACAGGGATATGAGGGGCTTGTGATCGGTTTCCAGCTCAAATTTGAGGCCAAACAGGTACTGATGCATTTTCTTTAACCCGAACACAAACGCTAATGCCTCTTTCTCAATCATGCTATAGGCCCTCTCGGCCTTAGACAAGCTCCTGGAGAAATAGGCGACAGGTTGCAACTTCCCCGCAACATTAGCTTGTTGTATAACACACCCGACTCCGTACGACGACGCATCACATGCTAGCACAAGTCTTTTACACGGATTATACAATACAAGCAGCTTGTTGGAGCATAAAATGTTTCTGGCTTTCTCAAAAGCAATTACTTGTTTTTTTCCCCATACCCAGTTCTCACCTTTACGCAATAACACATGTAGGGGCTCTAAGAGGGTGCTTAACACCGGTAGGAAGTTACCAAAATAGTTGAGGAGTCCCAGGAACGACCACAGCTCCGCGTCATTCTATGGCCTGGGCACGTTCCTGATAGCCTCTGCCTTGGCGTCTGTGGGCCGAATGCCTTCCGCCGCGATCTTTCTCCCCAAAAACACCACTTCTGTTGCCATGAAGACGCATTTCGACCTCTTCAGCCAAAGCCCTACGCGATCCAGTCGTTGGAAGACCTCCTCCAGGTTTTGTAGGTGCTCGACGGTGTCCCGATCCGTGACCAATATGTCGTCCTGAAAAACCACCGTGCGTGGTACTGACTTGAGTAGGCTCTCCATATTTCTCTGGAAGGTCGCTGCAGCCGACCGAATTCCAAACGGGCATCTGTTGTAGATCGCTTGTGCGTGTTGATGCAGGTGAGGCCCTTCGAAGACTCCTCCAGCTCCTGCGTCATGTAGGCCGAAGTCACGTCAAGCTTGATGAACGTCTTGCCTCCTGCCAGCGTTGCACATAGGTCGTCTGCCTTAGGTAGCGGGTATTGGTCCTGTAGCGAGAAACGATTAATAGTTATTTTATAATCGCCGCAAATCCTGACCGTGCCATCACTTTTGAGTACTGGAACAATTGGGCTGGCCCACTCGCTGAATTCCACTGGGGAGATGATGCCCTCGCGTTGCAGCCTGTCCAGCTTGATTTCCACTCTCTCCCTCATCATGTGAGGTACCGCTCACACCTTGTGGTGAATGGGTCGTGCCTCTGGGACCAAGTAGATCCGCACCTTCGCCCTGGAAAAGTTTCCAATGACTGGCTCAAAAAGGGAAGGAAATTTGTTAAGAACCTGGGTACGTGAGGCCTCAACGACATGTGATAGCGCTTGGATATCATCCCAGTTCCAGCGGATTTTGCCCAGCCCGCTCCTTCCAAGCAGTGTGGGACCATCGCCCGGGACAATCCAGAGTGGCAGTTCATGCACCGTGCCCTCGTAGGTGACCTTGACCATGGCGCTGCCCATGAAAGTGATGAGCTCTTTGGTGTACATTCTCAGTTTCGTGTGGATGGGGCTCAGGGCTGGTCTGAGTGTCTTGTTGCACCACAGTCTCTAAAACATCTTTTTACTCATGATGGATTGACTAGCGCCAGTGTCCAGTTCCATGGCTACGGGTAAGCCATTCAATTTTACATTTAGCATTAGAGGTGGACATTTCGTCAAAAATATGTGCACCCCGTGTACTTCAGCATCTGCCTCCTCTCTCTGAGGCTCGAAATTGCTTTGATCCACCATGGACCGATCTTCCTCTGCCACGTGGTGGTTAGCAGGTTTTGCAGAGCTTGCAGCTCGTTGGAGGTGTCCCATTGTTCCACAGCTCTTGCAAACATACCCTTTGAAGTGGCATGAATAGGCTGAATGGAAGCCTCCACAACACCAACAAGGTGTGAATTGTTTTGCATTCATCCTTTGTTGGGGAGTCCGAGTCGTCTGGGTCACCTGACGCCTGCTGGCAGTTGCAGACTCGTGGTTTCTGCCTTGTACATTTCTGCTCGCAAACACAGTTCTAGTTAATTTATGAAAATTTCTAGCACTTGTGTGCTGAGAGATTTGTTTGGTATTATCACTGGTGGACATAAACGCCTGTGCTATCGCAATGGCCTTACTGAGGATCGGTGTCTCTACAGTCAAAAGTTTTCGTCGGATGGTCTCGTGGCAAATGCCCAGTACAAAAAAGTCTCTGAGCATCTGCTCCAGGTAGCCATGAAACTCATTGCCCTGCAAGTCGGCTTAGCTCGGTGACGTAGCTCGCCACTTCCTGACCTTCAGATCGCTGGCACGTGTAGAACCGATACCTTGCCATCAGCACGCTCTCCCTCGGGTTAAGATGCTCCTGAACCAGTGTACACAGCTCCTCATACAACTTATCTGTGGGTTTCACCGGAGTCAGAAGATTCTCCATGAGGCTGTAGGTCGGTGCCCCGCAGACCGTGAGGAGGACCACTCTCCTTTTTGCAGCGCTTCCTTCTCCGTCCAGCTCATTGGCTACAAAGTACTGGTCTAGCCGTTCGACATAGGCTTCCAAGTACTCATCCTCTGAGATCTTTTCCAGAATGCCCACAGTTTGCTGCATCTTTGCATTGGATTCGTATACTCGTCGCCAGTTGCTGTGTTCCTAACATAGATGAGACTGCACACAGGGAGGTTAAAGTAACAGTGACCTCAGTCTTTATTAAGACACTCCAGAGTGAGGAACAGGCCTTAGGGACCGGCTTATATACAGTGCTCCCAAGGGATGCTGGGATCCCTTGGGACTTCAGGGGATGCACTCCCTGGTGGTGGAACATGGGAGTGCATGCTTTATAGATACACAACACAACTGATTGCAGTTTCCCGAAATCATTAGCTTGTTGCAATACACACCCGATGCCATATGACGACGCATCACATGCTGGTGCCAAATGCTTACATGGATCATACAACACAAGCAATTTGTTTGAGGATAACAATTTTCTCGCTTTTACAAAGGCATTTTCTTGGCTTTTGCCCCAAACCCATTCACCCCATTTTCGTAGTAAAACATGTAGTGGTTCTAGCAGGGTGCTGAGACCCGGTAAGAAGTTACCAAAGTAGTTCAAGAGTCCCAGAAACGACCGCAGCTCCGTCACGTTCTGTGGCCTCAGTGCGTTCTCAATTGCCTCTGTCATCGCATTGGTGGGCCTGATGCTGTCCGCCGCAATCCTCCTTCCCAGGAACTCCACTTCAGGCTCCAGGAAAACGCACTTCGAGCGTTTTAACCTAAGCCCCACGTGGTTGAGTCGACTAAGAACCTCCTCCAAGTTCTGCAGATGCTCAACTGTGTTCCGACCTGTGACCAAGATGTTGTCCTGGAAGACCACGGTGTGCGGGACCGACTTCAGTAAACTTTCCATGTTTCTCTGGAATATCGCCGCTGCTGATCGGATTCCAAATGGGCATCTGTTATAAACAAAAAAACCTTTGTGCGTGTTGATGCAGGTGAGGGCCTTCGATGGTTCCTCCAGTTCCTGCGTCATGTAGGCTGAAGTCAGATCCAGCTTCGTGAACGTCTTTCCTCCCGCCAGCGTTGCAAAGAGGTCATTGGCTTTTGGTAATGGGTATTGGTCCTGTAGGGAGAAACGATTGATAGTTACTTTGTAATCGCCACAGATTCTGACGGTGCCATCTTCCTTGAACAATAGGACTGGGACAATAGGACTGGCCCACTCGCTGAACTTGATCGTTGAGATGATGCCCTCTCTTTGTAGCCGTTCTAGCTCGATCTCTACCCTTTCTCTCATCATGTACGGTACTGCTCTCGCCTTGTGATGGATGCGCCCCCGGAATTAGGTGGATCTGTACTTTTGCTCCTTGGAATTTCCCGATGCCTGGTTCGAACAGCGAAGGAAATTTGTTTAAGACCTGGGCACGTGAAGTGTCGTCAGCAGGCGATAGCACTTGGATGTCGTCCCAGTTCCAGCGTATCTTTCCCAGCCAGCTCCTGCCGAGCAGCGTGGGACCATTGCCCGGTACCACCCAGAGTGGTAGCTTGTGCACCGCTCCATCATAGGAGACCTTTACGGTAGCACTGCCGATTACAGGAATCCGTTCTTTTGTGTAAGTTTTTAGTTTCGTGCGAATTGGAGTTAAGCCTGACCTTGAGGCCTTGTTGCACCACAATCTTTCGAAAGTCTTTTTGCCCATGGTGGCCTGGCTTGCGCCCGTGTCCAGTTCCATTGACACCGGGAATCTATTTAGTTCAAAATTCAGTATTAACGGGGGACAATTCGTGGTGAATGTGTGTACCCCATGTAACTCTGCCTCCTCTATCTGAGGCTCTGTTTCATCTTGGTCCTCCTTGGTGGTTTGCAGGTTTAACAGTCTTAGCAGCTCGCCTGCACACTCGTTGGAGGTGTCCCATTGTTCCACAGCCCTTGCAAACGTATCCTTTGAATCCGCATGAATGGATAGGTTAAGCGAATGGGCTAAGGTTTGGCAGATGGAATACAATGTCGGAAAGTGTGAGGTCATCCACCTTGGGAAAAAAAACAGTAAAAGGGAATATTATTTGAATGGGGAGAAATTACAACATGCTGAGGTGCAGAGGGACCTGGGGGTCCTTGTGCATGAATCCCAAAAAGTTAGTTTGCAGGTGCAGCAGGTAATCAGGAAGGCGAATGGAATGTTGGCCTTCATTGCGAGAGGGATGGAGTACAAAAGCAGGGAGGTCCTGTTGCAAATGTACAGGGTATTGGTAAGGCTGCACCTGGAGTACTGCGTGCAGTTTTGGTCATCTTACTTAAGGAAGGATATACTAGCTTTGGAGGGGGTACAGAGACGATTCACTGGGCTGATTCCGGAGATGAGGGGGTTACCTTATGATGATAAATTGAGCAGACTGGGTCTTTACTCGTTGGAGTTCAGAAGGATGAGGGGTGATCTTATAGAAACATTTAAAATCATGAAAGGGATAGACAAGATAGAGGCAGAGAGGTTGTTTCCACTGGTAGGGGAGACTAGAACTTGGGGGCACAGGCTCAAAATACGGGGGAGCCAATTTAAAACCGAGTTGAGAAGGAATTTCTTCTCCCAGAGGGTTGTGAATCTGTGGAATTCTCTGCCCAAGGAAGCAGTTGAGGCTAGCTCATTGAATGTATTCAAGTCACAGATAGATAGATTTTTAACCAATAAGGGAATTAAGGGTTACAGGGAGCGGGCGGGTAAGTGGAGCTGAGTCCACAGCCAGATCAGCCATGATCTTATTGAATGGCGAAGCAGGCTCGAGGGGCTAGATGGCCTATTCCTGTTCCTAATTCTTATGTTATTATGTTCTTATGAAACGATGATCACCCCTGCAGCGCCAACAAGGTGTTAATGGTCTTGCATTCATCACCCTTGATGGTGGACTCTGAGTCATCTGTGGACGTGCAGCTGCAGGTATGTGTGACCTGCCCTGTACTTTATGATTTGAAAACAACATCACTTTTTTCCCAGTATCTGTAGCAGCACTTGTGTGCTGAGAGATTTGCTTCGTATTGTTACTGGTGGCTGTGAACGCCTGGGCTATCACTATGGCCTTACTCAAGGTTGGGGTCTCTACAGTCAAAAGTTTGCGAAGTATGGTTTTGTGGCCAATGCCAAGTACGAAAACGTCTCTGAGCATGTGCTCCAAATGTCCTTCAAACTCACAATGTCCTGCAAGGCGTGTTGGCTCGGCGACATAACTCACCACTTCCTGGCCTTCAGATCTTTTGTAGGTGCAGAACCGGTACCTCGCCATCAGAATGCTTTCCTTCAGGTTCAAATGCTCTCGGACCAGTGTGCACAAATCGTCCTATGATTTCTCCGTGGGTTTCGCTGGAGTGAGCAGATTCTTCATGAGGTCATACGTTGGTGCCCCACAGACGGTGAGGAGGATTGCCCTTCGTTTGGCAGCGCTCTCTTCCCCATCTAGCTCGTTGGCCACGAAGTATTGGTCGAGTCGCTCCACAAAAGTTTCCCAAACATCTTCCTCCGAAAATTTCTTCAGGATGCCCACTGTTCTCTGCATCTTTGGGTTCGCTATCTGTATCTCGTCGCCAGTTGTAGTGTATGGAGTAAGATTCAGACTGAACACTGTGAGCTCAAAGTAAAGCATGACTTTAGTCTTTTATTGCAGGTCTCTAGAGTGCCTCTCCAACCTGTGAAGCCTCCTTAAATACCTGTGCTCCCTAGGGATTATGGGATCCCTTAGGACTCCGGGGAATGAGTCCTCTGGTGACTGTACAGAGTAAATACAAGTCCACATATATACCATCTAGCACCTAGAAGGACAAGAGGAGCAGGCACAAGGGAACATCTCCACGTTCCTCTCCAAGTCACACACCATCCTGACTTGGAAGTATATCACCGTTCCTTCATCGTCGCTGGGTCAAAATCCTGGAATGCCCTCCCTAACAGCACCAAGGGAGTACCTTCACTATACGGACTGCAGCAGTTCAAGAAGGCAGCAATAAATGCTGGCCTTCCCAGCGACGCCCACATCCCAGGAACGAATAATGAAAAAGACATTACGACAGTGACTGCACTTCAAAAAGTACCTCATTGACTGTAAAGTGCTTTTGGACATCCTGAGGTCATAAAAAGTGCTATATATATACAAGTGCTTTCTCTTTTATTACTAGTGACTATGCACCTTGACCAGTGGGTAAGTGGAGTCTCTTTGGAGTCGGGTTGGCTCCAAGCTCAAATGCTTGGAGAGTGGATCTGAGCTGAACCTCCAGCAGACATGATAATCTGATACCTGAGCCAAGGTGTCTTACTGGAGCTTTCTGTTGATTGACCAGCCAGTCTAGCTCATTGGTAGAAGCTGACCAATCAACTTGCAGCAACGCATTAATGAGCAGTGCAGTCGTAACTGGGCAAGCAATCGGAAGCTCGTCAGTATTCCGTACTGTTAAACGGTGCAGTTTTACCTGATTAAACTCCAGCAGCAGTCTTATGCATACTTGGGGATCCCCAAACTTGGCTCTTGCTAACATCCCTGGGGTCAGATAAATAAGATATGTCTCCTGGGGAAAAAGTGTACATCGAGCAACAATCAGGAGTTTGGTTTGAAAATGGGAAAGCATAGTAATGGGTTTCTGTGCAAGTCAGATTCTTAGCTGATCAAAAAATCCCACTTATGGTGGCCTCAAGGTACTATTCAGCTCCATCTGTAGAGAGCCAAAATCTCTGGGAGGTCTAATCTACATAATAGCAGATTATAATATTTAATCCATATATCTGTTCAATTTTAATATCTGATAATGGACCATTTGCTGTGCAAACACAGAATCATAAATGATCCTGCTAAAGAATTGAGTCAAGGCACCCATCCTATCTACACCGCATAGGATTTAACTTCTTCTTGTTACATCCATCCACCTGCAGCCATGACATGCCAATGGTGGGAGAGCTGGATGTTTAGGCTAGTGGCCGATCAAGTGGACTTCTTTGTCCTGGATGGTGTCGAGCTTCTTGAGTGTTGTTACAACTGCACCCAATGAGGCAAGTGGAGCGTATTCCATCACACGCCTGACTTGTGCCTTGCAAGTGGCAGAGCAGCTTTGGGGAGTCAGGAGGAGAGTCACTTGCCGTAGAATACCCAACCTGGTCAAGTAGCCACGTTATTTCTTTGGCTGGTCCACTTGAGGTTCTGGTCAATAGTGATTCCCCAGGATGTTGATGGTAATGCCATTGAATGATAAGGGGAGACAGTTAGGCTCTCGCTTGTCAGAGATGGTCATTGCCTGGCACTTGTGTGGTGCGAATGTTACTTGCCATTTTCAGCCTAAGCCTGGATGTCGTCCGGGTCTTGCTGCATGTGGGCATGGACTGTTTCATTATTTGAGGAATTGCAAATGGAACTGAACCCTGTGCAATCATCAGCGATCAGCCTCACTTCTGACCTTATGATGGAGGGAAGGATCAGTGATGAAGCAGCTGAAGATAGTTAGGCCGAGGACACTGCCCTGAGGAACTCCTGCAGTGATGCCCTAGGGCTGAGATGATTGGCCTCCAACAACCACAACCACCTCCCTTTGTGTCTTGGTGACTCCAGCCACTGGAGAGTTTGCCCCCTGATCCCCATTGACTTCAGTTTTACGAGTGTTCCTTGGTGCCACACTTGGTCCAATGTTGCCTTGATGCCAAGGGCAGTCACACTTCAGTATAACTTAGATTGAAAGCTGTATTTTTGCTGCCAGAAAAAGGCAGTGTGTTGTTTGCTGTGGATGTGGTATGGATGTGTGATCCCATCTACACAGTGACATGAAGATCTGTGATTCACAGACTATTTATTAATGTATGAAACTCACACAAGAAATTTTAAAACATAGCTGTTTTCAATACTTGTATGGGTTTTTAATATCTCATATGAGTCATGAACATTAGAAAATTGGTCTGAAAACTACAGAAATCAAAGTGAATGTTGAGTGGGGGGCTGTTATTTTGCTGGGAGGGATTCACCTGTTTATCTTAAATTGCCTTAATCATTGCATCAGTCAATGCAATAAGTAGGTTATTTTTAACAATGAATGCATATAACGAAAAGATCAAAATATCACACTGCGTGAAACAGAAATAAAATAAAAAATTCATATTAATGTGAGAAAATGTGATATTTTTTGTATAGTTTGATTCATCTCTCTTCCCAAAGAGAGAATGTTATCGCCCTGTACGTAAGAATATGAGAATGTAAGAAATATGAGCAGGAGTAGGCCACTTGGCCCTTCGAGCCTGCTCTGCCATTCAATAAGATCGTGGCTGATCTTCTATCTCAAGTCTTAGTGCTCGAAACCTGTAGGAAAAAATCCTATGCTTGCCCTGTACACATATCCCTTGATTCCCTTAGTATCCAAAAATCTATCGATCTCTGTCTTGAATATACTCAACGACTGAGCATCCACCGCCCTTTGGGGTAGAGAATTCCAAAGGTTCACAACCCTTTGGGTGAAGAAATTTCTCCTCATCTCAGTCCTAAATGGCCAACCCCTTATTTGCAATGACCGTTGGAATCTGAAGAATTGTGGAACTGTAGTGATGTGCTTGTGTGAACGTGTGTGCAGATGCATGCATTTCCAGTGATATTTGTACATTCCCAGTAACGTGTTTCCGGTGATAGTTTTATGTTTTCACTGGTGTGAGTCTTCCCACTGACGTGTGTGTCTGTTCCTACTAAAGAGTGCGCTTTTCCAATGGTCATGACATGAGTATTTCTGCAACAATTTTGTCTATTCTGGAGACCAGAGGCCAGGAAGTCTTTCTGATTCTCGGATATTTCCCAATGTAACTTGTAAAATTGTGTTATTTGTATACATATTTCTGAATTTCTTAATGAATTCACTAGGCTCTGTTGGTAATACTCTCAACTCTCAGGTGCACCCCAGGATTTCAGCACATGATCTAGGCTGAAACTGAGATCGACTTTCAACAACGTCTGCCTCCTCCAGTGCTTTGGGCAGACATTATATTTGTCCTATGGGACTATTTGAAGAAGAATTAATTGTTCTTCCTGTGGTTGAGCCACCAAAAACAGATTACTGCTTCTTCATGATCTTGCCTTGTGCAAAATGCCTGTTGTATTCACCTGCGCTACATAGTACTTTATGCCTTGAGATGTTCTAAAATTGCAGAGTTTTTATTTCCTAATCTATATCTAAGTTCTCATACAATCTTTTGATAAGTGGTTTTACTGATCATCTAATTAGACCCAGTGGCAGGCTATATGAGAACATTATGTCTCTCTGTACGTAATTTAAATTTTTGGTACATTTCATGGCAGATTGATTTATTTCATGTAACATATTTATGCCGACAAAGGACAATGGGATGAAAAAGTGAGAAGAGAAAAATTAATTACACAGGCAGCAATTCATTCTTCTCCTCTCCCCCCACCCAATGGGGAAACAGCATAATGGACCTAAAGAGGCAGAGGACTAAATAACTAAAATGGGGGAGGGGAAGATAAGAACATAAAAACATAAGAAATAGGAGTAGGCCATAAGGCCCCTCGAGCCTGCTCCACCATTCAATAAGATCATGGCTGATCTGATCATGGACTCAGCTCCACTTCCCTGCCCGCTCCCCATAACCTTTTATCCCTTTATCGTTTAAGAAACTGTCTATTTCTGTCTTGAATGTATTTAATATCCCAACTTCCACAACTCTCTGAGGCAGCGAATTCCACAGATTCACAACCCTCTGAGAAAATAAATGTCTCCTCATCTCAGTTCTAAATGGGCAGCCCCGTATTCTAAGATCATGCCCTCTAGTTCTAGTCTCCCCCATCAGTGGAAACATCCTCTCTGCATCCACCTTGTCAAGCCCCCTCATAATCTTATACGTTTCTATAAGATCACCTCTCATTCTTCTGAATTCCAATGAGCAGAGGCCCAACCTACTCAACCTTTCCTCATAAGTCAACCCCCTCATCTCCGGGATCAACCTAGTGAACCTTCTCTGAACTGCCTCCACAGCAAGTATATCCTTTCGTAAATATGGAAACCAAAACTGCATGCAGTATTCCAGGTGTGGCCTCACCAATACCCTGTACAGCTGTAACAAGACTTGCCTGCTTTTATACTCCATCCCCTTTGCAATAAAGGCCAAGATTCCATTAGCCTTCCTGATCACTTGCTGTACCTGCATACCAACCCCCTGTGTTTTATGCACAAGTACCCCCAGGTCCCGCTGTACTGCAGTACTTTGCAATCTTTCTCCATTTAAATATTAACTTGCTCTTTGATTTTTTTCTGCCAAAGTGCATGACCTCTCACGTTCCAACATTATACTCCATCTGCCAAATTCTTGCCCACTCACTTAGCCTGCCTATGTCCTTTTGCAACCTCTTTATATCCTCCTCACACTTGCCCTTCCTCCCATCTTTGTATCGTCAGCAAACTTGGCTACGTTACGCTCAGTCCCCTCTTCCAAATCGTTAATATAGATTGTAAATAGTTGGGGTCCCAGCACTGATCCCTGCGGCACTCCACTCGTTACTGATTGCCAACCAGAGAATGAACCATTTATCCCGACTCTCTGTTTTCTGTTTGTCAGCCAATCCTCTATCCATGCTAATAAATATTACTCCCAACCCCGTGAACTTTTATCTTGTGCAGTAACCTTTTATGTGGCACCTTGTCAAATGCCTTCTGGAAGTCCAAATACACCACATCCACTGTTCATTACATCCTCAAAGAATTCCAACAAATTAATCAAATATGACTTCCCCTTCATAAATCCATGCTGACTTTGACTGACCAAATTTTGATTTTCCAAATGTCCTGCTACTGCTTCTTTATTAATGGACTCCAACATTTTCCCAACCACAGATGTTAGGCTAACTGGTCTCTAGTTTGCTGCTTTTTGTCTGCCTCCTTTTTTGAATAGGGGCGTTACATTTGCAGTTTTCCAATCTGCTGGGGGCTTTAGACCTGTGGGATGTGATTTATGCCTAACCAGTGGGGAAATAGATAAAGCCAGAGTTAAAGGTAGCATTATCAGTGGAATCATATCCATGTGTCTTTATGTTTATACCACAGCTTCCAGAGCGAGGTGTTACAAGTGTGCGACAGCTTCGAGGAGAGCGGCTGGATGACGTCATCAAAACCCAGGTCGCCGTTTGGAACGTGGGCAGGAACATCGGCGGGGTCTAGGTACAGCGGAGGAGTGGGAAGGTCGGGGCGGAGGAACGGTGAGAGATTGTGGCGAAGGTGCGGCGAATGTTTGTGGCGAAAGAGCAGCAAGTGATCGTGGTGGAGGTGCGGCAAATGAGGGTACATAGAAACATAGAAACATAGAAACATAGAAAATAGGTGCAGGAGTAGGCCATTCGGCCCTTCTAGCCTGCACCGCCATTCAATGAGTTCATGGCTGAACATTCAACTTCAGTACCCCATTCCTGCTTTCTCGCCATACCCCTTGATCCCCCTAGCAGTAAGGACCTCATCTAACTCCTTTTTGAATATATTTAGTGAATTGGCCTCAACAACTTTCTGTGGTAGAGAATTCCACAGGTTCACCACTCTCTGGGTGAAGAAGTTCCTCCGCATCTCGGTCCTAAATGGCTTACCCCTTATCCTTAGACTGTGACCCCTGGTTCTGGATTTCCCCAACATTGGGAACATTCTTCCTGCATCTAACCTGTCTAACCCCGTCAGAATTTTATATGTTTCTATGAGGTCCCCTCTCATTCTTCTGAACTCCAGTGAATACAAGCCCAGTTGATTCAGTCTTTCTTGATAGGTCAGTCCCGCCATCCCGGGAATCAGTCTGGTGAACCTTCGCTGCACTCCCTCAATAGCAAGAATGTCCTTCCTCAGGTTAGGAGACCAAAACTGTACACAATACTCCAGGTGTGGCCTCACCAATGCCCTGTACAACTGTAGCAACACCTCCCTGCCCCTGTACTCAAATCCCCTTGCTATGAAGGCCAACATGCCATTTGCTTTCTTAACCGCCTGCTGCACCTGCATGCCAACCTTCAATGACTGATGTACCATGACACCCAGGTCTCTTTGCACCTCCCCTTTTCCTAATCTGTCACCATTCAGATAATAGTCTGTCTCTCTGTTTTTACCACCAAAGTGGATAACCTCACATTTATCCACATTATACTTCATCTGCCATGCATTTGCCCACTCACCTAACCTATCCAAGTCGCTCTGCAGCCTCACAGCATCCTCCTCGCAGCTCACACTGCCACCCAACTTAGTGTCATCCGCAAATTTGGAGATACTACATTTAATCCCCTCATCTAAATCATTAATGTACAGTGTAAACAGCTGGGGCCCCAGCACAGAACCTTGCGGTACCCCACTAGTCACTGCCTGCCATTCTGAAAAGTACCCATTTACTCCTACTCTTTGCTTCCTGTCTGACAACCAGTTCTCAATCCATGTCAGTACACTACCCCCAATCCCATGTGCTCTAACTTTGCACATCAATCTCTTGTGTGGGACCTTGTCGAACGCCTTCTGAAAGTCCAAATATTCCACATCAACTGGTTCTCCCTTATCCACTCTACTGGAAACATCCTCAAAAAATTCCAGAAGATTTGTCAAGCATGATTTCCCTTTCACAAATCCATGCTGACTTGGACCTATCATGTCACCTCTTTCCAAATGCACTGCTATGACATCCTTAATAATTGATTCCATCATTTTACCCACTACCGATGTCAGGCTGACCGGTCTATAATTCCCTGTTTTCTCTCTCCCTCCTTTTTTAAAAAGTGGGGTTACATTGGCTACCCTCCACTCCATAGGAACTGATCCAGAGTCAATGGAATGTTGGAAAATGACTGTCAACGCATCCACTATTTCCAAGGCCACCTCCTTAAGTACTCTGGGATGCAGTCCATCAGGCCCTGGGGATTTATCGGCCTTCAATCCCATCAATTTCCCCAACACAATTTCCCGGCTAATAAGGATTTCCCTCAGTTCCTCCTCCTTACTAGACCCCCCGACCCCTTTTATAACCGGAAGGTTGTTCGTGTCCTCCTTCGTGAATACCGAACCAAAGTACTTGTTCAATTGGTCCGCCATTTCTTTGTTCCCCGTTATGACTTCCCCTGATTCTGACTGCAGGGGACCTACATTTGTCTTTACTAACCTTTTTCTCTTTACATATCTATAGAAACTTTTGCAATCCGTCTTAATGTTCCCTGCAAGCTTCTTCTCATACTCCATTTTCCCTGCCCTAATCAAACCCTTTGTCCTCCTCTGCTGAGTTCTAAATTTCTCCCAGTCCCCAGGTTCGCTGCTATTTCTGGCCAATTTTTTTGCCACTTCCTTGGCTTTAATACTATCCCTGATTTCCCTTGATAGCCACGGTTGAGCCACCTTCCCTTTTTTATTTCTATGCCAGACAGGAATGTACAATTGTTGTAGTTCATCCATGCGGTCTCTAAATGTCTGCCATTGCCCATCCACAGTCAACCCCTTAAGTATCATTCGCCAATCCATCTCAGCCAATTCACGCCTCATACCTTCAAAGTTAGCCTTCTTTAAGTTCTGGACCATGGTCTCTGAATTAACTGTTTCATTCTCCATCCTAATGCAGAATTCCACCATATTATGGTCACTCTTCCCCAAGGGGCCTCGCACAACGAGATTGCTAATTAATCCTTTCTCATTACATAACACCCAGTCTAAGATGGCCTCCCCCCTAGTTGGTTCCTCGACATATTGGTCTAAAAAACCATCCCTTATGCACTCCAGAAAATCCTCCTCCACCGTATTGCTTCCAGTTTGGTTAGCCCAATCTATGTGCATATTAAAGTCACCCATTATAACTGCTGCACCTTTATTGCACGCACCCCTAATTTCCTGTTTGATGCCCTCCCCAACATCACTACTACTGTTTGGAGGTCTGTACACAACTCCCACTAACGTTTTTTGCCCTTTGGTGTTCTGCAGCTCTACCCATATAGATTCCACATCATCCAAGCTAATGTCCTTCCTAACTATTGCCTTAATCTCCTCCTTAACCAGCAATGCTACCCCACCTCCTTTTCCTTTTATTCTATCCTTCCTGAATGTTGAATACCCTTGGATGTTGAGTTCCCAGCCCTGCTCATCCTGGAGCCACGTCTCCGTAATCCCAGAAGAGCCGAGGGCCCAGGGGCAGCACGGGCCAGTCCACACTGTGACATGTGTGCGCACTAGGTCCGTGCAGCAGAGCAGATCTCCAGTCGTCCTCGTTAACCCTTGCCACTGGACCAAGACCTAGCTCTGTCAAACCCATGCGGTGGCTGATGTGCAACGGCCACCACACATTAAAAAAATCCACACACAGGCATCTTCCACCCCTTCAATCGGAGTTCAGGACTGGAATATTGGGTTCTTCATTGAAACATCTGCGAACTCTTGTGGAAGCAAGTTATCCTCGTTCGAGGGACTGCCTATGATGATGATGACACTTAAATTTGACATACAGCTATCAGAATGGTTTACAAAAGCAAAATACTGCGGATGCTGGAAATCAGAATGGTTTAATATGCACTTTATTGCTTTGTGATTTGATTGCAGTCTGAGTGTTCAAGGTTGTGACTCGTGTTGAGACATCCTCCTCACTCCCCTCCTTTCTTAAGCCCCTGACTCATGCTGACCTGTGGTCATGAGCCCCCAGCACCTCACCCAAAGGACCATTCATCACCTGTCAGCAGAAGCAGTGAGAGTCAGCAAACCATTTGACTACCGGGAGATGGGAAATCAGTCAAGCCCGCTCCTCTCCTCACCCGACACCTACACGCACACATAGATTTCCCTACAGGGATCACTGGATAGTGATCAGGAGCAGTGACCCTGGCTGTCCTTTCCCCTTTCCTAGATAAGGGAGGGCTGAGGATAATTGTTGTACCCCTACTGCTACTCGAGTTGATGTTTAGCTAACTCAGCAAAGAGGAGGGTGAAAACCTGGGCCCTCCCACGCCAGCAGGTACATTGAACCACTGAGCCATGAGGGAGCTTCAAACCTTCTGCGAGCAAACAGTTCCAGTAACAAAGTATGCAAAGTGTTTTCATCTGCATAATATATGAAAAGGATTTTGTGAAACTTAATTATTCACATCGAAGAAATGTGTCAATTGTAGAGTCTTTGCCATTGCTGATGTCTGTTGCCCCGAATGGAAGAACATGTGTCCTTGGCAGATAATTTCTAACTAATTGAAGATCTGATGAGTCTTTGTGGTGTTGTCACTCAGCCTTGGTGAGCTGCATTTCCTCAACCTTATTGTCTGATTACAACATGTCCAGAGTTCAATTATCGTCAATCAGCACAATGCTCTTGAGCTCCGACCTTGTTGCTGATCTCATTCATGCTGACTTTTGTTTTGAGTGCAAATGGCTCTTGGTTTCTATGGTGGCGGGGTTGGGGGGGGGGGGGTGGGGGGGTGGGGAGGGGTTTGTCCAGTGGCTCAGTGGCCAACGTTGCCTTGCGGATCGGGAAAGTCATAGGTTTGATGCCTGATCTGAGCTGAGTTAGCCAATCTCAGAATAACTTATCTAATCCTTTTCCCCTAAATTAAAATATGGTGGCTTAAGAAAAGAGAAATTTAAGGGTAAATACGGTTTTAGAATGAACCTATATCCCACTGTATCCTTTCCTATAAGCCACAATCAGTTTACTTCTCCTGACTTGAGGTCATCCAAAACTCGGCTGCTCCGTGTTCTAACTTGCATCAACTCCCGCTCACCCATCACCCCTGTGTTCGCTGACCTACGTTGGCTCCCGGTTAAGCAACGCCTTGATTTCAAAATTCAATTCCTTGCTTTCAAATCCCTTCATGGTCTCGCCTCTCCCTATCTCTGTAATCTCCTCCAGCCCCATAACCCCCTCGAGATATCTAATCCTTTAATTCTGCCCTCTTTAGCATCCCTCATTATAATCGATCAACCATCGGTGGCTGTGCCTTCTGTTGCCTGGGCCCCAAGCTCTGGAATTCCCTCCCTAAACCACTCTGCCTCTCTACCTCTCTTTCCTCCTTTAAGAAGTTCCTTAAATCCTACCTCTTTGTCCAAGCTTTTTTGTCACCTGCCCTAATTTCTTCTTCTGTGGTTCGGTGTCAAATTTGCTGTAAGACTCCTGTGAAGCGCATTGGGACATTCTACTACGTTAAAGGCGCTATATAAATATCAAGTTATTGTTGTTGGCCGAGCACTTTCCATAGAGTCACTTAGTCACTTGAATAAATTTGATATTGTAGTGCTGCTGGCTCTTATTGGTCCACTGTTCATTTTTAACAATACATTATCATGGTGCTTTCAATCTCAGGAGTGGTATTGCTAACCCTGCAGACACTGGGTAAGCAGGGTGATTCATTCTGAACAACAGAAATTCCATTCACTCGCAGATAATCCTTTAATTCCAGTTTTGGTGAAGGTTTCAGCTATGTGTTGATGAGCCTGTGCGTTTGTATGCACATGTATGGGCAAATAAATATAGGCCTGTGTGTTGTGTGCGCATAAATAACTGACAAACTGAGCCAGGAGAAATGTAACTTAACTGTGCTTTTATACAACCCAAGATGGTGTCCCAAACCAGCATGAACCAGAATGAATACAGCAACTGTGAATAGCTCCTGCAAGGTCCTAATGCCTGTCCAGTGAGCTGTAACAAATAAATGGAGTATGAACACAACACTGTGTACATGCCTGACTGTGCATGGGTGCCCCATACATACATTTTCTCCCTCCTGCGCTTTAAAAAAATTTGTTCCTGGGTTATGGGTGTCGCTGGCAAGGCCAGCATTTATTGGCCATCCCTAATTGTGCTAGAGAAGGTGAGCCGCCTTCTTGAATTTTTATTTAAAGAGTTTTTCAGGTAAGGTACAAGTTCAAGCCAATGTGCTTGACCATACAGAGCTAGAATTGGCCAAAAGAATTCCTTAGTTTAGTGCAACACCCACCCCTGAAATCCAAAGGGGTGGTGAGCCACCTTGTTGAACCACTGCAGACCTTGTGGTGAAGGTACTCCCACAGTGCTGTTAGGGAGGGAATTCCAGGATTTTGACCCAGTGATGATGAAGGAACGGCGATATATTTCCAAGTCAGGATGGTGTGTAATTTGGAGGGGAACTTGCAGGTGATGGTGCTCCTATGCGCCTGTTACCTTTGTCATTCTAGGTGGTAGAGGTCGTGGGTTTAGAAACATAGAAACATAGGAAATTGGTGCAGGAGTAGGCCATTCGGCCCTTCGAGCCTGCACCACCATTCAATATGATCATGGTTGATCATGCAACTTCAGTACCCCATTCCTGCTTTCTCTCCATATCCCTTGATCCCTTTAGCCATAAGGGCCATATCTAACTCCCTTTTGAATATAACTAACGAACTGGCCTCAACAACTTTCTGTTGTAGAGAATTCCACAGGTTCATAATTCTCTGAGTGAAAAAGTTTCTCCTCGTAAGGATAATGGCTACCCCTTATCCTTAGACTGTGACCCCGGGTTCTGGACCCTCCAACATCGGGAACGTTCTTCCTGCATCTGACCTGTCCAATCCCGTCAGAATGTTATATGTAAAGATGACGGGGCTCGTCCGGGAGGTGCTGCAGAAAAAGCTTTGGTGAGTTGCTGTAGTGCATTTTGTAGATGGTACACACTGCAGCCACGGTGCGCCGGTCGTGGAGGGAATGAAGGTTGATTGTGGTGGATGGGGTGCCATTCAAGCGGGCTGCTTTGTCTTGGATGGTGTCGAGCTTCTTGAGTGTTGTTGGAGCTGCACTCATCCAGGCTTGCAGGCCACACTGCCCATATGCCAAGTTCAGCCAAGAGGATAGAAAAGAACATTTCCGCCAGCCCACACCAATGTTACCTTTCAGCCAAACATGAGGTGATATGGGACAGCAGCCCAGAGCTGACTCACCATTTGTCCCGCCCAGTTTGTTACTCGCCCTGTGCAGAAACGCTTGGCTCCCGCTTCGCCTCCCCCAACAGCAACACAGCGGAGATCAGCAACTCTGCAAAAATGGCAGCCAAGAGCATGTTTCTTTTCGTTCATTCCTGAGATGTGGGTGTCGCTGGCGAGGCTGGCTTTTATTGCCCATCCCTAATTGTCCTTGAGAAGGTGGTGGTGAGCCGCCGCCTTGAATACAACTGAGTGGCTCGCTGGGCCATTTCAGAGGGGCAGTTAAGAGCCAACCACATTGCTGTGTGTCTGGAGTCACATATAGGACCAGACCGGGTAAGGACGGCAGATTTCCTTCCCTAAAGGGCATTAGTGAACCAGATGGGTTTTTATGACAATCCATATCACCGTCACTGATACTAGGGCATGGCACGTCTCTGCCCACAGTAGTATCCCATGATGCTGCTGCTGCAATGAGCAGTACCATAGCACCACCCTAGTTGCTTAGTCACCGAAAATACACAAAACTGATTAAAACCTCAAAGCAAAACTTCTAATCAAAGGTGCCGATGCTTATTATTATAATGTTTTTTTTTAATGAATATTACAAGAGGTTAGCACTCTGTTAATAATTTGACTGGGCATGAAATCATTCGAGTTCAATGGGATTACACTGCAGCTGGAAGATCTCAATTCAAACACAGTATATTAATGAAACATCTGTTTGAACAATGCTTAGTCAACACAATTTTTGTCTGTAATGCAAATATGTAAATTTTATGTAAATATATGCAAATGCTGCTGGAGGTTAGCCTGTTTTACGCATAGTTCCATCTTGAAGATTTATTTGGTGGTGGTTGGATGGGGTTGGGGTTGAAGACTACGGATGAGATTAATCAATTAATACCGATGAGATGAATGTTTCCATTCTCTACCATCTCTAAGGGTCTCAAGTATAATGAGTCCAAGCAACGTCAATCCAATTACCAGTGGGTACAAGCCCACGGAACAAATACCCATACATCAGCAATCTCACTGAGAGAGGTCATAAAAGTGCCCCAATATTAACTTGGGGTGTTTGTATCACGGTGGGAGTGGTGAGGGGGGGGGGGGATATGGGGATGCAGGGGGAGGGGGGGATCTGGAGGTGTGGGAGGATCTGGGGATGTGGGGGGAGGGGGGATCTGGGGGTGTGGGGGGAGGGGGAGATCTGGGGGGTGTGGGAGGATCTGGGGATGCAGGGGGAAGGGGGATCTGGGGGTGCGGGGGGAGGGGGTATCTGGCGATGCAGGGGGAGGGGGGATCTGGGGGTGGGGGGGAAGGGGGATGTGGGGGTGTGGGGGGAGGGGGGGATGTGGGGGGAGGGGGGATCTGGGGTGGGGGAGGGGGGGATCTGGGGGTGGGGGAGGGAGGGATCTGGGGGTGTGGGGGGAGGGGGGATCTGGGGATGTGGGGGGATCTGGGGGTGGGGGAGGGGGGATCTGGGGGTGCGGGGGGGAGGAGG
Source organism: Pristiophorus japonicus (assembly GCF_044704955.1). Classification (NCBI taxonomy): domain Eukaryota; kingdom Metazoa; phylum Chordata; class Chondrichthyes; family Pristiophoridae; genus Pristiophorus; species Pristiophorus japonicus. The sequence goes on from NC_091993.1 coordinate 16,223,101, forward strand.
ATCTGGGGATGGGGGATGCGAGGCGGTGTAGGGGGAGGGGGGATCTGGGGGAGGGGGGATCTGGAGATGGGGGCTGCAGGGGGATCTGGGTGTGCGGGGGGAGGGGGGATCTGGGGATGTTGGGGGAGGGGGTAGCTGGGGGTGCGGGCGGTTGGGAGGATCTGGGGGTGTGGGGGGTAGGCTGGGAAACAAATGAACGAACGGCCACAATGGAAGACGGCCTGGGCTTTTTTCACTACCGGGCCTCATTGCCGTATTTGAAAACAATGTGATCAAGGCTGATCATTCCCTCAGTACCCCTTTCTTGCTTTCTCTCCATACCCCTTGATCCTCTTAGCCGTAAGGGCCATATCTAACTCCCTATTGAACATAGCCAATGAACTGGCATCAACAACTCTCTGCGGCAGGGAATTCCACAGGTTAACAACTCTCTGAGTGAAGAAGTTTCTCCTCATCTCGGTCCTAAATGGCCTACCCCTTATCCTAAGACTATGTCCCCTGGTTCTGGACTTCCCCAACATTGGGAACATTCTTCCTGCATCTAACCTGTCCACTCCCGTCAGAATCTTATACGTTTCTATGAGATCCCCTCTCATCCTTCTAAACTCCAGTGAATACAGGCCCAGTTGATCCAGTCTCTCGTCATATGACAGTCCAACCATCCCTGGAATCAGTCATGGCTGGCACTGTGTGACTCACACGGGTTACATTTGCGTTGGAGTCCGAATTGACGTTATCCGACTTCGGAATACCACATGCAGCCCGAATCCCAGGAGTAAAAATGGCGGTGAGTGTTGGAGTGGCGCAAATGCGGACGTAAGGACAATGCCACGATTTTAATCCCTCACATGATACATTCCACCTGCGCCAGGTTAAATGTGAGGCTATTGTCTGGGAAATGGAAAGTCCACATTGGTGCAGTAGGAAGTGCTTTTCTGTGGCCATGATGACTTTTTATCCTTGTAAACAGATAAGACAACACATTTTTGTGGTTGACTTGCTCCTGTGGATGGCAAAGAATGAGGGAGTAGCTACAATAACAAAGGAAAGAATAAAGAAAGACTTGCATTTATATAGCGCCTTTCACGACCACCAGATGTCTCAAAGCGATTCACAGCCAATTAAGTACTTTTGGAGTGCAGTCACTGTTGTAATGTGGGAAACGGGGCAGCCAACTTGCGCACAGCAAGCCCCCACAAACAGCAATGTGATAATGACCAGATAATCTGTTTGTGTTATGTTGATTGAGGGATAAATATTGGCCAGGACACCGGGGATAACTCCCCTGCTCTTCTTTGAAATAGTGCCATGGGATCTTTTACATCCACCTGAGAGAGCAGACGGGGCCTTGGTTTAACATCTCATCTGAAAGATGGATGGACAATTCAAGGAGTGAACAGCGAAATAAATGGTTTACATTTCAAGTAATTTGGCAATCTTAGCATGCCTTGTGTCATCTGAAAAGAAGGACAGGATACTGTTTCAACTAAAGCCCGTCATGAGTCTTAATCCAAAATATTGCCATCTTTTCAGGTGCTGAAGGCTTTGCCGTGTATTTCCAGCATTTTCTGTAGGTTTTTCATTTACTTCTCAACCAATGAAAGATTCAGATTCCCACAATCAATAAACAGGAACAGTTTTGGACTTTCAGTTGATATTTAATGCTGAGCGCACATTGTCTTTTTTGTAGCGAGGTTGATTGCTATGAATAACGGGCCGTATCTATTTTTAAACATGCAGCTGCACTCTCTCCAGTGAGTTACTCTGTTCTTTGTAATTATTTTCTCCTGTGCTGTGAGTACAGACTCGTGCTGATGTACAGTTTAACGGGCGCGAGCTGTTCTCTAGTACCTCATACACAGCTAAGCCTAGATTTTCCTATAGTTCAGATTGGTGGTGTTGATTTGACAGGATGGGCTTTGTGCCCTCTTGACCTTTGTGTCATTGACCCCAGAGAAATTCCTAGGGTCTACTTAATTACTTGTATTCGATGAATTCTCAGAAGCCTGTGCTGGCTATCATATCATCATCATAGGCAGTCCCTCGGAATCGAGGAAGACTTGCTTCCACTCCCAAAGTGAATTCTCTGGTGGTTGAACAGTTCAATACGCAAGCCACAGACCCTGTCACAGGTGGGACAGACAGTCGTCGAGGGAAGGGGTGGGTGGGGCTGGTTTGCCGCGCGCTCCTTCCGCTGTCTGCGCCTGACCTCTTCACGCTCTTTGCGTTGAGACTCGAAGAACTCAACACCCTCCCGGATGCACTTCCTCCACTTAGGGCGGTCTTCGGCCAGGGTCTCCCAGGTGTCAGTGGTGATGTCGCACTTTACCAGGGAGGTTTTGAGGGTGTCCTTGTAACGCTTCCGCTGCCCACCTTTGGCTCATTTGCCATGAAGGAGCTCCGCATAAAGCATTTGCTTTGGGAGTCTCGTATCTGGCATGCAAACTATGTGGCCTGCCCAGCGAAGCTGATCGAGTGTGGTCAGTGCTTCAATACTGGGGATGTTAGCCTGGACGAGGACGCTAATGTTGGTGCACCTGTACACCCAGGGGATCCGCAGGATCTTGCGGAGACATCGTTGGTGATATAACCCACTACGGGACTACTGGGGGGGGGGGGGTGACTGTAATGTATTTGCTTCATGAGTTCTTTACTTAAGAATTCATAGCAACACATTGCTATTAAAAACTAGTTGGTTTATTAACAAAGGTTTAACAATCACACTACGCATTACCAGTTCATCCACTAGGCTCACAATTGCATGCCTCATCGTGGATAATCTAGATCCAACTGACTGGGGTTTTATTGGGTCTTGTGAACATCACGTGACTGGCTAAGCCACTCACAATGCAGCAGCTCTACAAACCTGCGAGCATACAGGTACATACGTTACAGTGACAAAGGGATGGCTGGAGGAGGGGGCGAGGTGCATGGACAGGAGGCACTGTTGTTGGACTGCACCTCTGCTTAAGAGTATATAGAAATTAAAATGCATTACCTGCTGTAAGAACGATTACTATCGTACAGCCAGAATTTGTTGATATAAAGCCAAATTTCTGACAGCTCTTTGCTTGACTGTCCTCTGTTTCTCTCAATTATACTTATGCAATGTAATCATAGAACGGTTACAGCACAGAAGGAGGCCATTTGGCCCGTCGAGCCCATGCCGGTTCTCTGCAAGAGCACCTCAGCTAGTCCCAAGATCATTTTATGATTGAGAAACTTACTCAAAGGGCCAAATGTCACAGAGGCAACAGTATCATAGATTCATAGCATTATAGAAAATTTACAGCACAGAAAGGGGTCATTCAGCCCATCATGTCCATGCCAGCCTAATCCCAGTTTCCAGCACTAGGTCCCTAGCCCTGTAGCACACAGCTCTTTAAGTACTTTTTAAATGTGATGAGGGTTTCTGCCTCTACCACCCTTTCAGGCAGTGTGTTCCAGACCCCCACCGCAAAGTTCTCCAACTCCCATCTAATCCGTCTACCAACTACTTTAAATCTATGGCCCCTGGTTATTGACCCCTCTGCTAAGGGAAGGAAATAGGTTCTTTCTATCCACTCTATCTAGGCCCCTCATAATTTTATACACCTCAATTAAATCTACCCTCAGCCTCCTCTGTTCCAAGGAAAACAACCCCAGCCTATCCAATCTTTTCTCATAGCTAAAATTCTCCAGTCCTGGCAATATCCTCTTAAATCTCCTCTGCATTCTCTCTAATGCAATCACATCCTTCCGATAATGTGGTGAGCAGAGTCAGAGAGAAGATGGAGTAAACTGTGGAGTGGGGGAGGCGGGGGGGGGTTTTGAGGTTAATTTTTAACGCCTGCAATGTGTAGGAGGAAAGGAAGACTGAGAGAGGGAAGGAAGTCTTGGAAAAAATTAACTAAAAGACATTGGGATGAGTGCGCTGTGCAGTTGAGGGAAAAGAAGCAACATACACCATGCTTACAGGTGAAAAGGAACAAAAGAGGAAGGTTCGGTCTAGCAGAAACCATAGTAACACTTACACATACTAGACTTTATCGTACAGATCCCTTGAACTTGAAAATGAATAAACCCCACTTGTGAAGTTAGTTTTACTGTTTCTTCCGCTCTTAAATGTTAGTATGCTGTGAACCATTCAATGAGCAAGTGACCTTAATATATCTACCCACGCTGTAGAGAAGCAGCAGGCTTCCTTCTGATGATAAGGCCAAAGTTAGGAGCACATTGTGTGGGGAATAAACAGCACACACCTGCCTTGTGTCAGACTATGGTACAGCATGTCAAAGAAACAACCATGTCTGCTTTGACAATATTTTTGATTTTGGCATATGGACTGTATGGCAGATTAGAGGAACTTGAAGGAAGGGAACAGATGAGCTTATAATTTTATGAAATATTGACTTATGAAAGCTAATGGTAAGTTACCTTGTAAACCTGTCATATGGTTTTTGTACGATCATTTACCTCAGCAAATTATACTCTGTCATTGTTCTATCTCCGATCCTACTAACCTCTGTTTCTTTTATTTCCTTACTGAACTTCCTCTTATGCTTCCTGACTATTTATCGCTCTGTATTTTATCTTTTTATATCTCTTTGTCCTATGCTTAATATTGTTCTTTCATACAGAAATGATGTGAAGTCACCCTATAAAGATACATTTCTTAACGTAGTAGAACATGCTTCAACAATGCTTCCAAAACGCATTAGATGCTGTAAGGGGGAAACATTAGGGTTGATGTACTGGAAAGTTAAAACCAAATGGACCGAGGCACCTTTCTTCATTAGAACCCATCTTATCATCAGCAACCATTTATCTTTAAGCTTTGTTCATGTCTGGAAGATGTTAAAACTGTTTTCACTTTCCCCAAGTTGATTTTGCAGAATTATTTCAATGTGTGCCCAATCACATTAACGTCATATGTCAAACATGCTGAGTGTGAATTGATTACAATTCCATGTTAGGAGGGGAAGAAAACAAATTCAAGACAGAAAAAATGTTGTATTGAAGTTTGCCAAAGTGTTCTCAGGGTTTCTTACTGAAGTTTATAACTGTTGGTCCTGTAGTTTTATATTTGGATTATTGATTCTGTCAAGGTCGCAATCAAAGCCCTGTCTGTGCTTGATTGTGATCTTTGCCTCTCCCTATTCTCCACTGACACTGGTACCGAAATAACTCCTCTGAAGTCTGCTGCTCTGTATCATCAGCTTTTAGAAAGCAGCCGTACACTTAATTTAAAGCATAAACTGCATGCTATTAATAGAGAAGCTGAGGAACACATGTGGTTTGGTTAGCGCAGTATGCAACAGCAGCATCATAAGTACAGTGGTGTTGTACGTGGCCTACTCCCCACTCTGCTGAATAGAAATGGAATTGTTAAAGGGTTGCCTGGTATATTTAGCAAATAAAGTACTGCTGATACTATTGTTGTTGAACCGTGTCCTAAAGTATTCTTTCTAATGGCTACATTACTGACTTGGACCTACTTCCTGTTCCATTTGTACTTGGAAGATCCTCATCTATGTCTTTATTACCTCTAGACTTGACCATTCCAATGCACTCCTGGCTGGCCTCCCACATTCTACCCTACGTAAACTTGAGGTGATCCAAAACTCGGCTGCCTGCGTCCTAACTCGCACCGGATCCCACTCACCCATCACCCCTGTGCTCACTGGCCTACATTGGCTTCCAGTTATAATCGGCCAACCTTTGGTGGCCGTGCCTTCTGTTGCCTAGGCCCCAAACTCTGGAGCTCCCTGCCTAAACCTCTCCACCTCTCTACCTCTCTTTCCTCCTTCAAGACACTCCTTAAAACATACCAAGCTTTTGGTCACCTGTGCTAATTTCTACATATGCGGCTCGATGTCAAATGTTTAATCTCAAAATACTCCAGTAAAGCGCCTTGGGACGTTTCACTACATTAAAGGTGCTATATAAATAAAAGTTGTTGTTGTTGTTAAACAAGGATAAAATTGACTCAACTTTTGTTTCTAATAATATGGGATATGTAAAGCCTACTGATGCCTTAAGTCTGTATTCTTTGGAAAAACACTTAAGGCCATTTGCTTTCCTTTCGATAGAATATGTCGACAGAGAGTGATTGATAAAAACATCCACGTGTGGCCTGTCATGCGCCATTTGCTCGTGGCTTCAATAAATATGCAACAGTCCAGTTGTTAATTACTGAATTTTATAAAGGAGATTGCCTTTCATCAAAGCAAATTTATTTCTTAACACTGAGGATGATTAGACAAGATTCAAGATGGCAGAACTTGACACCGATTTACTTGTGCCCATGATGTCTTTGAAATTGTTTAATAAATCACCAAACTTTATGGATGATTTCCACCTACCATATTATTCTTTCTTCCTTTCAAAACTGGATGTGGTCAGAGGAAACTTTGAATGCCTGCTAATGACGTGGTCTGACTATGAATGCGTGGAGTTTTGGCCAATACTGTAATGCTCAACTTTAATTTTATGCATTTTAAATCCACTTGTACAGTCATGAGCACATTTTAAATATGCCAGAAAAAAATAAATATCTTCTCTGCTCTTGGAATATTCTACTAAATCAAGATGGTGGCCCGTTTATTGTCGTCTTCCTGCAATAAATTGGAATTCCATCATTTACCACCAAATTTTAAATTAGACTTTCTACCATCAAAATCTCACTTTTTTAAAAGTAGATTTGATGTGATACAAGTCACAATAGTTGTTATTGGCTCTTGGATTTCCTGATGGCCATCACAATGACACTGCTGAATCAGTTGTCACAAATATTTTCCCGCAAAAACAAAACTTATGGTGACTATCAGAATTCTTTGGATCTGCTCATAATTTGTGTGTCACTTCTTACCTGTAAGTTCAAAGGTAATTTGAAAATAAGGCACAAGTATACACCATAGAATCATACAGCACAGAGGGAGGCCATTTGGTCCGTCATGCCGGAAAGTACTGTTCAATTTAGTCCCACACCCAGTTTTTTCCCCATAACTCTGCACAGTAGTCCTCCTCAAGTACATGTCCAATTGCCTTTTGAAAGTTCCTGGGGAATCTGACCCATCACCCTTTCAGGTAGTGCATTCCAGATCCTAACACAACCCTCCATGTGAAAAACATTCTCCTATTTTCCCCTCGAGTTCTTTTGCCAGTTGATTGCAAAGATACGAACATGGTAAGGAAGGGTCATTTGTTTGGTCCCACAAACAACAACAACTTTCAATTATACAGCACCTTCAACATCGAAAAATGTGCGAGGGTGTAACTGAAAAATGGAAGCTGAGCCAAAGCAGGAAAGATTATTAGGGGTGACCAAAATCTTTGCTTAAAAAAAGGGGTTTTGACAAGGGTCTTAAAGGAGGAGAAGGAGGTGCAGGCATGTTGTGCATTAATGGATACACGTCAGAGAGCAAACTTGGGATAATTGCTGGGGCATTACATAGGAACTCGTTCTTACATCTGCCTAATTGTCTTGCTGGGTATTGTCAACTTTCAACTTGGTGAGCAGATATGTGGCAAATGCCTCGAAACACTAGAGAGATCAAGATAATTTATTTGGGCTGACATAAATATAGCACGTAATTTTTTTTGGATTATTATTTGTTTGTAAAATAGAAAACTAAAACTATCCTTTGTTATAATGAGGTAAAGTTCCTTAAACTTCATAATATACTTACTTATATTGATGACTGTCAAGAAATTCAAACAATTTTAGAAATATTATTGTTGCTTGAGATGGATTTCTGTTCATTTATGCTCAAAATTGGCTGGTAATTATATAACTGTAGTATATTTGAGTGTTCATTACAAATAGGTTGCTGCAACTTTGGCTTTGATCTACCATCAAAAGCGACCATTATAATTAGTGCTGGATTCAAAAGCTAGTTAGTAGCTTTGCGAGCATAATTTAACCTTTTTAACCTTATGACTTATAATTTTAAGGTCGCAAGCCCTTTGAAAATCACAGCATATTGATGTTTCAGTCCACAACAGGGTGAGAAAATGTGTGAAACCTTCAAAGCATCTGATGTGCTTCATGTTGTGGAAGTATTTAATGAGACACTTTATAAATGTAACATATGAACAGATAGAAGAGAATAAATTGATGACACATAAATGACCCAGCAGTACATAATATAACTGGGCTCTGCTTAATAACAGACAAGTTCATGAGCAGTTTCTTTTTTTTAATGTTCACCGTGCCAAGGAATATCAAAGTCGCTCCGTGCAACATTTTTCTGTTTCAGCCTCCGACCCAAATTATACAATGACCCAACTTATTTTGGTAACACTGGTGAACAGAGGAATATCTGCCCTCAATCTACCCCATGATTTTTTTCAGCATCAAGTACTCCCAAGTTAGATATAACTGCAAAGTGAAGTGCCCTCCATTCTTATCTGCTGAACATCATCAAAAGTGGTTGATGGCCATCGCTCCACCATTGGCGGCCGTACCTTCAGCTGCCCCGGCCCCAAGCTCTGGAACTTCCTCCCTAAACCTCTCTGCCTCTCTACCTCTCTTTCCTCCTTTAAGATGCTCCAAACAACCTAACACTTTGACTATGCTTTTAGTTACCGGTCCTAATATTTCCTTAAGTGATTTGGTGCCAAAGTTTGTTCGATAACTCTCTTGTGAAACACCTTGGACATTTTACTACATTAAAGGTGGTATATCAATGAAAGTTGTTGCTGCTGATGCCAGCACCTGCTAAAACAATCAGGTGAATATAAACAGAAATAGGCAGTGGAGAGACCGAAAAAAATATTTGGGCAGAAATTCCGGCCTCCCGGGTCCATACGGAGTGTGTACGGACCTGGGAAGGCATCGCAAAAAACGGTTTTCAGCGCACAATGCGCATGCGCTGAAAACCGGCTTTTCCGATCCGTCAAGCTGGAGCTTGACGGATCTTCTGTATCTCGGCAGCCAGGACATTTGCAAGGGCAAGATTCTGGTATTTACCCATATCTTGCCCAGCAAATATCCTGAAAACTCTTGCACCTGATGAAAGCAGGCACATGGCCTACTTTTACAGGCGTAAGAGTTTTAAAAAAACACTTAAAACATAAAAAGTAAAATTTAAAAAACACATTTTATTTTTAAAAACTCTGCCCACTACGTTAAATTTATTTTAAAGCATAATTAATTTTTTTTTTAAAACATCAGAAATATATATATATTTAATAATACATAAATAACTTTAATTTAAATTAATGTTAAATATGTGGTGTATTTTTTCTATTTTTTCTTGAATTTTTTGTGTGTTTCTCATTCATAATAATGGGAACTTACGGAGTTCCCATTATTATGAATGAGAACATACTTTACCTGATTGGCTGCCCAGAGCCATGTGACTGCAGCTCCAGCCCTGTGCACGTCCTGACATGCACGCGCTGCGACGCCCAGTCAGTGGTTGGCCTCAGGACCGGGAACTCGCCTGGGCACAGCAGCTTCAGGTAATTGTGCATTTTTTAAAAAGTTTTTTACCCGATCGCCCGCGGGAAGCAGCCGGCCGGAATTTCTGGGCCATTGTCTTCAACACTGAGAAAAGCATGCTAATAACTCAGTTGAGAACGGTGGATGCTGCCCGCCCAGCTGTACACTACAAGGATATTAATTCATTTTCTGCAATGAGCATTGCGTTCCGTGTGTCAGCTTTGCTCAATGATAGAACTGCTGCCTGTGAATCAGATGGCTGCGGGTTCAAGCTCACTCCAGGACTTGAGCACTTAATTGAGACTGACACTTTCACCGCAGTGCTGCACAGCTGGATGTGCCATTTTTCAGATCAGATGTTAAACTGAGGTCCCATCTGCCTGTTCAGTGGATGTAAAAGACCCTACAGCACAATTTAAAGAAGAGCAGGGAGTTCTCCTGGTGTCCTGGTCAACATTAGCAAAATAGATTGTTTGATAATTCATGTCTTTTGTTGTTTGTGGGACTTTGTGCAAATTGGCTGCTGGTCTATTTGACTGCGGTGACCGTGCTTGAAAAGTAAGTGACTGGATGTGTAACCCTGAGGGTGTGAAAAGGGTTAGTTCTTCTCTTGGTTTGGCAATCACATCCAGATTATGCAAGAGAAATCTAGTTGTGATGATGGCTGAATAAGATGGAGGATTAGTGAGTTTGATGTAACCTATATGGGCTGGGAGGCATTTTATTTCAATTTATGCTATGTCATTGCTATAAGGTCAGATTCAGCTTACAAAGGGTTAAGTCCTAGAGCTACACATGCCATTTAGAATGTTAATGAACCATTCTAAAGCAAAGTAAGACTGTAATGAACTTTTTTTCAATTTGCATATTACATCAGCGTTGATACAATAGGATGTTGTTGAAGACCACTATTTCTCACTACAGAGGACACTCTCTCTCTATCTCTCTCTCTCTTTCTCTGTTTTTCGCACTCTACTTTTTTCTCTCTCTGGAGAAAACATTCTGAAGCAGTGAGAGACATGAAGGTCTCTCTCTCTCTCTGTCTTTCTCTCTCTAGTCAGTTATGGAGATTGGGAGACTTCAGTCCTAGGTACTGTCTGAAGCAAAAATAAAACGGGGAAGGTGGCTCAACCGTGACTAACAAGAGAAATTAAGGATAGTGTTAAAACCAAGGAAGAGGTATATAAATTGGCTAGAAAAAGTAACAAACCTGAGGACTGGGAGAAATTTAGAATTCAACAGAGGAGGACTAAGGGTTTAATTAAGAGGGGGAAAATAGAGTACGAGAGGAAGCTTGCAGGGAACATAAAAACTGACTGCAAAAGCTTCTATAAGTATGTGAAGAGAAAAAGATTAGTGAAGATAAATGTAGGTCCCTTGCAGTCAGATTCAGGTGAATTTATAATGGGGAACAAAGAAATGGCAGACCAATTGAACAAATACTTCGGTTCTGTCTTCACTAAGGAAGACACGAATAACCTTCCAAATGTACTAGGGGACAGGAGGAACTGAGGGATATCCTTATTAGGCGGGAAATTGTGTTAGGGAAATTGATGGGATTGAAGGCCGATAAATCCCCAGGGCCTGATAGTCTACATCCCAGAGTACTTAAGGAAGTGGCCTTAGAAATAGTGGATGCATTGGTGATAATTTTCCAACAGTCTATCGACTCTGGATCAGTTCCTATGGACTGGAGGGTAGCTAATGTAACACCACTTTTTAAAAAAGGAGGGAGAGAGAAAACGGGTCATTATAGACCGGTTAGCCTGACATCAGTAGTGGGGAAAATGTTGGAATCAATCATTAAGGATGAAATAGCAGTGCATTTGGAAAGCATTGACAGATCGGTCCAAGTCAACATGGATTTATGAAAGGGAAATCATGCTTGACGAATCTTCTAGAATTTTTTGAGGATGTAACTGGCAGAGTGGACTAAGGGAGAACCAGTGGATGTGGTGTATTTGGACTTTCAAAAGGCTTTTGACAAGGTCCCGCACAAGAGGTTGGTGTGCAAAGTCAAAGCGCATGGTATTGGGGGTAATGTACTGACGTGGATAGAGAACTGGTTGGCAGACAGGAAACAGAGAGTCGGGATAAATGGGTCTTTTTCAGAATGGCAGGCAGTGACTAATGGAGTGCCGCAGGGCTCAGTGCTGGGACCCCAGCTCTTTACAATATACATTAATGATTTGGATGAAGGAATTGAGTGTAATATCTCCAAGTTTGCAGATGACACTAAACTGGGTCGCGGTTTGAGCTGTGAGGGGGACATTAATAGGCTGCAGGGTGAATTGGACAGATTAGGTGAGTGGACAAATGCATGGCAGATGCAGTATAATGTGGATAAATGTGAGGTAATCCATTTTGGGGGCAAAAACACGAAGACAGAATATTAACTGAATGGCGGCAGATTAGGAAAAGGGGAGGTGCAACGAGACCTGGGTGTCATGGTACATCAGTCATTGAAGGTTGGCATGCAGGTACAACAGGCAGTGAAGAAGGCAAATGGCATGTTGGCCTTCATAGCTAGGGGATTTGAGTATAAGAGCAGGGCGGTCTTACTGCAGTTGTACAGGGCCTTAGTGAGGCCTCACCTGGAACATTGTGTTCAGTTTTGGTCTCCTAATCTGAGGAAGGACTTTCTTGCTATTGAGGGAATGCAGCGAAGTTTAACTAGACTGGTTCCAGGGATGGCTGGACTGTCATATGAGGAGAGACTGGATCAACTGGGCCTGTATTCACTGGAGTTTAGAAGGATGACAGGGGATCTCATAGAAACGTATAAGATTCTGACGGGACTGGGCAGGTTAGATGCGGGAAGAATGTTCCCGATGTTGGGGAAGTCCAGAACCAGGAGACATAGTCTTAGGATAAGGGGTAGGCCATTTAGGACTGAGATGAGGAGAAACTTCTTCACTCAGAGAGTTGTTAACCTGTGGAATTCCCTGCCGCAGAGCATTGTTGATGCCAGTTCATTGGATATTTTCAAGAGGGAGTTAGATATGGCCCTTATGGCTAAGGGGCTCAAGGGGTATGGAGAGAAAGCAGGAACGGGGTACTGAGGGAATGATCAGCCATGATCTTATTGAATGGCGGTGCAGGTTCGAAGGGCCGAATGGCCTACTCCTGCACCTATTTTCTATGTTTCTATGTTTCAAACATGTATGACCTGTAACAGAGGCAGTCAGGAGCCAGCTAATTTAGTAACAGCTAGTTTATAAGTGGGTTCAGCTGAGAAAGTGGCTAAGTTGTGTATTTTTGTTACTTTATGATAGGAGGAGCAATAGGAAATGGATGTCATCATAGGCAGTCCCTTGGGATCGAGGAAGACTTGCTTCCACTCTTAGCGTGAGTTCTTAGGTGGCTGTACAGTCCAATACGAGAAACACAGTCTCTGTCACAGGTGGGACAGACAGTGGTTGAAGTTAAGAGTAGGCGGGGAGCCTAGTTTGCCGCACGCTCCTTCCGCTGCCTTCGTTTGATTTCTGCACGCACTCAGCGATAATACTCGAGGAGCTCAACACCCTCCCGGATGCACTTCCTCCACTTAGGGCGGTCTTTGGCCAGGGACTCCCAGGTGTCAGTGGGGATGTCGCACTTTATCAAGAAGGCTTTGAGGGTGTCCTTGTAACGTTTCCTCTGCCCACCTTTGGCTCGTTTGCCGTGGATGAGTTCCGAGTAGAGTGCTTGCTTTGGGAGTCTCGTGTCTGGCATGTGGACTATCTGGCCTGCCCAGCGGAGCTGATCAAGTGTGGTCAGTGCTTCAATGCTGGGGATGTTGGCCTGGACGAGGACGCCAGTGTTGGTGATTCTGTCATCCCAGTGGATTTGCAGGATCTTGCAGAGACATCGCTGGTGGTATTTCTCCAGCGACTTGAGGTGTCTACTGTACATAGTCCTCGTCTCTGAGCCATACAGGAAGGCGGGATTACTACGGCCCTGTAGACCATGAGCTTGGTGACAGTTTTGAGGGACTGATCTTCAAACAATCGTTTCCTCAGGTGGCCGAAGGTTTCACTGGCGCACTGGAGGTGGTGTTGGATCTCATCATCAATGCCTGCTCTTGTTGATAGGAGGCTCCCGAGATATGGGAAGTGGTCCACGTTGTCCAGGGCCGCGCCGTATCTGTAAACTGTAAGATGTAAACTGCATATTTCATGTAAAATAAACTAGTTTATTGGTTTGCAACTGGCTTTGACTTTTTAAGTCCAATTTCAGAAAAGACAAGAGAAGCCACATAGCACATGTGTGAGATCATAGTACAGGTACAACGTCTGAAATCCAGAATCCTCGGGACTGAGTCCATGCCGGTTTTTGAGTTTTGACGGATTTCAGTCAAGAAAATTAACAGTCTGAAATCTTGAATCCTCGGGACTGAAACCATGCCGGATTTCGGGTTTTGCCGGATTTCGGACCTTGCCGCCCGCAATAGAAGGAATGATCTGATCACCGGAAATATTAGGAAGTGCTGTTGATGGTGAGACAGATTTGCTACTCATAAATAAGCAGTTGTGCCAACAGGGTTCACAGCAGTTGAATCTTCTGTTTACAGTGTGCCACCCCTTTACTGTGTTTGAGGACCGACCAAATGAAGCAGCATTATCTCCAATTCCCATTCCTGATCACTATCGGGCGATCCTCGCTGAAAACTACACAAGTGTGGGGGATGAGTGAGGACAGAAGTGGGTTCAGCAATGATCCCCTTCACAGTCAAATATACTGCCAGCGCTCACTGCCAAAGCTCACCTAAGAACAATGCCCATCGGGGAGAGGAACCTCTTGGGTGCCCTGCGAAACTAGTCACTACGTTCAGGAGAGAATGGGGAGAATTTGGATGGAAAAGAGTTATAGTTAGGAAATGAATTCATTCAGAAAACAGGATAAGAGTGTCCCTTTTTATACAGGACAATTTTTGAATTAGTGGACTATCCAATTAAAAAAAAAGCATTTGTGCAAAATGTTGCAAATGGAGAATGTGCTGTGAGACATATTTCCTCATTATCAGGTTTATTTTTAGACAATGTGTCTGATATTAAGCTTTTACTCTCAATTGCTAAATTGATTAACTGGCTGAACCATCCGGACACATCGCAGCTGAGTCAGAAAACTATTTGTCCTGAGATTTGGTGCACCTGCTTTGAGTTAGTTTGAATCTCTGCACACTCAGTGACTCAAACGTTAACCCGTTCAGGGCTCTGTGGCATCATTTCACTTGTTCCAGAGTCATACATGATTGGCATTGTCCACGATTGGAGGTTCCTGGGGAGGCTCATTTGGGACAATGTCAAGGAAATCTGTGGGCCCACAGCCCTTTCATAGAATAGAAATAGAATCATAGAAAAATTACGGCACAGAAGGAGGGTATTCGGCCCATCGTGTCCATGCCAGTCAAAAACAACTACCCAGCCTAATCCCACTTTCCAGCACTGGGTCCGTAACCCTGTAAGTCACGGCTCTTTAAGTGCAGATCCAAATACTTTTTAAATGTGATGAGGGTTTCTGCTTCTACCACCCTTTCGGGCATTGAGTTCCGGACCCCCACCACCCTCTGGGTGAAGGCATTTTTCCTCATCTCCCCTCTAATCCTTCTACCAACTATTTTAAACCTATGCCCCCCTGGTTACTGATCCCTCTGCTAAGGGAAATAGGTCCTTCCTATCCACTCTAGCTAGGCTCCGCATAATTTTATACATCTCAATTAAATCTCTCCTCATCCTCCTCTCTTCCAAGGAAAACAACCCCAGCTTATCCAATCTTTCCTCATAGCTAAGGTTTTCTAGTACTGGCAACATCCTCGTAAATCTCCTCTGCACCCGCTCTAGTGCAATCACATCCTTCCTGTCCATTCATTTAAATGAATGGGAAATCAGGCAATGTGGGCCTGTGATTTCCAAACCAGCGCTCCCGATCAATATTGCTCCACGAGAGGGAGTCAGACCTTTCTCTGCACTTTCGTATGTGCCACAAAATAACTTTTTTCTTCAGTGTTTTCTGTTATATCGTAAGGGTAATTTGCAGAATATATTTTTAGAGAAAATATTTGATAAAATGCATGCTTGTCCCACAGATGTACACTGAAATTTCATTTTGTTGTAAGCAGTTATTGACTTCTGTTAAAGAACAATAGTAAGCCTGCCTAACTGTGACCTGAGGAGGAATTTTAACTGGCAGTGGTTTTCAGGCAGTGCACCGAATGTCGTTAGTGTGAGGTCCGGATAACGTTAGCAACTGGGTCTGATTAACATTTAAACAAAAATGGCTGACTTTTGTTGGATGGAGCAGATATAATGGTAAGTACTCCAGGGAATCGAATACGGCCAGGGTGATCCCCTGGATTAGTTTCGATCGCCTGGATGGGTCAGAGAGGACTTTTCCCAGATTTTTTCTCCCTAAATTGGCCTGGGTTTTTATCTGGTTTTTGCCTCTCCCGTGGCTCCGGTTGGGGTGGAGTGTAGAATGTTTTAATATAAGGGGTGTTGCAGTTATGGTGAGGCAGACTGGTTGGGCTGGATGCTCTTTGCCTTTCCGTCATTGTTCATAGGTTAATATATAACCTTTAGGGCTGCTGACCGAGGGCCGTGTGGCTCTTTGTCGGCCGGCGCGGACACGATGGGCCGAAAGGGCCTCCTTCTGCGCTGTAAATTTCTGTTTCGATGTTTCTAAAAGCAAGAGACTGCGGGTACTGGAAATCTGAAACACAAACCAGAAAATGCTGAAAATACTCAGCAGGTCAGGCAGCATCTGTAGAGAGAGAAACAGAGTCACTGTTTCAGCTCGATGACCTTTCGTCAGTTTCATGGGCGACCCACGCCGATAATGTATTTTTCAATAATGTATTCCTTCCTTGCCCATCCCTGTCTACTTCCCGTGCCAGGACGTTGGTGAGCTGGACCCGAGGAGGTATGCAATACCAACACGGGTTGTCTTCCTCGCTAAAGTTTGCTGCTTCTGCAATCGGGAGCATGTGGGGTTTTCTTCCTATTCATTTCAACAGATTAAAAATAGCAGGCTGCGGAACAGAGAAGCAGAAACCTGAACTCCTGACTGATTTTGCCCTCTCTATGAACTCAATTTTCCCCAATGCCGTTTTTTGGCGTATTTCAAAATTTACGTCCGTCTTTTTTGGCCCCGACTACTCCAAAAAAAAACTTTTAAGTTTCCCCGTGCAAATGTTTTAATTTGGCACTGCGCAGCCAGTCCCTTAGCTTTGGGGGGGTGGAGCCTAACGTCTGCGCCCCGAAAAAAGGAGGCCCCCACTTCAGCACATGCGCAAAAAAAAATGAAGTTTTTTAGGTGACTGCTATGGGCGCGCACCTCCTGGTTCAACCATTGTTAAAGAGACAGTTGTGTGTTTAATTCTCAGTGGAAAAATCGGAACTGCAATACAATATGCAATGTGGCTCAAGGACCAAGAATTTCTCACAGGATGAAGTGGAGGCCCTGGTTACTGTAATTGAGGCCAGATGGCACGAGCTGGACACCAGCAAAGGTCAAATAAAAGTTTCACCAAAAGAAATGAAGAAACGCTGGAACCAACTTGCAGAAGATTACTGTGCACTGGTGACCACCCCGAGGTCTGGAGGCCAGTGTGAAAAGAAGTGGCAGGACCTTGGTGAAGTAGTTAGTGTAAGTAATATTTTCATTTATTCATTGGAATTGCAATTGTAAATGTGACCATCTGTATGTCCCACCCAGCAGAAAGACACCCTCCTTAAAAAGTTATGTTTTCATCTTTGCAGAGGAAGGTGGCACACAACAAACAGGAAAGAACTCGAACAGGAGGAGGCCCGGCAAATCTGCACCCACCGACACCCTTGGAAGAGAGGGTCGCTGCTTTGATGGGTCCTGCCTGGAGAAAAGCAACCACCACTGCACAAGCTGGGCCCACACTCGAGGGAGAGGGTAAGTCCTGCAAATACCACAGCCTGGCTTTGCTAAATGTTAAGTACTGCGCGAGCTAGCCATGCTTCGGTTCATGGGGATGTCTCCGTCAGCTACGCTTCGGTTGGTGCAATGTGCAGTCATTCATCGTGGTCCTTCAAATGAGCCTGCTGCCTGTGCTGTGAGCCTACTCATGCCACCCACCCTGCCCCCCCCCCCTCTGCTGCTAACCATTTGTCTGTTCTGTTATATTTTGCAGAATTTGAGGCCAACACTGATGAGGCTGAAGCCGATGCAGAAAAAGATTCAGACGTGGACAAGCCTGAAGAGGAGAACATCTAGCAATCCCACCTTCCAGACCAACATCATGGGGGTGAGGGGGAGGGGGAGGGGCAGGATGAAGCCCCCACTGGTGTACTGACTCTGGAGGAGGTGCTGGTACCGCCCATTGAGGTGCCAGGCCCTTTCCTGAGTGTTGGCACATTCCATGGTTTCACACTGTCCGAGGCAGCAGGTTCCAGTGGGGTGCAGCAAGCCACACCCAGGGCCCCACCGTCCGAGGCTGCGGGTCCCAGTGGGATGTAGCGAGGCACACTCAGGGAGTGGAGGGGAAGGAGAGCTCGACAACACTCTCCTGAGGTGCAGGATGTAACAGATGTGGTTCAGATGATGGTAATGTGTGGGGAGAGCATTGACCTTACACGATCACTCCTGGACCCCATCAGTGGGGTGGGTGATGAGGTATCGGGACTGTCAGGAGAAGTAACAACACTGACGAGAAATGGGAACACTATCCAGGCACATGAGGGAGGGAATGTCGCAGGTAATTGAGACGCTGTCGGGGCACATGAGGGAGGGAATGTCGGAGGTAGCTGCTGCAATAAGGGAACATACCCAGACCCCGCAGCCATTGACGGAATCAACTGCCACTCCCACTCCAATCCCCAGACCAGCCTCTGAAGAGGCCCAAGCCGGGCCTTCCACATTACCACCTGCCCACGCCCCCCCCATCAAGAAGTGCGCATTACCCGAGATGCTCGAAAGAATAAGCTTGGTTCCAACCCGAGAAACACTGCGCCAACGCCTGCGGGCAGGGGTGGAGTCACCAAGCACAGCGGGCGGTCTTAGAATAAGGTGGAGGAGAGATGGTGCTGCCTTTCTTTGCTGCTGCTGTTGTTATTTTTATTGTTGCTGTTGTAACTGCTCTCAAATTAAATGCTTTTTGTAAATTATATAAATTTACAAGTTTAAAAGTTTGTGAATGATCTTAAAGCTTGTAAATGATCTTAACTGAAAATGTTGAAGTTTGTTACAAGAGTATTTTTATTAAAGTTAAGTTTAAGTACAAACAAGTGTTAACCTTTTGAATAAAATATATTTTAAATTATAACTGAATAATTTCCATTATTTGTTCCATTAACACAGCACAACTTTACGGTAAACATGGTCCATGTGGAATAGTTGCCGCTGAGCCTTCAGGCAGCAAAGCGTTCAAGGATGAGCTGCTGGCGCAAGGCTTGAGCAATCGTTAAAGGGGCACGATAGCCCACTCTCCTCTGCTGTCGTGCTCCAGGTTCAGGTAGTTGCATGGCTTTCTCCTCCTCCTCATCCTCATCATCTGCATCTTCCTCCTCATCATCAGCCGCTCTCATCTCAGGTGAGTGTTCTACTACCAGCTGCTGCTGCCTCATGATGGCTAAGTTGTGCAGCATGCAGCAGACAACAGTGAATTGACCGACAATCTCCGGGGAGTATTACAAGTAGCCTCCGGAATGGACCAAGCGTCGGATACGCTGCTTCAAGATGCCAATGGTCTTCTCTATTATGCTGCGCGTTGCAATGTGCGACATGTTGTATTCCTGGTCAGCTTCTGTCTGGGTCATGTGTAGGGGCGTCATGAGCCAGCTGGCGAGGCCGTACCCTTTGTCCCCCAGCAACCAGCTCTGCCCTTCTGGCTGCTACTGAAACATGGCAGATATAGCGCTCTCGCATAGGATGAACACATCATGGGTGCTCCCAAGGTATCTCACATCAACTGCCATGATGCGATGAATGTCGTCACACACGAGCTGCACATTCATGGAGTGGAAGCCTTTTCTGTTCCTGTACATCTTGGAATCCTCCAAAGGTGCTCGCAAGGCGATGTGGGTACAATCAATGCAGCCCTGTACCTTTGGGAATCCAGCAATCCTGGAGAAGCCCACAGTCCTGTCACACACTGCTGGGCGGTCATGGGGAACTTTATGTAACCATTCCTCTGGGCATATAGTGCAGCAGTCACCTGCCAAATGCAGATATGTGTTGCATGTTGAGAAATACACACACATCCCCAGTTGTGGCCTGGAATGATCCAGATGCATAAAATGAAAGTGCAGTTGTAACCTTTACTTCAACTGACAAAGCAGTCCTCCTGACGCGTCTAGGTTACAGGTCTGCTTTTATTAACTCACAGATCTCGGTGATCTCACAACTTCTTTGCGGAAACGCAGCCTGCTCAAACAGTCTGCATCACTCAGGTGCAGGTATGAACGCCTGTCTCGATATACCCGATGTGGATAAGGCCTCCTGCCCATCATCGTACTTGCTCTGAGGTACCTCAGGTGATGATGTCTAATCAATCTTCTCCTCCGCAGCACAATCATGCAGAAGGCTTGCACGAGGTATGGCTTTGTTAATATTGCCCCCATAATTAAATTGTAGCTTTGCAAGACGCTCAAAACAGCAGGACAAAGCGCTCACACCTTCGTTCCTCTCTCTCTCCCCAAGGTCGATGTCCTAGAATGGACCACACCCTGGTCTGCGCATGCGCAATAGGCTTGCTTAGGACGGGAAGCTAGGCATTCAATGAAGAAACAAAGTCTAATGCAATTCTTTAATTTTGGATTTTTTTTTCAAAATACCACCCCACCACTGAACGGCTCCTCACCGGGCTCGAGGCTCGGCCAGCAGAATCGCTCCCTCGCCCGGACACGGGGGCTCGGCTTCTACTATACGCCCCCTCCCTCCCCGAGCTTCTTTTGAAGTTGCTGTACAGCCGAATGGTTCTCATCCCTTCAGTTCACCCCACCCCACCCCACGCTCCCCTGCCCCCGCCCCCCCCCCAGGCTTCTTTTGAAGCCGAGCCCCGAGCCACTGTTTCCGGGCGAGGGAGCGATTCTGCCAGCCGATGCTCTGACCCTCGAGCCCGGTGAGGAGATGTTCAGTGGTGGCATGCCACTTTGAAAAATAATCAAAAATTAAAGAATTGCATTAGACTTCCATTTTCTGCCTTCTGACTTTAAAAAAATTAAACTTCATGATGCATATTCTTTGCCTTCTTGACTCCCTCCAAAACTTCACCTGAAAACAATGGCGTATTTCTGCGCCGATTTTTTTAACGTGAGCTGCTTTTTCTTAAGTGCCCAGAAGGTTTTTTGGAAGTGGTCACGTACCCCGTCCGAGAAAAAATGTAAATTGGCCAAACTAGTTTAAATGTGAAAAACTGGCGCAGACATCAGGTTATGCCCCCTATGATGCAAAAAAATCCTAACCTAAAAAAATTGTAACTAACTGAGTTATGCTGGCACACAAAATTTGGGGAAATTTGGAGATTTTAATTTACTCCCAAAAAAACGGCACTCGCCAAAAAAATGCCGCAGATACCTGGGGAAAGTTGAGCCCATAATCTTTCATGAAGTGTCTGGGAGACATTTCTCCCAAACATGGTTGGCTGAGATTGTGTGCTGGCTGTGCTGCAGTGCACTAATAGGCAGACACAATGAGGCATGTTATAACTTGGGTCACTTGCTGGAAACCTGGAGGTAGCGAGCTGAAAAGTGGCTTAACGTCCTGTTTACGCCATCACTTTTTAAAAATGTGGGCATCGCTGGCAAGGGTAGCATTTATTGCCCATCCCTAATTGCCCTTGAGAGGGTGGTGGTGGGCTGCCTTCTTGAACTGCTGCAGTCTGTGTGGTGAATGTACTCCCACAGTGCTGTTAGGGAGTGAGTTCTAGGATTTTGACCCAGCGACGATATATTTCCAAGGCAGGATGGTGTGTAACTTGGGAGGGGAACGTGGAGGTGGTGATGCTCCCATGTGCCTGCTGCCCTTGTCCTTCGAGATGGTAGAGATCACAGGTTTGGGAGACATTGTCAAAGAAGCCTTTGCGCGTTGCTGCAGTGCGTCGTGCAGATGGTACACAGTGCAGCTACGGTGCACCGGTGGTGGAGGGAGTGAATGTTTAAGGTGACGGATAGGGTGCCGATCAAGCGGGCTGCTTTGTCATGGATTGTGTCAAAGCTTCTTGAGTGTTGTTGGAGCTGCACTCATCCAGGCCAGTGGAGAGTGTTCCATCACACGCCTGACTTGTGCCTTGTAGATGGTGGAATGGCTTTGGGGAGTCAGGAGGTGAGACACTCGCTGCAGAATACCCAGCCTCTGACCTGCTCTTGTGGCCACAGTATTTATGTGGCTGGTCCAGTTAAGTTTCTGGTTAATGGTGTCCCTCAGGATGTTGAGGGTGGGAAATTCGACGATGGTCATGCCGTTGAATATTATCAAGCTTCAGCTGCTGCTAAAACTCACAATGTCTCCCACTGATCTGTTTCAGACAGTAGGCCAGTTTAATATGCAAACCGGGGTCTTATGTCATACATAGGATTCTAATTGCAATTCTGACTGGAAACTGGACAGAGCGTAAACGGTAAGTTTAAAATGATCTTTGTGGGGCCAGGAGAAGAAGGAATAGTCATGCAGGCTCCACAACAATGCTGTGGGCCACTGCTACTCCAGGCTCTCCCCACCATCACCCCCTTCTCGACTGTGCCCACTCCCACACCCTCCACCTACATTTCTACTGCCTGATACTGGACTGGCTCGAAGCATTGTAATTATTCATTTCTAAGTCATTAATAAATGTATCTGGTACCTTGCTACTCCGACTGTGCTCTAATGACATCAAGCCACTGATGTTACGTCTGTAATGCACTTATGAATGATTCCACGAGGCAATGTGTTGTACTCAAACTGTAGTGATCTTGGTTCTTTATTCGTAACTCCAGAGTGAGGCACAAGCATGGCGAGCAGCCTTTTATACTGGGTCCTACACACCTATGCAGGTGACCCTCAGGTCTCCCACCGCAGTGCCCTCTGGTGGCCAGCCTCTGCCACAGGGGCAGGAAACCCTGGTCTCCACCAGTTGCACCCTCTAGTGGTGCCAGCATAGTATATACACAGTGTAAACCTTATTGATAGTACATCAGGTAACAAGTCTCCATTTTATGCAACTATACAGTGACTACACAGAGAGTATATCTATAGTCTGCATATATAACAACTGAAGTCATTGACAGATGTATTAACCGCGCAAGTTCAAGTGTCTTGATTTTCTCCTTCATTGGCTCATTACCGATCACTTCTCAGAGGATAAGAAAGCTTGCAATGAGAAATGGCCATTTGCCCCATCAAGTCTACTCCAACCATCAGGTCAAGAACTCTGCCCAATTTATTTAAGCTGATGAGGGAGGTGAGGACTGCGACCGAGAAGATTATCCAGGCCTGAGCATTAACGTCTGGACTGTCCCACAAAACACTGACTTACGATTGATGCAACTATATTTCCCAAAGAATTAAAATCTGTATTAATATACAGCATTGATATGAATTTAAACACTAAAATAGGTTAAGAATCCTCTTGAATTATCATAATGGGCAAATCTCTTATGTAAGTATTGCTTATCTCCCATGAATAAATATACAACATGCTAAATGCAAATGCACTTTTTAGATATTTAATATGAAGGTAGGTGGACTAACTATTGAGTATTGTAATGGCTTCTTCCACTAAAATGGTTTAAAAGCAATTGCATTTTTTAAATTCAAAATAAATCAGATTTTCATATGTCAGAGGATTTCTCTGTCTCTAAATTTTCAATTAGAAGTTTATTCCCGATGTGTTCACTGAAAGAGTTCTGTCAAATCTATTTAGTGCTTATTGTCTATCTGTGCAAGGGCAACATGCAGTCCCATCAGTTGAAAACAGATCACATCCATCTGCTTAGGCAGCTGTAGTTTCACTATAATTACTTTATTTTCACTGAAAAGGAAGTGTGAAAATATATAACTGTTATTTTATCACTTATAAATAACATTTATCTTCCTCTTACTGCTAATGATTCTGGTGCTATCACAATGTAATATGCTATTTTAATTCTGATTCTGCTAACAATTTTGCAGTAAATCAAATCAAGCCTCACCATGGTAATATCCAAACTATCTCCGATTGCCTTACAGAAATCATTAGTTGGCTGCAAAGGTACATTCCGAACACGCACGCATTCGTCTTGTACTGTTGCTCTGTTGTTCCAAATGTTAGTTTGTAATCACCGGGGTTTGAAAGGGGAAATAAAAAGCAAAGAAGCCTGAAAATGCTGGAAAAATCAGAGCTGGCCTGTCAGCACCTGAAAAGAGAGGAGAGCACTGAACGTTCTGGCTGGTGACCCTTCAGTCCGCTTTAAAGGTCTTGAAGTGCATTTCTTCCTGCACCTCCAGTTCTTTAGTGCAAGCAGCCAATGCTTTTAACTCTCCGATTACTCAAGATCCTGCAAATCCACTGGGAGGACAGACGCACCAATGTCAGTGTCCTCGCCCAGGCCAACATCCCCAGCATCGAAGCGCTGACCACACTCGACCAGCTCCGTTCGGCGGGCCACATCATCCGCATGCCTGACATGAGACTCCCGAAGCAAGCGCTCTACTTGGAGCTCCTACACAGCACGTGAGCCCCAGATGAGCAGAGGAAACGCTTCAAAGCCTCCTTGATAGAGTGTAACATCCCCACCGGCACCTGGGAATCCCTGACCCAAGACCGCCCTAAGTGGAGGAATATACACAGTGTAAACCTTATTGATAGTACATCAGGTAACAAATCTCCATTTAATGCAACTATACAGTGACTACACAGAGAGTATATCTATAGTCTGCATGTATAACAACTGAAGTCATTGACAGATGTATTAACCGCGCAAGTTCAAGTGTCTTGATTTTCTCCTTCATTGGCTCATTACCGATCACTTCTCAGAAGATAAGAAAGCTTGCAATGAGAAATGGCCATTTGCCCCATCAAGTCTACTCCAACCATCAGGTCATGAACTCTGCCCAATTTATTTAAGCTGATGAGGAAGGTAAGAATCATAAGAGAAATTTCCAAAATTACAAATTGCCCATCGATTTGTGTTTGTGACACTGGAAACATAGTAAGAAGATTTCCTAAGTCTCTAGTAAAAAAAGATTGGATTGATGATTTCACTGGAAACAGCAAGCAGAGGAAATCTCTTCGCTGTGTTTGTGGTGCTGCCAACGCACAGCAACCAACGAATACCTGCCTCCTAAATCACTTCATTTTTCAGGGAATTGTTACTGGTACGGCAACCTGCTGCAGCCACAGAGAAAAGAGAGGTGCACAGTCACAACGTGTAATGGTCTTTAATGCCAATATGGCCTTAATGCTGCACTGTCAATTTAACCAAAGAAACAATCCTCTCTGTAGATCGAACTCCAGTTATGTGTTGAAATGGTGTAGATGGCAACAAGGGGATGGAAGTCAGGGGTACTGCTCCTGTGCATTACATGTCCCCAGGCCGGACTCTCTCCCATTTCCTTCTCATTGCTGATGGAACCTGTGTTTCTGCTGTTTCAAATGCAAATAAATGGGCTGAAAAATCATTGGACTATTTCAGCTTCTGGCTATTGGCAGTGGTTCAAGCAGGTGTCTGGAAAATTTACCATCACGTATTGTTACTAGATTACTAGATTACTAGACTAGTAATCCAGAGGCCCGAACGAATGATCCAGAGACGTGAGTTCAAATCCCATTACGGCAGCTGGGGCAATTTAAATTCAGTCAATTAAATAAATCTGGAATTAAAAAGCTATTGTCAGTAATGGTGACCATGAAACTACCGGATTGTTGTAAAAACCCATCGGGTTCACTGACGTCCTTTAGGGAAGGAAATCTGCCGCCCTCACCCGGTCTGGCCTACATGTGACTCCAGTCCCACAGCAATGTCGTTGACTCTGAATTGTCCTCTGAAATGGCCTGGCAAGCCACTCAGTTGTACAAGACTGCTACGACAAAGTCAGCACTGTGGGAGTACCTTCACCACATGGACTGCAGCAGTTCAAGAAGGCGGGTAATTAGGGATTGTCAATAAATTCTGGCCTTGCCAGCGACATCCACATCCCGTGAATGAATTCATAAAAAACAGTTACTGCGGCCGAGAAGAATATCCAGGCCTGAGCATTAACGTCTGGACTGTCCCACAAAACACTGACTTACGATTGATGCAACTATATTTCCCAAAGAAGTAAAATCTGTATTAATATACAGCATTGATATGAATTTAAACACTAAAATAGGTTATGAATCCTCTTGAATTATCATAATGGGCAAATCTCTTATGTAAGTACTGCTTATCTCCCATGAATAAATATGAAACATGCTAAATGAAAGTGCACTGGTTAGATATTTAATATGAAGGTAGGTGGACTAACTATTGAGTAATGGCTTCTTCCATTAAAATGGTTTAAAAGCAATTGTATTTTTTAATTCAAAATAAATCAGATTTTCATATGTCAGAGGATTTCTCTGTCTCTAAATCTTCAATTAGAAGTTTATTCCAGATGTGTTCACTGAAAGAGTTCTGTCAAATCTATTTAGTGCTTATTGTCTATCTGTGCAAGGGCAACATGCAGTCCCATCAGTTGAAAACAGATCACATCCATCTGCTTAGGCAGCTGTAGTTTCACTATAATTACTTTATTTTCATTGAAAAGGAAGTGTGAAAATATATAACTGTTATTTTATCACTTATAAATAACATTTATCTTCCTCTTACTGCTAATGATTCTGGTGCTATCACAATGTAATATGCTATTTTAATTCTGATTCTGCTAACAATTTTGCAGCAAATCAAATCAAGCCTCACCATGGTAATATCCAAACTATCTCCGATTGCCTTACAGAAATCATTAGTTGGCTGCAAAGGTACATTCCGAACACGCACGCATTCGTCTTGTACTGTTGCTCTGTTGTTCCAAATGTTAGTTTGTAATCACCGGGGTTTGAAAGGGGAAATAAAAAAGCAAAGAAGCCTGAAAATGCTGGAAAGATCAGAGCTGGCCTGTCAGCACCTGAAAAGAGAGGAGAGCACTGAACGTTCTGGCTGGTGACCCTTCAGTCCGCTTTAAAGGTCTTGAAGTGCATTTCTTCTTGCACCTCCAGTCCTTTAGTGCAAGCAGCCAATGCTTTTAACTCTCCGATTACTCAAGATCCTGCAAATCCACTGGGAGGACAGACGCACCAATGTCAGTGTCCTCGCCCAGGCCAACATCCCCAGCATCGAAGCGCTGACCACACTCGACCAGCTCCGTTGGGCGGGCCACATCATCCGCATGCCCGACATGAGACTCCCAAAGCAAGCGCTCTACTTGGAGCTCCTACACAGCACGTGAGCCCCAGATGAGCAGAGGAAACGCTTCAAGGACACCCTCAAAGCCTCCTTGATAGAGTGTAACATCCCCACCGGCAACTGGGAATCCCTGACCCAAGACCGCCCTAAGTGGAGGAAGAGCATCCGGGAGGGCGCTGAGCACCTCGAGTCTCGTCACCGAGGGCATGCAGAAATCAAGCGCAGACAGCGGAAGGAGCGTGCGGCAAACCAGTCCCACCCTCCCTTTCCTTCAACCACTGTCTGTCCCACCTGTGACAGAGACTGTAATTCCCATATTGGACTGTACAGCCACCTGAGAACTCACTTTTAGAGTGGAAGGAAGTCTTCCTCGATTTCGAGGGACTGCCTATGATGATGATACTGGCTGTGCCACAATAGCCCTATCCTTGGGACATCTTTTTTCAGCTTTTGGGTTAAGTCCCACAAACAATATTTTTGGAAAGATCTTTGGAAAGATGGTGACAGCGTGTTATATTTTTCCCGCCCTTTCTGGTTTTACCTTTGGCGTTGATTAACGAAGGGGGCTTGCTGTTCTGATGCCTGCAATAGCTGTCATCTGAAAGCAGGCCTCTGCCACTGTTTAAACTAGGAACACATTCATCTTATTTTCAGCTAGAATTAGAAAAGGAAGGAAGAATAAGTAAGTGTAATGTAGCCAAGTTTGCTGATGATACAAAGATGGGTGGGAAAGCAAATTGTGAGAAGGACACAAAACATCTGCAAAGGGATATAGACAGGCTAAGTGAGTGGGCAAAAATTTGACAGGTGGGGTATAATGTGGGAAAATGTGAGGTTATCCACTTTGTCAGAAAAAATAGAAAAGCAAATTATCATTTAAATGGAGAATAATTGCAAAGTGCTGCAGTACAGAGGGACCTGGGGGTCCTTGTGCATGAAACACAAAAAGTTAGTATGCAGGTACAGCAAGTAATCAGGATAGAGTATAAAAGCAGTGAAGTCCTACTACAACTTTACAGGGTATTGATAACACCTAGAGTACTGCGTACAGTTTTGGTCTCCGTATTTAAGAAAGGATATACTTGCATTGGAGGCAGTTCAGAGAAGGTTCACGAGGTTGATTCCGGAGATGAGGGGGTTGACTTATGAAGATAGGTTTAGTAGGTTGGTCTAGTACTTATTGGAGTTCAGAAGAATGAGAGTTGATCTTATTGAAACATATAAGATAAAGAGGGGGCTTGACAAGATGGATGCAGAGAGAATATTTCCACTCATAGGGAAAACTAAAACTAAGTGACATAGTCTCAGAATAAGGGGCCGCCTATTTAAAACTGAGATGAGGAGAAATTTCTTCTCTCAGAGGGTTGTAAATCTATGGAATTCTTTGCCTCAGAGAGCTGTAGAGGCTGGGTCATTGAATATATGACAGATATGATAGACACATTTTTGAGCGATAAGGGAATAAAGGGTTATGGGGAGCGGACAGGGAAGTGGAGCTGAGTCCATGATCAGATCAGCCATGATCTTATTAAATGGCGAAACAGGCTCGAGGGGTCAAATGGCCTACTCCTGCTCCTATTTCTTATGTTCTTATATGACAAAATATTTGATGCAGGAATCCTGTCAGAAGCATTTTAATGTTTGTTAATCTGCTGCTCATTAGTGTGAGTGGTATTATTATGTTGACGTTCTTTTCAATTTTGCCTGTTTAAATCTATCACATAATCAAGATATTTTAGCACAGGAGGAGGATGTTCGGCCCAATGTGTTTGTTTCAGAGCCAGCTGCACATCAAAGCTATCACTCAAATCCCATTTCCCTGCTCTTTTTCCTTTTCAAGTGTTTGACTAAATCCCTATCAAATGCTTTATGAACAGCTTTCAGAAACAAACTGAAGAGCTTTAGCAAAGCCTGGTGCATACATTGACAACCAAGATATTAAATCCTACTTTTCCTGTCCTGTTCAATATATTAGAGTATTCTCTGACGTAAATGCTACTCCTAACATAATATTTTCTTAGGCCTCATTGGATGGCTGTGATGTTTGAATTGGTTCAATTAGCTTAAATGTGGCCAAGCTGGGTTCCCATCCACTCCTAATATATATATATATATGGAACATATCCACTGAGAACAGTTAATAGCTTCTGAGTGTCATTATACTTCCACAAGGCCATGCAATCAATGCATATAATGGACTGTTTCAGCATGTAAACAGCAGAATATGAAGAATAGACAGTGTGTTGTGACAAATACCATGGGGCCAAGTTTTGAAATACCTGCTTCCATCAGGGAGCCTTGTCCACTGGCTGGGCATGTCAGTAAATTGCAGCCAGTTGGAGGCGAGTCTTCTCACCAGTAGTATTCATTTGCAAGATCAATTCTCATTAGTAAACTTTCCAATTAATTTTCATACACATTACAAATTCTGTATTACTTTACATTACACGGAATTACATAGACTGTACAGCACAGAATCAGGCCGTTCTGTCCATGCCTGCATGTATGCTCCACACGAGCCTCCTCCCACCACTCTTTATCAAACCTTATCAGCATAACCTTCTATTCCTTTCCACCTCATATGATTATCCAGCTTTCCTTTAAATGCATCTATGCTATTGGCCTCAACTACTTGCGTTAGCGAATTCCGCATTCTCGCCACTTCCTGGGTAAAGAAGTTTCTCCTGAATTCCCTATTGGATTTTAATGTGACTATCTTAGAATTATGGCCTAGTTTTGGTCTCCCCCACAATCTTCTCTATATCTATCCTATCAAACCCTTTTATAACTTTAAAGACCTCTATTCAGGTCACCTTTCCTTTTCTAAGCAAAAGAGCCCCAGCCTGTTCATCCATTCCTGATGGGGTATAGCCTCTCAGTTCTGGCATCTTCCTTGTAAATCACAGTTCCACTGTGAGTTTTTCCATGGTACGTGTAAGTTGCACCTGAGAAATACCCTTCCTAAGATACTGACCAATTTGTTTTTAAACTTCCAACAGCCCTCCCGAACTTTTGGTCTCTCTGACTCCTGCCTGTTGTGCATCCTTTGTCTCCACCACCCTCTCTCTTTGCAATTTGCTACTCATCCTCCTCCATCTCACTCTGATCAAGCTTTTGGCCACCCATCCTTATCTTTGGCTTGGCCTCCATTTTCCTTATGCCTCTGTAATGTTTTTCTACTTGCAGCAGGAGTTTGTTTTTTTCGTTCATGGGATGTGGGCGTCGCCGGCAAGGCCAGCATTTATTGCCCATTCCTAATTGCCCTCAAGAGGGCGGTGGTGAGCCGCCTTCTTGAATACAACTGAGTGGCTTGCTAGGCCGTTTCAGATGACAGTTAAGAGTCAACCACATTGCTGTGGGTGTGGAATTGCATGTAGGCCAGACCGGGTAAGGACAGCAGATTTCCTTCTCCAAAGGGCATGAGTGAACCAAATGGTTTTTACAACAGTCTGCCAGTTTCACGGTCTCCACTACTGATAGTAGCTTTTTATTCCAAATTTATTTCATTCATTAAATTTAAATTCCTCAGCTGCCGTGGTGGGATTTGAACTTGTATCTCCGGATCATTAATCCAGGCCTCTGGATTACATCTCAGGCCTAAATGGCCGATCCCTTATCCTGAGGCTATGCCCCCCCCCTAGTTCTAGACTCTCCAGCCAGGGGAAACAGCCTCCCAGTATCTACCCTGTCAAGTCTTCGAAGAATTTTTTACATTTCAATCAATTTATGACAGAGAGGAGGAGGAATTTCTTCACTCGGAGGGTTGTGAATCTTTGGAATTCTCTGCCCCAGAGGGCTGTGGATGCTGAGTCTCTGAATATATTCAAGCCTGAGATAGATAGATTTTTGGAGTCTAGGGGAATCAAGGGATATGGAGATCGGACGGGAAAGTGGAGGTCGATGATCAGCCATGATCTTATTGAATGGTGGAGCAGTCTCGAGGGGCCGTATGGCATACTCCTGCTCCTATTCCTTTCTTATGTTCTTATTTTCCCACCCTATAAATTGCTCGGTTACAGAGACAGAGCAAAACAATAGGATTTTCTGTGGGGTTTTTTCCAGTTATTATGAAAAATAATAAAAATGCAGCATTGGAGAATCTGGTTGCCCTGCCAATGCTTCTTTGAAACATTTCTGTGTTCAGAAATGTTTCCCTGTTGTCTGCAGCCAAAATGTACCTCCACTTCAACAAGTCCTGGCTACCTTTGAAGTGCCATCAGAAACTCCTGATTTCTGCCCCCCCCCCCCCACAAACAGACATGCAGCCAATAAATAGCACAGGTAATGCTGGCTGATTGCTGTTTTCTAATAATCTTATAGGGTAAATTTTACAACTTAACACACCCGGCACAGTGCTTTGCACTACAGGGCTGTCTAACGGAAAGTCAGGTATGGATTTGTAGCCCACTTGATTTCCTGTTCATCAAAGTTAATGGCGATCAATTTATCTCTGCGCTTGAATTCCCAATACGTGCTCATGTCATGTAAAGCTCTGCAGTGGATCTTGACAGGGATCCCTTAATTTACACGTGTAAATTAGGGACTGGTAGGACCATTGATAAGACTGCAAATAACATCATATCAAATATACCACACAACCAAAGAAGGAGGCATTAAGTCCATTGTGTCCATCTCTGCTCTTGGCTATAGGAATCCCAAACTAGCCCGACTGCCCTGCTCTCTCCTTTCAGCCCCACACCTTTATCTCGTAAAAGAGGCAATGCCTCACACACCCTTCAAAGCTTAATAAAGATAAGAACTGTAATTTCTGAATTATATGAGGAACATCCATTTTTGAATTAACTAGTTCCCAAAAGAAATGAAACAAATTAAAATGAACCTTTGATCTATAATAATGGGTTAAAACTTACAACTAAGGTTTGGGAAATCAGGCAGACTTTAAAAGATTTTGTGCAGATTTGACTTAATAGGTAGACAGTATCACATATTCATATTCGGAAACACTTCTCTCCTCTGTTCAGAGAATTTACGCAAAAGCACCAGTCTGAAGTATGAGGAGATGAATAATAAGGTACTATGCAACTGGTAATTCTGCACACCCACTGCCTTTAAACATAATCAGCTGGGTCAGTGACTCAATGCAATGAAAAGGAAAAAAAAGAACATTTTTAAGTCAAGAGTCTTCTAGTTATGAAATGAAATGTTATTTGTGAAATTAAAAGGAAGGCTAAGCCAAAGACTTGGATACAACTAATGAAAGAGACGGACTGCTATATTCTTTCGGGGCAGAGATTAAGGATGCTCGCAACTCATGCACCTACTCTGATCCTCTTTTACTAGATTTTCCATCACAATAGACACTGCATCGAAAAAGAATTCATTGTGTGTGAAGTGTTTTGACATATTTCTGAAAAATGCAATAAAGTGCCATGTGAATGCACCTCTTTGTTATTTAGCAAGCCCTGTACTATAAAGGAGTATCCTTCAAGCACATAGCTGAACTACATCCCACAAGTTCGAGTACTTCTCCTTCATTTGTGATCGTTCCTAATGATGAATGCTGTCTAAAATATTATCAAGAGATGGTCTCTATCCAACCCCCTTAGCAAAGAATGAAAAGTATAGAATACCTCCTCATAGAGATTATTGATAATAATTATTACATTAGGTTTTTAAAAATCTTCCGTATATAACTTCCATTTTTTGAATTGAAGAGAATTCCTATATGAACGAAGGCCTGGATGATTTAGAATGTTTTTATGTAAAAGAACAACATAAGTAACTATATTTTAGTTTCCAAACACTGTCCTCTACTGGCAAACAATGCAATCTCCCAAATTATGAGCTGCATTGTAAAACACAAATCTTTAACAGGGAAATGTTGGAAGGGAATTCATGCACGGTCTAACTTCTCCATAATAGCAGCGAATGTATAACTTTAAAGCTCTATCTTATTTTTAAAAATATAGCTGTAGGTCTTCCGTAAGGAATCATTGGGGTCAAGTTTCAGCCGCCCGCTAGAACGGCGCACATCGGAGAGGCCCGCCTAATTTATAGAACAAAAATTGCGCCGAATACTTACCTCGCGATTCTCAGACAGCTGTAGGCCCAATTCCACCTCGACGCGGCGCAGCAGGAGCTGCTGGGGGCGGAGCTACAGCCCTGCGGCGAAAACAGTGCCGGCAGCTAGGCGCGTACGCAGTGACTGCCGGCGTCCTGTCTCCGGGGCGACGACCCTATCCCAGGCCGAAGGGACGTCGCCCCTATCCCCAGCCGAGTGGCCTGCGCATCTTATCTCGGCGGCGGGGCCCGCCCGCCCGGCCTCTCACTGGCATCGGCTGCGTGCGGGGTCTCTTCATCGTCTTCTCTCTTCCCCCCCATCTTCTTCTCTTCTCCCGCTCCCCCCCCAATCTTCTTCTCTTCCCCCCCCATCTTCTTCTCTTCTCCCCCCCGCCCTCTTCTCCGCCCCCCGCCTCTTCTCCCTGGTGCTGCAGTAGGTGAGTAGAAATAATATTTTATTTATTGAGTGATTTTTAATTTTTTAAAAATATTTAATCTTTTAATTTATTTGGATTGATTTATTGGTTTATTTATTGATTTATCATTTATTATTGATGATGGCTCTTTATTTGTAAAAGTGAAGTGTTTAATGTTTGTAAACCACCCCCCCCCACCCCCCGTTCCCTACGCCTGATTTGTAACCTACGCCTGATTTTCCAAGTGTAGGCAAGGTTTTTCTGAGCGTACAAAAATCGACACTTACTCCATTCTAAGTTAGTTTGGAATAAGTTTTTACAGCCTAAACTTCCAAAACAGGCGTAAGTGGCCTGATACTCCCCCTTTTGAAAAAAAAATCTGTTCTAAAATGAAACTGTTCTAACTGACTAGAACTGGAGCAAACTCAATGCCGAGAATTGCAATTTCTAAGATACTCAATTCTAAACTAGTTGCTCCAAAAAATTAGGAGCAACTCAGGCTGAAACTTGATCCATTGTTTCTTAACTTTCTTGGTACCTCCTGTGTCCAGTTTTGTCTAACAATTTACTCTGATATAATATTAATAACTCCAAAATGAGTTCCTCAGTTATGCTTTCCTAGAATTACAGAATCATAGTATGGTTACAGCACAGAACGAGACCATTTGGCCGCGCTGTCTCTCTGCAAGAGCACTTCAGCTAGTCCCACTTGCCCGCCCTTTCCCTGTCGCCCTTTTTTTTTTCCTTCAGGTACTTATCCAGTTCTCTTTAGAAAGCCGCAATTGAGTCTGCCTCCACCATCCTTTTAGGCAGTGCATTCCAGATCCTAACCACCTGCAGCATAAAAAGGTTTTCCCCTCACGTAGCCCTTGGTTCTTCTGCCAATCACCTTAAATCTGTGACCGCTGGTTCTTGACCCTTCGCCAATGGGAACGGTTTCTCTCTATCTACTCTAGACCCCTCATGATTTTGAACACCTCTATCAAATCTCCTCTCAACCTTCTCTGCTCTAAGGAGCACAACCCCAGCTTCTCCAGTCTATCCATGTAGCTGAAGTCACTGGAAAAGCAAAATTCGATCAGGAAGAGGCAGCATGGATTTTTGAAGGGGAAGTTATGTTTGACAAATTTGCTGGAGTTCTTTGAGGATGTAACAAACAGTTGGATAAAGGAGAACCAGTGGATGTGGTGTATTTGGACCTCCAGAAGGCATTTGACAA
This sequence comes from Pristiophorus japonicus, assembly GCF_044704955.1. Classification (NCBI taxonomy): domain Eukaryota; kingdom Metazoa; phylum Chordata; class Chondrichthyes; family Pristiophoridae; genus Pristiophorus; species Pristiophorus japonicus. The sequence continues at coordinate 16,257,514 of NC_091993.1, forward strand.
GGTGCCACATAAAAGGTTACTGCACAAGATAAAAGTTCACGGGGTTGGGGGTAATATATTAGCATGGATAGAGGATTGGCTAACTAACAGAAAACAGAGAGTCGGGACAAATGATCCCTGTGGCAACCAGTAACTAGTAGGGTGCCGCAGGGATCAGTGCTGGGACCCCAACTATTTACAACCTATATTAACGACGTGGAAGAAGGGACTGAGTGTAACGTAGCCAAGTTTGCTGACGATACAAAGATGGGAGGAAAAGCAATGTGTGAGGAGAACACAAAAAACCTGCAAAAGGACAGAGACTGGCTAAGTGAGTGGGCAAAAATTTGGCAGATGGAGTATAATGTTGGAAAGTGTGAGGTCATGCACATTGGCAGAAAAAAAATCAAAGAGCAAGTTATTATTTAAATGGAGAAAGATTGCAAAGTGCCGCAGTACAGTGGGACCTGGGGGTACTTGTGCATGAAACACAAAAGAATAGCATGCAGGTACAGCAAGTGATCAGGAAGGCCAATGGAATCTTGGCCTTTATTGCAAAGGGGATGGAGTATAAAAGCAGGGAAGTCTTGCTACAGCTATATAAGGTATTGGTGAGGCCACACCTGGAATACTGTGTGCAGTTTTGGTTTCCATATTTACAAAAGGATATACTTGCTTTGGAGGCAGTTCAGAGAAGGTTCACTAGGTTGATTCCAGGAATGAGGGGGTTGACTTATGAGGAAAGGTTGAGTAGGTTGGGCCTCTACTCATTGGAATTTAGAAGAATGAGAGGTGATCTTATCGAAACGTATAAAATTATGAGGGGGCTGAACAAGTTGGACGCAGAGAGGATGTTTCTACTGATAGGGGAGACTAGAACTAGAGGGTATTGTGCTCCTAACACAGATGAGACTGCACACAGGGAGGTTAAAGTAACAGTGACCTCAGTCTTTATTAAGACACTCCAAAATGAGGAACAGGTCTTAGGAGTCGACTTATATACAGTGCTCCCAAGGGATGCTGGGGTCCCTTGGGACTTCAGGGGATGCACTCCCTGGTGGTGGAACATGGGAGTGCATGCTTTACAGATACACAACATCACTCCCCCGCGAAGTCAAAGTGAAAACTATTTACAAGGTGAGGCGGTCTGGAGTCTTTCTTTCCCTGGTGGACCGCCTCGGTACAAATGTCTGTTCTGGTGTGTTGGCTGTGCCCTCGCTGGGTTGGCGTGTTGTTGGCCTTGCAGGGCTGCTGGGTGAGCCTGGCCTTGCTGGGCTGTTGGGCGTGTTAGGTTCGATTTCTTGGTCCGGGGTTGTGTCGTTGATCCTTTGGGTGTGTGTTGTGGGCTCGAAAAAGGTGGTGTCTGCTGTGGGTTGTTCAGGGCAGTCTGTGAACCGCAGCCTCATTTGGTTCTGGTGCTTTCTGCAAATTTGTCCATTGTCTAGTTTGACTACAAACACCCTACTAACTTCTTTAGCTATCACCATGCCCGCAATCCACTTGGGACCATATCCATAGTTTAGCACATACACTGGGTCATTCAGATCAATTTCCCGTGACACAGTGGCGCGACCATCATTTACATTTTGTTGTTGCCGCCTGCTCTCTACCTGATCATGCAAGTTGGGGTAAACCAGCGAGAGTCTGGTTTTAAGTGTCCTTTTCATGAGTAGCTCAGCCGGGGGCACCCCTGTGAGCGAGTGGGGTCTTGTGCAGTAGCTGAGCAGTACTCGGGACAGGCGGGTTTGGAGTGAGCCTTCTGTGACTCGTTTAAGGCTCTGTTTGATTGTTTATACTGCCCGCTCTGCCTGCCCATTGGAGGCTGGTTTAAACAGGGCCGAGGTGACATGTTTGATCCCATTGCGGGTCATGAATTCTTCAAATTCAGCACTGGTGAAACATGGCCCGTTGTCACTGACCAGTATGTCAGGCAGGCCGTGGGTGGCAAACATGTCCCTCAGGCTTTCAATGGTGGCGGTGGCGGTGCTTCCCAACATTATTTCACATTCAATCCATTTTGAAAAAGCATCCACCACCACCAGGAACATTTTATCGAGAAACAGGCCCGCATAGTCGACATGGATCCTCGACCATGGTTTGGAGGGCCAGGACCACAAACTTAGTGGTGCCTCTCTGGGCACGTTGCTCAACTGAGCACACACGCTGCATTGCCGTACACAGGACTCTAAGTCAGAGGCGATACCGGGCTACCACACGTAGGATCTGGCTATCACTTTCATCATTACTATACCCGGGTGTGTGCTGTGGAGGTCCGAGATGAACGTCTCCCTGCCCTTTTTGGATAGCACTACACGGTTACCCCACAACAGGCAGTCTGCCTGAATGGACAGCTCGACCTATCGCCACTGGAACGGCTTGATTAGCTCTTGCATTTCAACGGGGATGCTGGCCCAGCTCCCATGCAGTACACAGTTTTTTTTACTAGGGACAGCAGAGTATCTTGGCTGGTCCAAGTCCTAATCTGGTGGGCCATGACAGGTGATTTATAATTTTCAAACACTTCCATGACCTCAACAAGTCTGCGGGCTGCGCCATCATCAACAAGTTTGCAGGCTGCGCCATTTCCACCCCCGTGGTGGGCAATGGTAGCCGACTGAGAGCATCCGCACAGTTTCGGTGCTTGGCCTGTGGCGGATGGTATAGTTATACGCTGATAGCGCGAGTGCCCACCTTTGTATGCGGGCTGAGGCATTAGTATTTATCCCCTTGTTTTCAGCGAACAGGGATATGAGGGGCTTGTGATCGGTTTCCAGCTCAGATTTGAAGCCAAACAGGTACTGATGCATTTTCTTTACCCCGAACACGCACACACTAATGCCTCTTTCTCAATCATGCTGTAGGCCCTCTTGGCCTTAGGCAAGCTCCTGGAGGCATAGGCGACAGGTTGCAACTTCCCCATAACGTTAGCTTGTTATAATACACCCCCGACTCCGTACGACGACGCATCACATGCTAGCACAAGTCTTTTGTATGGGTTATACAATACAAGCAGCTTGTTGGAGCATAAAATGTTTCTGGCTTTCTCAAAAGCAATTACTTGGTTTTTTCCCCCATACCCAGTTCTCACCTTTACGCAATAACACATGTAAGGGCTCTAAGAGGGTGCTTAACACCGGTAGGAAGTTACCAAATTAGTTGCGAAGTCCCAGGAATGACCGCAGCTCCGTGACGTTCTGTGGCCTGGGCGTGTTCCTGATAGCCTCTGTCTTGGCATCTGTGGGCCAAATGCCGTCCGCCGCGATCTTTCTCCCCAAAAACTCCACTTCTGTTGCCATGAAGACGCATTTCGACCTCTTCAGCCGCAGCCCTACGTGATCCAGTCACTGGAGGACCTCCTCCAGGTTTTGTAGGTGCTCGACGGTGTCCCGACCTGTGACCAATATGTCTTCCTGAAAAACCACCGTGCATGGTATCGACTTGAGTAGGCTCTCCATGTTTCTCTGGAAGATCGCTGCAGCCGACCGAATTCCAAACGGGCATCTGTTGTAGATGAACAGTCCCTTGTGCGTGTTGATATAGGTGAGGCCCTTCGAAGACCCCTCCAGTTCCTGCGTCATGTAGGCCGAAGTCAGGTCGAGCTTGGTGAACGTCTTGCCTCATGCCACCGTCGCAAATAGGTTGTCTGCCTTAGGTAGCGGGTATTGGTCCTGTAGCGTGAAACGATTAACAGCTACTTTATAATCGCCGCAAATCCTGACCGTGCCATCACTTTTGAGTACTGGAACAATCGGGCTGGCCCACTCGCTGAATTCCACTGGGGAGATGATGCCCTCGTGTTGCAGCCTGTCCTGCTCGATTTCCACTCTCTCCCTCATCATGTGGTGAATGGGTCGTGCCTCTGGGACCAAATGGATCCGCACCTTCGCCCCGGAAAAGTTTCCAATGCCTGGCTCAAAAAGGGAAGGAAATTTGTTAAGAACCTGGGTACATGAGGCCTCATCGACATGTGATAGCGCTCGGATGTCATCCCAGTTCCAGCGGATTTTGCCCAGCCAGCTCCTTCGAAGCAGTGTGGGGCCATCGTCTGGGACAATCCAGAGTGGCAGTTTGTGCACCGTGCCCTCGTAAATGACCTTGACAATGGCACTGCCCAGGACAGTGATAAGCTCTTTGGTGTACATTCTCAGTTTCATGTGGATAGGGCTCAGGGATGATCTGAATGCCTTGTTGCACCACAGTCTCTCTAACATCTTTTTACTCATGATGGATTGGCTAGCGCCAGTGTCCAGTTCCATGGCTACGGGTAAGCCATTTAATTTTACATTTAGCATTATAGGTGGATATTTCGTCGAAAATGTGTACACCCCGTGTACTTCAGCATCTGCCTCCTCTCTTTGAGGCTCGAAATTGCCTTGATCCACCATGGACCGATCTTCCTCTGCCACGTGGTGGTTAGAAGGTTTTGCAGAGCTTGCAGCTCATTTGCAATCTCTTTGGTGGTGCCCCATTTTTCCACAGCTCTTGCAAACATACCCTTTGAAGCAGCATGAATAGGCTGAATGGTAGCCTCCACAACGCCAACAAGGTGTGAATTTCCTTGCATTCATCCTTTGTTGGGGACTCCGAGTCATCTGGGTCACCTGAGGCCTGCTGGCAGTTGCAAACTCATGGTTTCTGCCCTGTACATTTCTGCGAGCAAACACAGTTCTAGTTAATTTATGAACATTGCTAGCACTTGTGTGCTGAGAGATTTGTTTGGTATTATCACTGGTGGACATAAACGCCTGTGCTATCGCAATGGCCTTACTGAGGGTCGGTGTCTCTACAGTCATAAGTTTTCATAGGATGGTCGTGTGGCCAATGCCCAGTACAAAAAAGACTCTGAGCATTTGCTCCAGGTAGCTATCAAACTCACATTGTCCTGCAAGTCGCCTTAGCTCGGAGACGTAGCTCGCCACTTCCTGACCTTCAGATCGCTGGCACGTGTAGAACCGATACCTCGCCATCAGCACGCTCTCCCTCAGGTTAGGATGCTCCCGAACCAGTGTACACAGCTCCTCATATGACTTATCTGTGGGTTTCACCGGAGCCAGAAGATTCTTCATGAGGCTGTAGGTTGGTGCCCCGCAGACCGTGAGGAGGACCGCTCTCCTTTTTGCAGCGCTTCCTTCTCCGTCCAGCTCGTTGGCTACAAAGTACTGGTCTAGCCATTCGACATAGGCTTCCAAGTACTCACCCTCCGAGAACTTCTCCAGCATGCCCATAGTTTGCTGCATCTTTGCGTTGGATTCGTATTCTCGTCGCCAGTTGTTGTGTTCCTAACACAGATGAGGCTGCACACAGGGAGGTTAAAGTAACAGTGACCTCAGTCTTTAATAAGACACTCCAGAGTGAGGAACAGGCCTTCAGAGCCGGCTTATATACAGTGCTCCCAAGCGATGCTGGGGTCCCTTGGGGCTTCAGGGGATGAGCTCCCTGGAGGCGGAACATGGTAGAGCATGCTTTACAGATACACAACAGGTTGGACCTCTACTGATTGGAATTCAGAAGAATGAGAGGTGATCTTATCGAAATGTATAAGATTATGAGGGGGCTTAACTAGGTGGATGCAGAGAGGATGTTTTCACTGATAGGGGAGACTAGAACTAGAGGGCATGATCTTAGAATAAGGGGCCGCCCATTTAAAACTGAGATGAGGAGAAATTTCTTCTCTCAGAGGGTTGTAAATCTGTGGAATTCACTGCCTCAGATAGCTGGGGAAGTTGGGACATTGAATAAATTTAAGACAGAAATAGACAGTTTCTTAAACGATAAGGGAATAAGGGGTCATGGGGAGCGGGCAGGGAAGTGGACCTGAGTCCATGATTCGATCAGCCATGATCGTATTAAATGGCGAAGCAAGCTTAAGGTGTTGTATGGTCTACTTGAACCACATAAGGAGATATTAGTGCAGATGGTCAAAGAGGTAGGTTTTAAGGAGTGTCTTAAATGAGGAAAGAGATACAGAGAAGTCGAGAGGTTTAAGGAGGGCATTCCAGAGCTTAGGGCATTGGCAGCTGAAGGCACGGCCACCAATGGTGGAGCGATTAACATCAGGGATGCTCAAGAGGCCAGAATTAGAGGAGCAGAGAAAGTCAGTGGGATCATTTGTTTAGACAGTGATGAACGTACAAACATACAACTGTGTTCACTCATCTTTTCTAGACCGATTCTATATTATTTGAGACGCTCCTACTGGATTGAAGGAGCCTTATTGTTCTGGGCTGGAAATAATGTTTTCCCATTCCAACACTTGAATCATCTCATGACGTCAGACCTTTTATTTATAAATTATTTAAAATTGATTTCATATGAACATCCCAATTTGGGGCAATTCTGCTAGAAATGTATGTCCTACACTCCCATTTCTACATCTTTTGTCACATGTACTTTGAGAGTCTGTGGTGCAGTGGGTTCTTTATTAGGAACAAACAGCTGCTCAATCCAATATGGCTGCCAAGGGTTACGAATGATGCATTGACCGTCTGGTCTGTATCTCAGGCCTGGGCCTTCACCCCACCACCCACCTTAAACTGACACACACAGCTGGCAGGACTTATATGGGCACATGACCCAGGGCCACATCACAACCGAGGGGTAATATAATCTGGCCTCACAATGAACACCATGACAACCCAGAAACCACAGGGGTGACAAAATACAGCAAAGTGGTTGAAACTGTGCATTTGTGCGTGAGGAAGCAAAGAGGTGAGAGCTTCAAGGCAAGTGCTTTAATCAAAACTATCCAAATCCTGGATAATCTCAAAGAACAAATTGAAAACACTGTGTTTTTCATCGAATTGAAAGAAGTTAGAGAAGTCATCTGATTCAAACTGACTGAGTGAGTGATCATAGCCAATCTATACTCAGAAATTATTGGCTTAAAACTTACCTTGAAAAATTGTAGAATTTGACGATGAAAATGTCCGTCGATGTCAAAACTTTCTCAGTTGCCCTCTTGAAGATGACAGCCGAGGAAGGTGAAAGTTGTCGGGAGAAAATATCAAAGACCATCCTGACACTGGGGCGTCAGCACCCAGAGATAATAGTAACCAGTTGACATGATTATCTGTGCCATCGCACCATGCGGTCAGCTCCACACGGTGCGGTAATATCAGAGAGCATGGTGCTGATTATCAAGGACAACCTTGATCAACTCAGCCAAGCACACGCCGAGAAAGTTATCTCTTTGGCTGAAATTTGGATGACAATGTCAGCAGGAGCACAAGCTGAGAGCCAGGAAGCTGCCAACAGTCTCCTGGTTGCCATGAGCTTCAGGTGCAGGAAGGAATTTGTGCAGTTGATAAAAAAGAGTTTCGAACAAGGGATCCTTCCACATGTGTACGTGGTCAAGACATTAACAAAACTGGCTGTGGAAAATGTGCATGGCATGATGGCTTTATTAAAATCCATCTTAGGGACCATGATTCCAGTATTTATTGGTGTTGACCAGGCTGAGCTCAAGTCCGCATTTGTTTCAGCGGTGGGAAGTTTTGCCAAGAGCATCCTGATTTATCTGGGAAATATGGAGGACCTGCTGACAAATTCAAAGGAGTCTCTGGCCCAAAGGGAATGGGAGGATAAATTATTGCTGGTCTTGTCCACATCCCTCAAGGCCGTTGACGACGAGGAATGGACATGTCAGCTCGCCAATCAAATACACAGCGAGATCGGCACCGGCAATCTCTCCCCACAAGAGAAGGGCTTTCTCTATAAATTCCTGGGGACAGTGCTCCATCACACCCACGCTAAGCAAATAAAGGGGCAGCTTTCCAAAATGCTAGTGAGTGTGCAACACAGTGAGAGTGCGGAGAGAGAGGGTGCAGCCCTCGCCATTGGTTTCTGTGCCATGACGCACTTTGTTGAAACCCTCAGTAGCCTGAAGGAGTTTACTAACTCCAACCACTTGAAAGCGAAAGGTTTCTTGAACATTCTTGGGGACAAACCAGATGGGGATTTGGCCAAGAGCACTCTGGTCCTGAGTTATGGGAACATGGCCTTCTATGCACCTGCGGAACTAGTGCTGTCCACGGTCAAGACCCACATTCTGCCAGTCAACCTATACACCACAACTGGGCAGGAGATAAAGTCGGAATCCGGGGATGCTACACTAAATCTCAGCCTGATAAAGGCCATTACACTGATAGCCAGCTCCCTACATTCAAATTGCCAGAGAGTTCCCCTCAACCTGATCAGAAACAAAGAGTTGCTGACGTACATGCTGGATGTTATCAAGGCCGAGCCACCAGAACTGCTGCAGAGCCCTGTCCGACAGCTAGCCATGGACGCCTGCACACAGCTGATCAAATTAAACATTGAAACAACCAGAGCGGTCACCTGCCAACTGATCCAAGCCTGCCTGACCAGCACTTTCAGCGTGTTTCCACCAGAACTGGACAATGCCAAGGACATGAATGGGGATAGGAAAGAGATGGCAACACTTTATACCCAGACCACGAGTTCCTGAAAGAGCTTCTGAAGCAATTATTGCTTCAGGACCTGACCCCTGAAGGACTGAGGTCATTTTGAACCAGGTAGAAGTTTGGATTATTTCAGGAGAAGCTCACGAGCGAGAGAGCGCCATGAACATGAACTTACAGCTGCTGAAATTTTGCAGACAGCAGCTCAATGTTCATCATGTGGCGCCTGCAAATAACCTGGGGACTCTGATTGGACGACTGATGCCGCGTTGTGCAGACCCTTCGCTTCCCATTCGATGGATGGCTCTGGACACCTTATACACCTTCCTGGCCATTCAGATATTGTATGAAGGCACCGATCGGGATCAGCAAAAGGAGCAGTTGGAGGTTCTGAAAGCAGTCAGGGAACAATTAGTTAACCCTGATGCTTCAGTCCTCTTTCAAACTTGCTACCAGATCATGGAGGTCATTGCCAAGTGTTTGCCCCATGACCAGCTGACCAACTTATTCTTCATGTCCTTCAAGGAATTGTCCGACCAACACCTCAGCTGTTCCAGTGCAGCCGCTGCCCTCATGAAAGCCATCATCGAGAGATGTGGCAGTGAACTTCAGGATCAGGTGGCAGAGATAATTCACGTGTTGAGGGCTCAGTTGGAGTCAGTTGCTCATCAGGAGGTGAAACGTTTGGTTTTAAGGAGCATCGCCATTTTGTCCTCCCACAACACTTCAACAGTTGTGTCCGGTCTCCTCACCTACCCTGTACCTTTGGACAAGTACGTCAGTGCTGTGTGGCAAGCACTGGCAGAGAACACTGACTGTGCCATGAGTACATTGGGAGAGCTGCTGGACATCCTCAATAATCAGCTGCCATTTCCGGTAGGCAGAACCAATCCTGACCAGACAACCAAGCATTGGAGCCAAGAATCCCTGGCTGCCATCTGTGGGCTGCAGGCGATGATAAATGAGCCTGAGTTGGCAACGGCAGTGACATCGTTATTCCCGCAAATATTTAGTACCATTCTCATTTATCTTAATGCTTGCATGGATGTTTGTCTGGTCAGTGGTTTGGTTCCTGATGATCAAATCCAGCAGAGTGAAATCTCCAGTGAGCCTCTAACACCGGAGAGCAGTGATTTATGTGTGAACTGTGTGCAGACACTGAAGGACCTGCTAGATCGGACAAAGAACGAAGCAGTGCTGAACAACATGGAGCAAAGTGGAGGCTGAGACCAGATGATGGATCTCCGCACATCCCACAAGGGCGTTGTCCTGTTGGCCAGGGCAATGGGGAGATTTGCTGGCCCCTGTCTGACTGGCATTGTGACACTGCTGGCAGCCCATATCCTTATGCTTCAAAACTGTCGGGCAGTCACCATAGCTTGCTTCTTATCAGAGCTGTTAAAATCCCCACTGGCTTCACAGCAACAGCTGACTGGCATTCTGGCGAGTAGATTGCGAAGCTGTTTGCTCTGTGGTTCTCCAGTTGTCCAATTGGTGTGTGTCAGGGGCCTGTACAACGTTCGAGTGCATCATGATACTTTAAAGTTTGTCTGAGAGCATGATACACACAATGATTACTGTGTTGGGGACCCAGGAGAATCAGGCAGAAGTGATATTATTTGAGGTACTGTCATGCCTATCAAAACACTTAATCCTGTCAGGAGCAAACATCATCCAACCCTTTCTAAGGAAAATCCTCGCCACGATCCAACCTCTCATTAAGGCTGAATCGGATAAGGTACGGGCTGAAGCGTTCAGCGTGTTGGGGATCTTGGCCAAGTGTGGAATGGGAGATTCCAAGTCCTACTTCTGTCGACAGGTTCATTCTAACCTGGTGCTCTTGTTGTTGCACCTGGATGGAAGGAGTGAGGAGGTGACCAGGGCTTGTTGTTCCACATTATGATTGCTGCTCCCACTCCTTGGATCTGTCGAGGCTTCCTCAATGATCGATGATTATGAGGATGCGCCTATAAAGTCCTTTCCCCTCAGTACAGATTCACACGAGGCATGTAGTGAAGTCAAGGTCACTCTGGACCTGCACCTTTTATTTCACAGCTCTGGAATGCTGCACTTGCCTGAGACCTGTGCTTATATACCTGTCTCTTGCAAGTGCACCCCCGGTGGTAAGGTATGCTGGTGGTTACAGGTCATATCTTATTACAGCCATGTATCGCATGTTAGGATACAGTTATATATAATAATGTAAGATACATGACATCACCCTCCCCCAAGGTCTTATTGTCTTTATAGGTTCAGTTTCTCAGGTGGTCTACGCTCTCGCGTGGAGCGTCGGAGTTGTGGTTCAGTTGTTTGCCTTGGTGCCTGTTTTTCTTTGGTTGTGGTTGCTGGTATCTCGCCTGGCCTGTCTGTTTCGATTGGTGTGATTGTTGTTGACTCGCCTGGGCTGTCTGTTGGGATTGCCCTTTCCTCAGGTTGTTCCCTCTGTCTGTCCACCAGGTGTGGTGCGAGTTCCACATTGTAGTCTGCCTCTGGTTCCACAGTGTTGTTGGTAAATCTGCTTTTGACTTGGTCTGCATGCCTCTGGCAGGTTTGGCCATTGTCCATTTGTACTACCAGTAGCCTGTTTCCTTCCTTGCCTGTTACTGTTCCTGCAAGCCATTTGGGACCCCTGCCATAGTTTAGTACAAACACTTTGTCCCCTATCTCATTCCATCTCCCCCTCGAATTTCTGTCATGGTACTCAGTCAGCTTACGGCGCTTTGCCTCAACGATTTCGTGCATGTCTGGGAGGATTAATGAGAGCCTTGTTTTTAAAGTCCTTTTCATCAACAGTTGCGCGGGGGGAATCCCAGTCAATGAGTGTGGACGAGATCTGTATGCCAGCAGCAGTCGCGACAGGCGACCCTGCAGCGTGGGACCTTGGATTTTAAGCATGCCTTGTTTAATGATTTGCATTGCTCTCTCCACCTGGCCGTTGGAGGCCGGCTTGAACGGTGCCGTCTTGACGTGATTTATGCCGTGGTCAATTATAAAATCTTGGAATTCTGCGCTGGTGAAGCACGGACCATTGTCACTGACCAATATGTCAGGGATTCCGTGCGTTGCAAACATGGTTGCGAGGCTCTCCACAGTGGTGGAGGTTGTGCTCGAGTTTAAAATGGTGCATTCGATCCACTTTGAAAATGCATCTACAACTACGAGGAACATTTTGCCCATGAATGGGCCCGCATAGTCTATGTGCACCCGCGACCACGGTTTGGTAGGCCAGGGCCAGGGGCTCAGGGGAGCCTCCCTGGGGGCATTACTGAGTTGGGCACAAATGGTGCACCTTCGGACGCAGAGCTCCAAGTCCGCGTCAATACCAGGCCACCAGACGTGGGATCTGGCTATGGCCTTCATGAGAATGATCCCCGGTTGCTCGTGGTGGAGCTCCCGGACAAATGCCTCTCTGCCTCGCAGAGGCATTACTACTCGGCTGCCCCAATCAGGCAGTCCGCTTGTAGTGATAGCTCATGCATGCGCCTGTGAAAAGGTTTGAATTCCTTGGGGCAGGCATCGTGAGCCTCTGCCCAGTCACCGGTTAGGACACATCTTTTTACTAAGGATAACGTGGGGTCGCTGGCCATCCAGGCTCTGATTTGGCGAGCCGTCATGGGCGAACCTGTGGACCCAAAGGCATTGATTGCCATGACTATCTCACAGTCCTGTTCGTCAGACCCTTCCGTGGTCGTCAGGGGTAGCCTGCTGAGCGCGTCGGTACAGTTGTCTGTGCCTGGTCTATGCCTTATGGTATACTCGTAGGACGCCAGCATGAGTGCCCACCGTTGAATTCGCGCTGAGGCATTGGCGTTTATTGCCTTGCTCTCGGATAAGAGGGACGTGAGGGGCTTGTGGTTAGTTTCGATCACGAACTTGGCCCCGAAAAGGTATTGGTGCATCTTTTTGACACCGTACACGCACGCGAGCGCCTCCTTCTCCACCATTCCGTACCCGCGCTCCGCTCGCGAAAGTGACCTGGAGGCATAAGCTGTGGATTGTAATTTGCCCGCACTATTGACATGTTGTAAAACGCACCCGACTCCATACGCTGACGCATCGCATGTGAGAACTAGCTTTTTACCTGGATCAAAGAAAGTCAAAACACTGTTGGAACACAGAAGATTGTGTGCCTTATTGAAGGCGCGTTCCTGGCCGTCCCCCAAAACCAATCGCACCCCTTCCTGAGTAGCACGTGGAGAGGCTCCAGCAGCGTGCTTAAGTTCTGCATAAAGTTCCCAAAGTAATTGAGTAGCCCGAGAAAGGCGCGCAGTTCTGAGACATTCCGGGGCCTGGGTGCCAGGCGAATTGCTTCTGTTTTGGACTCTGTTGGGCAGATTCCATCAGCGGCAATCCTCCTGCCCAAAAATTCAACCTCGGGTGCGAGAAACAGGCACTTGGATTTCTTAACTCGTAGGCCTACCCGATCCAACCGCTTTAGTACTTCCTCCAAATTACGGAGATGGGATACGGTGTCCCTGCCCGTGATAAATATGTCGTCTTGAAATACAACCGTCCCCGGGATGGACTTGAGCAGACTCTCCATGTTGCACTGGAATATGGCAGCTGCCGACCTGATGCCGAAAGGGCATCAATTGTACATGAAAAGGCCTCGATGTGTGTTGATGGTGGTGAGTAGCTTGGATTCCTCGGTCAATTCTTGCGTCATATACGTAGATGTGAGGTCTAGTTTTGAGAAAAGTTTACCTCCAGCCAATGTGGCAAATAAGTCCTCTGCTCTGGGCAGCGGGTACTGGTCCTGTAGGGAGACTCTGTTTATGGTAGATTGTAGTTCCCACAGATTTGTACGGATCCATCAGGCTTCATGACTGGGACGATGGGACTTGCCCAGTCGCTAAATTCCACAGGTGATATAAATAATGCCTTCCTGCAGAAGCCTGTCTAGTTCGTGTTCAATCTTTTCCCTCATCACATAGGGTACAGCTCTGGCCTTGTGATGGACCAGTCTAGCATCCTGTGTGATGTATATTTTGACATTGTCCCCTTTGAAAGTGCCCACACCTGGCTGAAAGAGATGTTCAAATCGCTTTCTAACTGTTGAGCAGGAGGTCCGTTCCTGTAATGACATGGCATGGACATCATCCCATTTCCAGTTTAGTTTTGCCAGCCAGCTTCTCCCCAGCAGTGCTGGGGGGTCTCCGGGGACAATCCACAGGGGAAGTCGGTTCACTGTCTCTTTGTGTGTGACAGAGAGCATGGCGCTGCTGAGGACTGGTACAATTTCTTTGGTATAGGTCCTTAGTTTGGTGTCGACCCTTGTGAGTTTTGGTCTGTCTCTTTTATGCGGCCACAGTTGTTCAAATTGTTGAGCGCCCATGAGAGATTGACTTGCTCCCGTGTCCAGCTCCATGTTGACAGATATCCCGTTGAGTAGGACCCTCATCATTATAGGAGGCGTCCTGTTGTAGGAGCAGCGGCCATTGATCGTGTTGACCCACTGTACATCGGTGTCCCGGGTACTGCCCCCACCGTCTTCTGGCCCGCTTTCCGACCCATCCGATTCGTATACCAGCTGAGCTGCCATTTTTTTGCACATGTGGGCCAAATGCCCTGTATATTCACAGTTCCTGCAAACAGCCTGCTGAAATCGACATCCCCTTGACGAGTGCCCACCCCCACACCTCCAGCACAGACCGCTTCCATTGTTTCCAAAGAATGAGCTGCGTCTGGCTGATCTCTCTTGAGCTTCTCTCAGTTTGTAGTTGATTGCTCGCATTGTGGGTTGATGAGGTGTGAACGGCCGTTCCTGTGGCCCTTGATGGCTTCTGGCACCACTGCCTGCTGTCGAGGGCTTGCTTTCCCGCTTTTGTCTGTGTGTGGGGGTAGCAGCTTGTTTAGTGCTGTGAACTTCTTGTTTCGATATTTCGTTAGTTGTCGTACCTGCATTGTAAATCAACCTCGTTTCTTCTTCCCCTGGCAAGAATGTCTGTGCAACCAGTGCTGCTGCCTAAAAGGTCAGGTTCTTGGTCTCTATGAGCTTTTGGAATATGGCTACGTGGCCTATTCCTTCAATGAAAAAGTCTCTCAGTATTTCTCTCCTCAGTTCATCGGAGAACTCATATAAACTAGCCAACCTCCGAAGTTCCGCCACGAAGTCGGGTATGCTCTGGCCCACACAGTGTCTGTAGTTGTAGAACCTGTGTCTGGCCATGTGTAGGCTGCTCGCTGGCTTCAGGTGGTCTCTTACCAGTGTGCTCAATTCTTCAAACGACTTGCTTGCTGGTTTCTCGGGTGCCAGCAGATCCTTCATTAAATCGTATGTTTTCGAGCCACAGCTGGTCAAGAGATGAGCTCTTCTCTTGTCTGCTTTGTCATCTCCTAACCAGTCTTTGGTTACAAGCTTTGCTGGAGCCTTTCTATAATGTCCTCCCAATTGTCTCCCGCATTGTACTTTTCATCTGATCCGTTGTTCGCCATTCTGTGAATTCTGTAATCCCATAACTCGTCGCCATTGTAAAGTCCTGTCCCCTCAGTACAGATTCACACGAGGCATGTAGTGAAGTCAAGGTCACTCTGGACCTGCACCTTTATTTCACAGGTCTGGAATGCTGCACTTGCCTGAGACCTGTCCTTATATACCTGTCTCTTGCAAGTGCACCCCTGGTGGTAAGGTATGCTGGTGGTTACAGGTCATATCTTATTACAGTCGTGTATAGCATGTTAGGATAGAGTTATATATAATAATGTAAGATACATGACAGCGCCCACCAGGAACTACGTGGGATTCTTAACAAGCATTTCACGGCAGTTGGCTCAAGATCTCCCAAAACAGATGACATCGTACACCCAGGATTGCCAGTCATTCTTCCAGGGCTCCCAGGAACAACTGCGAGCAGGTGCAAATTCCTTGGCCTGTTTACTACACCAACAGTCGGAACGTGTCCGACTCGTCCAGAGGATCAGCTGGTGGCCCAGGACCTGCTACCGTTCACCATCATCATAGGTGGTCCCTCTCCCTGTGCCCACGCCTCTTCTGAGCCCCGAACTCATGCCTGCCCTGAGCCCCGATCACATCGCTCTGCAATCTCTCGCTGCACCTTCGCCCTGGTCTCGCTGCTCCTGCTGTACCTGCCCATGCTCCAATCAGCGACCTGTACCTTGGTGACGTCCAATCCAGTTGCTCTCTTCACAGCCATCGCTCTCCAGCACCCGCTGTACCGTGAAGTGCTATGCTCCTTTGAAAGCCCCGACCTGCTGATGCTCCTTGCTGCCGTTCACCAACAGACTGAAGAAGGTCCAATGCTCAGGCCACCAACCTTCTCCACCTCCTCTCAGCAGCAGACTGATCAACCATTCAACCTGATTTCTAAGTGTGTAATTTTATGGCATGTACATGGCAGGGGGTTGTATGGTAGAGGGTTGTGGGGATCTGGAACTCACTGCCTGGAAGAGTGGTGGATGCAGAAACCCTCACTACTTTTAAGAGATGGTTGAATGGGCACTTAAAGTGCCGTAACCTGTAGGGTTATGGACCTAGAGCTGGTAATTGGAATTAGACTGGATAACCTCTTGTTGGTCGGCAGAGATATAATGGCAAGCACTGCAGGAAATGAAATACGGCCAGGGTGATCTCCTGGGCTAGTTCTGATCGCCTAGGTGGGTCGGAGAGGAATTTTCCCAGATTTTTTTCCCTAAATTGGCCTGGGTTTTTATCTGGTTTTTGCCTCTCCCAGGAGATCACATGGCACCAGTTGGGGTGGAGTGTAGAATGTTTCAGTGCAAGGGATGTCGCAGTTGTGTGAGACAGATTGGTTGGGCTGGGTGCTCTTTACCTGTCCGCCATTGTTCATTGTTCATAGGTTTATATGTAACCTTCAGGGCTGCTGACCGAGGGCCTTGCGGCTCTTTGTCGGCCGGCGGGGACACGATGGGCCGAAATGGCCTCCTTCTGCGCTGTAAATTTCTATGTTTCATTTCTAAATAAATTGATATTTTGTTGTTACATTAATGGCTATGTGTGGATCTTTAAATGGTGCAGGTCCCATTGCTGTGTGACTGGGAGTGAACTCTCCCGATACTCTCTCACACACACTCTCACACACACACTCTCACACACACACTCTCACACACACTCTCACATACGCACACACACACACACACACTCACACTCACACTCACACACACACTCTCACATACGCGCATACACGCACACACACACACTCATACCTGACATTAGACACAGATCCTGCTCCTCACTCCATGCAATTCCTCGCTGGTTCACCATGCTAGTTTATTTATAGACGTAGTCCCCTTACAAACAGTGCAGCAATCTGCCCATACATTCCCAAAGTGCATCACTTCACACTTATTCACACTAACTTGCATCTGCCACTTGTCTGCCCATTTTACCAGCCTATGTGCTTCTGAAATCTGATACTATCCTACTCACTATTTACTGTGTTGCCAAGGTTTGTATCATGTGCGACCTTTGACATTCCATTTAACATCGCAAAATGTCCCAAGGCGCTTAACATGAGCGATAGCAATACAAACGTTTTTTGACACCAAGCCACAGAAGGAGGTATTGGGAGAGACAGACAGACTGGAGAAAGCTAGAGGAGAAAGGAGGGCTCGGGCAAGTGGGAGTGAAAGTCACGATTGAGAAAGGAACAGACTTTGGGATGATTGGATGAGAGAAAGACTCACAAAGCAGAGAATTATTTTGGGATAGAGAGCAGGTTCAGAGAGGAAGGACTGCGAGTTGTGTTAGGATGGATGCTCATTTGTTAGGAATAAATGCTCGCCTGTTTGACAGTAAAGAAATCACCCACATGTTATCAATCTTCTGCCTTCAGTATCTGCATTGAAAGAGAGCAGACATCAGCACATATCAGCTACAACAATCACGCTTTCTCAACCTGCCTTGCCAACATCAACAATTTGTGCACACATACCCCCAGATCTCCCTGTTCGTTTGCAGGTAAAAAGCAGCGCGCCTTTACCCTACGTAACAGTGTTGCTGACTCCGGGAATTATAGACACATACACACAATGTCGGATTAACCGTGAAGACTTTTATTTTTATAACCAAAGCTAAATCTCTCACAGAGGCAATGATTATGCACAGCACAACATATACAAAGTAAATACCTAAAGGTTTTCTTTTTATGCTACCAGACCCAAATACTGGTCAGGCCTACCTTATCCCGGGTAATATCACCTTAGTGTCAAACTAAGGGCTCCTCGACTGTAGTAAGTGTTAACTCTTCCAACCCTCATATTTAAGCCTGAAATCCAGCGGCTGCAACCGAATGAACGAATCTGTTTGATCAGGGTCCCCCTCGGTGAGAAGATTGCTTGGTTGTTGTACAGAACGTCTCCTGCACGCCCCCCTCTGCCCCCCACAGCAGTTGTCAGAGGCGGTTATGCTCATGTCTCGTTTAGGTTTTATGATTTTGTTTTTACAAGGATTTTATCTTTTACTTTTTCTAAACACTTTTTGTAAGGCTTAACTCAGAATAGCAGCCATCTCACAGTTTCCCAATCTTATAATGACAGCAGCCATCTTTCATGTGCCCCCCTCACATGTCTTTACTGACTGAAAGTCAGGGGGAGGGTATGTTCATTGGCAACTGGGTAGCGCAAACAAAGTTGCCCCCCCTCTCGCGTTACAATTTATTGTCTCCCTCCCGCAGAGTATAGAAATGTCACCGTTTCCCTCGGCCCTGGGTAGGCCGCAGGCTCCTCACCAGGTACCCAATGTGATAGCAGTACATAAGTTTAAATCCCAGTTTCTTGTCGCCATTGATACGTCCTTACTACACAGTATAAATGCACACGAGGCCCATGCTTGAGAGAAGGTCAGTCTGTGACCTGTCCTTTATTCCTTAGCACTCAAGTGATGAAGGTGGGTGGAGCTTCCCCTTTTATACCTGAAGGTCCAGGTTAGGAGTGTCTCCCACCTAGTGGTCAGTGTTCTCACGGTGTACAACTTAGGTCAGTTTATACATGGGTTACAATGTTGGTTGAATACATGACATCAAGCATTTTAGGGACAAGACAAGACTGTAGAAGCAATAATACCACTGATGTTAGACGTAGCCAGGGATTTTGGGACAGGTTGTATGTTGTCACATACCAGGGTCCCGCTCCTAGTTCCTCATCTCGTGATGAGCTCTTTCCTTCGCCCTCTGTCGCCTGATTACCAAATGTTTTTGGGAGGTGGCGGTGTGTGGCAAGATTTGCTTCAGATTTAGAGAGAATGGAGGGAATTGGGTTCCCGAAGGCAGCGGGAGGTCGAGGCCCAGACAAAAGGGTAGCAGTCGGGAGGAGCCAGCTGCTGCAGGGACAAAAAGTATAAAGAATCGAAATCGAAATGTGACGTCACAGCCAAGCAGGTAAGTGACTGACTGGTGAACTGCTGAGTATTTTTCTTTTCTTTAGGAAACCTCTGGTACTGTTGTAAGTTAGGAGAACTGAAAGTAAATATATGTTATCTTAATTATCTAAGGGGGAACCAGTTAATTAAATCGGCTGTTTGCTGAGTAGTGGCTGGGTGTGTTGTGCTAAGGTTTAGAATTTAGTTCTACTCGATAGTTGCGAGTATAACTAGAGGGATGGCAGGGCAGCTCAGTCATCCTGTGACACGTGGGAAATCCTGGATACATCGCGCAGCCGGGACGACCACGTGTGCAGGAGGTGTCTCCAGCTGCACCAACTCGATCTCCGTGTTGGCTGGAGTCATGGTGGTGCATCCACGAGACTGAGAGCCTCGTGGATAGCACATTCCTAGAGGCGGTCACCACACGGCTCAAGATTGTGCAGGCAGAGAGGAAGTGGGTGACCCCTGGACAGAAGAAGAGGACTAGGCAGGTAGTGCAGGAATCCCTTGAGTCCATCTCGCTCTCGAACCGGTACTCTGTTCTGAGTACCGGTGGGGGCGATGGTGGCTCTGAGGGAGTGCAGCCAGAGCCAAGTCCACGGCACCACGGGTGGCTCAGCTGCACAGGGGGGAAGAAACAGAATGGAAGAGCTATAGTAGTAGGGGATACAATAGTCAGGGGAGCAGACAGGCGTTTCTGTGGCCGCAGATGTGACTCTAGGATGATATGTTGCCTCCCTGGTGCCAGGGTCAAGGATGTCACTGAGTGGCTGCATTACATTCCGAGGGGGGAGTGTGAACAGCCAGAGGTCGTGGTCCATACAAAAAAGTCTCCGAGCATCTGCTCCAGGTAGCCATCAAACTCACACTGTCCTGCAAGTCGCTTTAGCGCGGCGACGTAGCTCGCCACTTCCTTACCTTCAGATCGCTGGCACGTGTAGAACCGATACCTCGCCATCAGCACGCTCTCCTTCGGGTTAAGATGCTCCCGAACCAGTGTACACAGCTCCTCATACAACTTATCTGTGGGTTTCACCGGAGCCAGAAGATTCTTCATGAGGCTGTAGGTCGGTGCCTCGCAGACCGTGAGGAGGACCGCTCTCCTTTTTGCAGCGCTTCCTTCTCCGTCCAGCTCGTTGGCTACAAAGTACTGGTCTAGCCGTTCGACATAGGCTTCCCAGTCCTCACCCTCCGAGAACTTCTCCAGGATGCCCACAGTTTGCTGCATCTTTGCGTTGGATTCGTATATTTGGTGGCAGTTATTGTGTTCCTAACACAAATGAGACTGCACACAGGGAGGTTAGTGATATGTCCTTACTCTACAGTATAAATGCACACGAGGTCCATACTTGAGAGAAGGTCACTCTGTGACCAGTTACCTTTATTACCAGGACCTCAAGTGATGAAGGTGGGTGAAGCTTTCCCTTTTATACCTGAAAGTCCAGGTTAGGAGTGTCTCCCACAAGTTCAACCCTTGTGGTCAATGTTCTCAAGGTGTACAACTTAGGTCAGCTTATACATAGGTTACAATGATAGTTGAATACATGACAGTTAAAGTAACAGTGACCTCAGTCTTTATTAAGACGCTCCAGAGTGAGGAACAGGCCTTAAGGGTCGGCTTATATACAGTGCTCCCAAGGGATGCTGGGGTCCCTTGGGACTTCAGGGGATGCGCTCCCTGGTGGCAGAACATGGGAGTGCATGCTTTATAGATATACAACAGAAGGCATGATCTTAGAATAAGGGGCCGTCCATTTGAAACAGAGATGAGGAGGAATTTCTTCTCTCAGAGGATTGTTAATCTGTGCAATTCGCTGCCTCAGAAAGCTGTGGAAGCTGGGACATTGAATAAATTTAAGACAGAAATAGACAGTTTCTTAAACGATAGAGGGGTAAGGGGTTATGGGGAGCGGGCGGGGAAGTGGAGCTGAGTCCATGATCAGATCAGCCATGGCCTTATTAAATGGCGGTGCAGGGGCCATATGGTCTACTCTTGCTCCTATTTCTTATGTTCTTATGATCCCTGGAACCATTCTTGTAAAACTTTTCTTTAGTGACATTAGCAAACCAGATTGGGTTTTTACAACAATCCAGTAGTTTCATGGTTATCATTACTGATAGTAGCTTTTTAATCCAGATTTAAATCCCCCCACTGCCATGGTGGGAGTTGAACTTTTGCCCCAGATCATTAGTCCAGACCCCTGGATAACGAGTCCAGTAACAGAACCACTATGTCACGGTTCCTGCTTAGGGCCCAGGTAGCCTCGGCAACTGAAAGGGCACAGTTATAGGGCACAGGATTGGCTTTTATTTTCACTACTGGCACAATGACTAAATTAACCAATAGGGAAATGCATTAGCAGAATTAAAGTTCATCGGCATAGTCTACTTAACAAAATGTGTAAGGGCCTTGAACACTACACCTAGTTATACCATGTTTGTCCAGCCAAATGAGAATGGATTTCACTACACAGGGCACTTGTCAATGAATGAGTGACTGGCATGGTCATTGGTACATGACCTGAGGAGAAACAACAGCAGAACAGGAACGGAGCAGGAGGCATAAAGGAGGAGAGCCCCAGGATCCAGCGCGGTGTCGGCAGGAGTCAGCCACTGCAGGGAGCAGCGCGAGCCAGCTCGAGAGTGCGACGAAGGCAAACCCAGCAACAAACCGAACGTCACAGCATCCCAGGAAGCAGATTGGTTGGTGACTCTTGGTGTGAGGTGGAGCTCAGTGGCGGGGTCGGGGCCCAGAAGAGGTCGGAGGACAACGGGAGGTCGGACGACAGCGGGAGCTCAGAGGTCGGAGTACAACGGAGCCCAGAGGTCGGGGGACAGCGAGAGATCGGAGGTCAGAGGGCAGAGAGAGGTCGGAGGACAGCGGGAGCTCAGAGGTCGGAGGACAGCAGGAGATTGGAGGACAGCAGCAGGGTCGTGACCCAGGAGTGGCGCAGCACAGATCAGCTGCGAGTTCGTGAGACCGCCATTGCGTCCTACGAAATCCAGGGATAGAGGCCCAGTGGGAAGGAGGAAGGAGGACAGTAGAAGTATGCCTCTGTGTATGAACTAGGCCCATACAGCAGAGCCTAGTCTCCAGTTGTCTTGGATCCCCTTGCCACTGGACCAAGACCTTGATCTGTCAATCCCGTGTGGTAGCTGGGTGCAACGACCACCCCACGTTAAAAGAACCCACGCACAGGCATCTACCACACTTTAAGATGAAGTTCGGGGCATGGAATGTCAGGACCCTCATGGACAACCCTAATAGCAACAGACCGGAACGCTGCACAGCTATCGTTGCCCAGGAACTCGGGCGCTTTAACTTTGACATCGCCGCCCTAAGCGAGACCAGGCGGACAGGTAAAGGCCAGCTCAAAGAATACGGTGGTGGCGACACTTTCTTCTGGAAAGGCAGACCAGAAGCAGAACGCCGCCTTCACGGAGTTGTCTTCGCCGGAAAAAATGATCTGGTGAGCCGTCTCAGAGACTCCCCTTGCAGGATAAACGAACACCTCATGACTCCCCGACTCACCCTAGCCTGGAACCAGTGTGCTACTGTCTACAGTGCATGCGCCCCAACACTGGAAGCTGCAGATGAGACCAAACGAAGGAATTCTTCTCCAGCCTCGAACAATCCCTGTCCCGAGTCCCAATGAGCGACAAGCCAGAGTCGGAAAGGACACTGACCTCTGGGGAAGTGTGATCAGCAGAGAGGGGGGAGGGAAAACCAACTTCAGGGGCACCCTCCTCCTGATGAAATGCTTAGAACACGGCCTCATCATAACTAATACCCTGTTCTGTCAGAAGGACAAATATAAAGCTTCATGGCAACACCTCGCTCCAAGCACTGGCATCTGCTAGAATACATCATCGTCTGAGCAAGGGACCGTAAAGATGTGCGCATCGCCCACGCCATGACAGGAGCTGGCATCACCATCATCATTGCCCGAAAACAGCGATGGCAACAGAAACAATGCCGCAGGAAAATCAACGCGGTGCACTCAAAGACCCTGCTAAGAAAGCCCTATTCAGCCAGCGTCTCGCTGACAACTCCCAGTGACCCAGAGACGCAGAGTGCCCACGGCGTCTGGTCAACCCTCAAGCCTTCCATAATCAGCGCCTGCGAAGAGACGCTCGGTCACTCGACCAGGAAACACCAAGACTGGTTCGACGAGAAGGACCAGGAAATCCAGGAGCTAATATGCTGCAAGCGCAAGGCATGTTTGGACTGAAAGCAGCAACACAACTCGAGAGGAAGAAAGCAGCTCGACAGACATCTGGAGGCTGAGTTCCAACTGAAAACTAAAGAACAGGCGGTGGGTGGAGAAAGCTCAAGAAATCCAGCAGCTAGCCGACAACCACGACGTACGAGGATTCTTCGGCGCAATCAAGACAACCTACGGCCCAAGCACCCAAGGCCCTACCCCACTACTGGCCAAGAACGGAGAGGTGCTCATCAAAGACAGAGAGGCAGACCGGAAAGAGCACTTCGAGGATCTCCTCAACCGAGACTCTGTCTTTGACGTGAGCGTCCTCAACTCCATCCCACATGCCACCCGCCACCACCTCAGCACAACCCCAACCCAGCATGAGGTAGAAAAGGTCAGCTGAAGAACATGTCATCAGGAGCAGATGGAATCCCCGCCGATGCACTAAAACGTGGTAGAGAAACACTACTGGTATGGATTCATGACCTCATCTCTCTTATCTGGAAGGAGATCATGCCAGGAGATCTTAGAGATGCTGTAATCATGACCATCTTCAAGAAAGGTGACAAGTCCGACTGCGGTAACTTCAGAGGAATCTCCCTGCTGTCGACCACTGGGACAGCCATCGCATTCTTACTGTGGCTGAAGAATTCCTCCCAGACTCGCAATGCGGATTCCGTCCACTAAGGGGCACAATGGACATGAACTTCACCGTGCAGCAGATACAAGAGAAATGCAGGGAACAGCACCAACCCCTGTATATGGCCGCCTTCAATCTCACAAAAACCTCCGACACTGTCAACCGTGAGGGATTATGGAGCGTCCTCCTCAGATTTGGCTGCCCTCAAAAGTTTGTCACCATTCTCCGCCTGCTCCACGATGACATGCAAGCCGTGATCCTGACCAACGGATCCATCACAGACCCATTCCACATTTGGACGGGGGTCAAGCAGGGCTGTGTCATCGCACCAACGCTCTTCTCAATCTTCCTTACTGCAATGCTCCATCTCACCCTCGGCATGCTTCCCACTGGAGTGGAGCTAAATTACGGGACAACCGGAAATCTGCTCAACCTCCGCCGTCTCCAGGCCAGATCCAAGATCGTCCCATCCTCCTTCATCGAACTACAGTATGCAGATGCCACCTGCGTCTGCGCACATTCTGAGGCCGAACTCCAAGCCATCGTTAACACCTTCACTGAGGCGTACAGGAGCAAGGACCCCACACTAAACATCCGTAAGACAAAGGTCCTCTACCAACCTGCCCCTGCCACACAGCACTGCCCTCCCGGTTATCAAAATCCACGACGAGGCCCTAGACAATGTGAACCATTTTCCATACCTCGGGAGCCTGCTGACAACAAGGGCAGACATCAACGACGAGGTCCAACACTGCCTTCAGTTTGCTAGTGCAGTCTTTGGTTGCCTAGGACCTCGAACCCAGCTCCAAGCTTATGGTCTATAGTGCAGTGGTGATACCCGCCCTCCTATATGGCTAAGAGTTATGGACTATGTACAGCAGGCACCTCAAAACGCAGGAGAAGTACCACTAATGCTGCCTCTGCAAGATCCTGCAAATCCAATGGCAGGATAGGCGCACCAACGTCAGTGTCCTCGCTCAGGCCAATATCTCCAGCATCGAAGCCTGACCATGCTCGATCAGCTCTGCTGGACGGGCCACATCGCCCGCATGCCTGACACGAGACTCTACTCGAAGTTCCGACACGGCAAGCGAGCCCCAGGTGGGCAGAGGAAACGCTTCAAGGACACCCTCAAAAAATATAACATCCCCTCCAACACCTGGGAATCCCTGGCCCAAGACCACCCAAATTGGAGGAAAAGCATCCGGGAAGGCGCTGAACACCTTTAGTCCTTTCGCCGAGAGCAAACTGAAGCCAAGCATCGACAGCGGAAGGAGCGCACGGCAACCCAGACGCCCCACCCACCCGTTCCACTAGCCACCGTTTGCCCCACCTGTGACAGAGGCTGTAGATCCCGCTTTGGACTCTTCAGTCAACTGAGAACTCATTTCTAGTGTGGAAGCAAGTCATCCTCGACTCCAAGGGACTGCCTATGATACACAGAACATAGCGTGCTAATAATGTGTTTGTGGCACCAATCAATACAATCTTGGACAACTCATTCATCTCATGCGAATGTTTCCATTTGCTGCGGTCCTGTGTAGACACAAATCCTTATTTAGGTTTGAACAAATTTCACTCCAGACAAGAAGTCAAGAAGGTTTGTCAAGCAGGATCTTCCCCTTCTAAACCATGCATGTTTCTTACTATTGTTGCTGTACAGGTACTCCTCTAGTCTGCACCTTAGAATGGCTTCCATTATGTTACTTGCGAGATTAATAATTCCCTTAGTCAAATATTTACCTCTTTTCAAATATATATATCACAATCGCTTGCTTCTAGTCCTACAGAATCTCACCAGTGCCCAATTATTCCTTCGTGATGATAGCTAATACCCCACAAATGTCTTCTCTGGCCTCCTTTAGTATGCTAGGATATGTGCATGCAATCTAAGGTGTTTCTTAATCTTCAGTCCTTCTAGCCTGTCGAGTAGCTCAGTGACCCTGGGTTAGGGAAGGCTGCAAGTAGAAAAGCGTCCCAAGATGCTTCACAGAATCATGACATGGGATCTTTTACGTCCACCTGAGGGGGCAGACAGGGCCTCGGGTTAACACCTCATCTGAAAGATGGCACCTCTGACAGTGCAGCACTCCCTCAGTACTGCACCAAAATCTCAGTCTAGATTATGCGCTCAACTCTCTGGACTGGGGCTTAGACCCACAACTTTCTGACTGAGAGATAAGAGTGTTGACACTTACCAAATCTTACACTCTTCAAAGACCCTACCATTGACCAGTCCTGAGGTCCATCCTTCACAGCAGTTGCCATAGCTGTTTCAGTTCCAGTAGCAAAGTTCTATATTTCTTTTTGCATGGGAATTGGCCAGTTCCAACTTGAGCATTCTCCATGATTCCTATGGTCAATACCATTAAAGAAATGTTGCTGTCAATATAAATATTTTCTCTTTGAAGTGGTTTATTATCATAGAATCATAGAAATTTACAGCACGGAAAGAGGCCATTTCGGCCTATCATGTCCGTGCCGGCCAACAAGAGGCTATCCAGCCTAATCCCACTTTCCAGCTCTAGGTCCATAGCCCTGCAGGTTACAGCACTTCAAGTGCACATCCAAGCATTTTTTAAATGTGGTGAGGGTTTCTGCCTGTACCACCCTTTCAGGCATTGAGTTCCAGATCCCACAACCCTCTGAGTGAAGAAATTTCCCTCAAATCCTCTCTAAACCTTCTACCAATTACTTTAAATTTATGCCCCCTGGTTGTTGACACCTCTGCTAAGGGAAATAGGCCCTTTCTATCCATTATATCTAGGCCCCTCGTAATTTTATACACCTCAATGAGGTCTCCCCTCAGCCTCCTCTGTTCCAAGGAAAACAAACCCAGTCTAGCCAATCTGTCCTCATAGCTAAGATTCTCCTCTCCCGGCAACATTCTTGTAAATCTCCTCTGTACCCTCTCCAGTGCAATCACATCCTTCTTGTAATGCAGTGACCAGAACTGCACACAGTACTCTAGCTGTGGCCTAACTAGTGTTTTATACAGTTCAAGCATAACCCACCTGCTCTTGTATTCTATGCCTCGGCTAATAAAGGCAAGCATTCCGTATGCCTTCTTAACCACCTTATCCACCTGGCCTGTTACTTTCAGGGATTTGTAGACATGCACTCCATGTGTCCCTTTGTTCCTCCATATTTCTCAGTGTCCTACCATTTAATGTGTATTCCTTTTTCATGTTAGCCCTCCTCAAATGCATTACCTCACACTTCTCTGAATTCCGTGCAACACCCACCCCTGAAATCCAAAGTGGTGGTGAGCCGCCTTCTTGAACCGCTGCTGTCCGTGTGGTGAAGGTACTCCCACAATGCTGTTAGGGAGGGAGTTCCAGGATTGTGACGCAGCGACGATGAAGGAACGGCGATCTATTTCCAAGTCAGGATGGTGTGTACCTTGGAGGGAACTAGCGAGTGATGGTGTTCCCATGCACCTGCTGCCCTTGTCCTTCTCGGTGTTCGAGGTCGCGGGTTAGGGGTGTGCTGCCAGAGAAGCCTTGGCGAGTTGTTGCATCTTATAGATGGTACACAATGCAGCTACAGTGCGCCAGTGGATTGTGGCCAGCCTCAAGATCATGGGGTGGGGAGGGTTTGGTGGAGAAGGAAACATCACAATGGGGCTGGCCACCAGAGGTTCATGCCAGCCCCATGATCATTGATGGGGGGAGGGGAGGGAGGGAAGAACACTTTGGGGCCGGCCAGCAGAGGCCAACCTCCGGATGATCGTGGGGAGGGGCGGGGGTCCGGGAAAACAATCGCAGCCTTGTGAGGGGGCCTCCGATCACAGGTGGTGGGTTAGGCAGGAATCCTGGATCCAGGAGGTAGGTATAAAGGCACTTACCTCCTGGATGCAGCAATCCTCACCTTGCTGTAAACTGCCGGGTTTTACGAAGTGTGTAAAAGCTGTCTACATGCAGTTAAAAACAAAATGGAGGCTTAAAAAAGAGGCTTCCTGCCTCATAATATTTAAATAGCCGGCCTGCCTCCTGGGGGCAGGTTGACTGCCCGCCCTGTCCCTTCCATTCCTGCCCCCCCACCCCGTCCTGTCCTGCCCCATCCTGCCCCCCCCACCCCGTCCTGTCCTGCCCCATCCTGCCACCCCCCCACCCCCCCCGTCCTGTCCTGCCCCCGCCCTGCTTCCGTTTCAACCAGAAGTGGGTGGTTTGGAGGTGGATTTCGATCGGGAATCCAATATTTAACAATTTAACTCCTCCCACGCTCCAAACCTACCCATTTTTGGGGGGTTAAAATCCCCCCATGTTTTTAATCACAATTCCATTTTAATTACTTTCCAGCTCCTTTGATTTTAGTTTAATTCTGTTTTTGACATTGTCCTCTGTATTGATGTGTACACAATTCAGGTCCAGCCTTTTAGATTCAATTATTTAGCCATTTTAAAGTGTTTATTCCATCTATATATACACAAAATTCGGAGTGCTACACAGTGAGAGAAAGCCCTGTATTTTTGACATTCTGTTGTGGATTCCCAATGGGTAAACGACAGATTTTATTCTTTACTGAAGCAGCGTTGCGCTTGCTGGTTCCAACGTGCGGGAGGAAATCTGGGTTAAGCTCAGCATGCTGTGAAAGTGCTCAGTGAACCACATTCATATCTCCCTTTGTACTGGCCGAGTCACTGTTCGCCATTCACTTCATAAACAGGTGTGGTGCTCAGTCACAACTCAGCACAGCTCCAAAGGAGTTCAGAAACCTCTTGTCATTCAAGGCAGCCCCAGTGGCACAAATCTTTGCTTGTTCCCCACATGCTGCAGCATGCATAGACTGCATGGATATGAGCATTTCTAATTGCTCTGATTGCCAACTTTACACATTTTTAATTCAGAAACGTAACAGTGTGAAAATAACACGGGACCAAATCTAACCCCCAAAAAATCCTCAGAAGAAATGGATCTTTTTAATTAGATGTTGCAATCTGTAGCAACAGACGAAGTTCATGTGTTCATTGACACGTACAAACCATGTGAATGGATCATATGGCCGTGGATCTTGACTGTGCGCCACTGTGTAAAACAAGTGGGCTGCCCATTTTTCATCTCATTAAAATCATTCCATTGAGGTCAAAGGAAATCAAAATCGGGAGGGATTTTGTTAAATGGGCCACCAACTCACGATCGCACAAAGTCAAGCGCTACCCCAGTAAGTGATCACTGTCGTGTCAGCTTAGCTTTTTCTTTGGGAGCAGTGCAGAGGCTCCGGCCTGCGTGAGAACACCAGCGGCGGGTCGGGGCCACAAAAGGAGCGGCGAGCGGCCTCGGGAGCAGCGTGGAGGCATACTACTTCAGGGAGCAGCGCGAGCTGGTGCAGGAGGGCGACGGCAGCGAAGAGTGACGTCATCAAGGTCCAGGCCGGTGATTGGAGCATGGGCAGGTACAGCAGGAGCAGCGAGAGACTGTAGAGCGATGTGATTGGGACCCGGGAGAGGCGTGAGCTCGGGGCCAGAAGAGGCGAGGGCCCAGGGGCAGCATGGGCCAGCCCACACTGCGCGATATGTGCGCGCACTAGGCCCGTGCAGCAGAGCTTGGTCTCCAGTCATCTTGGTTAACCCTTGCCACTGGACCAAGACCTAGCTCTGTCGAGCCCGTGTGGTGGCTGGTGTGCAACGGCCACCCCACGTTAAAAAAATCCACGCACAGGCATCTTCCACCCTTCAAGATGTAGTTCGGGATCTGGAATATTAGGTCCTTCATTGAAACACCTGTGAACCCGTCCCTTTTTGGCGTGGAAGCAAGTCATCCTCCTTTCGAGGGACTGCCTATGATGATGAGGTCAGCTTAGCTTAGTTGGCAGCAAACTCGCCTCTGAGTCAGAAGGTTCCACATTAAAACCACACTCCAGGTCTTAGAAATGTAACCTAAACTGATGATCAAGTGCTGAGGGAGTGCGTCATTGTTAGAAAGCATCATCCTCAGAGATGTTAAACAGGGACTGTGACTTCTTGTTCAGCTGGACATTACAAGTCCCACGGAACTATCTGTCCTGGCCAACATTAGTGCCTTGACCAACGGCAAGCATTTATAGATCACATGGATGAACTTCAACAGTTGTACATCCCTGTCTGGAGTAAAAATAAAACGGGGAAGGTGGCTCAACCGTGGCTAACAAGGGAAATTAAGGATAGTGTTAAATCCAAGGAAGAGGCATATAAATTGGCCAGAAAAAGCAGCAAACCTGAGGACTGGGAGAAATTTAGAATTCAGCAGAGGAGGACAAAGGGTTTAATCAGGAGGGGGAAAATAGAGTACAAGAGAAAGCTTGCCGGGAATATAAAAACTGACTGCAAAAGCTTCTATAGATATGTGAAGAGAAAAAGATTAGTGAAGACAAACGTAGGTCCCTTGCTGTCGGACTCAGGTGAATTTATAATGGGGAACAAAGAAATGGCAGACCAATTGAACAAATACTTTGGTTCAGTCTTCACGAAGGAAGACACAAATAACCTTTGGGATGTACTAGGGGACCGAGGGTCTAGTGAGAAGGAGGAACTGAAGGATATCCTTATTAGGCGGGAAATTGTGTTGGAGAAATTGATGGGATTGAAGGCCGATAAATCCCCGGGGCCTGATTGTCTGCATCCCAGAGTACTTAAGGAAGTGGTCCTAGAAATAGTGGACGCATTGGTGATAATTTTCCAACAGTCTATCGACTCTGGATCAGTTCCTATGGACTGGAGTGTAGCTAATGTAACACCACTTTTTAAAAAAGGAGGGAGAGAAGGCGGGTAATTATAGACCAGTTAGCTTGACATCAGTGGTGGGGAAAATGTTGGAATCAATTATTAAGGATGAACTAGCAGCGCATGTGGAAAGCAGTGACAGGATTGGTCCAAGTCAGCATGGATTTATGAAAGGGAAATCATGCTTGACAAATCTTCTGGAATTTTTTGAGGATGTAACTAGTAGAGTGGACAAGGGAGAACCAGTGGATGTGGTGTATTTGGACTTTCAAAAGGCCTTTGATAAGGTCCCACACAAGAGATTGGTGTGCAAAATCAAAGCACATGGTATTGGTGGTAATGTACTGGCGTGGATAAAGAATTGGCTGGCAGACAGGAAGCAGAGAGTTGGGATAAACGGGTCCTTTTCGGAATGACAGGCAGTGACTAGTGGGGGGCCGCAGGGCTCAGTGCTGGGACCCCAGCTCTTTACAATATGCATTAATGATTTGGATGAAGGAATTGAGTGTAATATCTCCAAGTTTGCAGATGACACTAAACTGGGTGGCAGTGTGAGCTGTGAGGAGGATGCTAAGAGGCTGCAGGGTGATTTGGACAGGTTAGGCGAGTGGGCAAATGCATGGCAGATGCAGTATAATGTGGATAAATGTGAGGTTATCCACTTTGGTGGCAAAAACACAAAGGCAGACTATTATCTGAATGGCGGCAGATTAGGAAAAGGGGAGGTGCAACGAGATCTGGGTGTCATGGTTCATCAGTCATTGAAAGTTGGCATACAAGTACAGCAGGCGGTGAAGGTGGCCTTCATAGCTAGGGGATTTGAGTATAGGAGCAGAGAGGTCTTACTGCAATTGTACAGGGCCTTGGTGAGTCCTCACCTGGAATATTTTGTTCAGTTTTGGTCTCCTAACCTGAGGAAGGACGTTCTTGCTATTGAGGGAGTGCAGCGAAGGTTCACCGGACTGATTCCTGGGATGGTGGGACTGACATATGAGGAGAGACTGGATCAACTGGGACTTTATACACTGGAGTTTAAAAGGATGAGAGGGGACCTCATAGAAATGTATAAGATTCTGACGCAACGGGACAGGTTCGATGCGGGAAGAATGTTCCCGATGTTGGGGAAGTCCAGAACCAGGGGACATAGTCTAAGGATAAGGGGTAAGCCATTTAGGACTGAGGTGATGAGAAGCTGCTTCACTCAGGGTTGTTAACCTGTGGAATTCCCTGCCGCAGAGAGTTGTTGATGCCAGTTCATTGGATATATTCAAGAGGGAGTTAGATATGTCCCTTTCGGCTAAAGGGATCAAGGTGTATGGAAAGAAAGCAGAAAAGGGGTACTGAGGTGAATGATCAGCCATGATCTTATTGAATGGTGGTGCAGGCTCGAAGGGCCGAATGGCCTATTCCTGCACCTGTTTTCTATATTTCTATGTTTCCATGTAACAGCACCAATGGTCATATAAAAGCAAAATACTGCGGATGCTAGAATCTGAAATAAAAACAGAAAATGCTGGAAACACTCAGCAGGTCAGGCAGCATCTGTGGAACGAGAAACAGAGTTAACGTTTCAGGTCGATGACCCTTCATCAGAAGTGGCTACCACACGAGTCGAAGCAAAAAATATTCGCTGCATCTCCAAATAATTAATTGTGAATGTGAAGTGCTTTGAGATGTGATAAAGTGCATTGCAAATGGAAGTTTTTCTTTATCATCTCTACATCCACTGGTGGCGAAGATTATGATCAACATCACATGCACCTACAAATGTACATCTCCCGATTGTGGCTTATATTTGTGGGCAAGGTATATATGCCATAGTCAAGAATGTTTTACTTTGTAACATTGTGATTAGTCGGTATACAGGTACCAAGGTATTTGAGATCTGTGTATGTACAAGTGGCTGTGAGTTCACTTGAATGTATGACTGGATTTTATGATGTATGATGGTCTCATTGCCGAGAGCACGCAGAAATCAAGTGCAGGCAGCGGAAAGAGCATGCGGCAAACCTGTCCCATTCTCCCTTACCCTCAACGACTGTCTGTCCCATGTGTGACAGGGACTGTGGCTCTCGTATTGGACTGTTCAGACACCTAAGGACTCATTTTAAGAGTGGAAGCAAGTCTTCCTCGATTCCGAGGGACTGCCTATGATGATGACTGGATGTTTACAAGCAAACCCATCTAACTGTAAAAACAGAAAGTAATATATACGTGGGTACAGAATAGCTTGGGCCCAATGACTTTGAACCAAGGGTGGAAGGAATGTTCTGATTTTTTATGAAGACGAACAAATAAAGGTGAGGGATATGTTCCAGTGTTGCTTACGTTCATTAAATAATGAAACAAAAAAGGTATGTTTTTTCATTTAAATGCCTTTTTATTTTCTAATAAATAGAGTAATAAGAATATGACTTTTATACAGTAAAATCAGAGTTGTGTTGAACACTTTAATTATAAAAGCCGTTTATGTAAACCTATTTACTAAAAATCATAATGAGACTGACTATGACAACCAAACTTGAACGAAGACAATATTCAGGTTCCTGGGGCAACGAGATTTTCAGAAATACACATATTATATTCACTGAACTATAACATTAGAGAATATTTTTTAACACAAATACTTAAAAAGAATGGCTTTTTTTGAGCAGGGGAGTGACAAGCCACAATTCTCAGAATCATCCAGTTTGGTAATTATGCGGTTTATTGAACTGCTCAAATGTCTTCAGATGAAGGCAGCAAAGGGCAAGATTTTCTACCCATTAACTGGAAAAAGCAGAAAATCTGGTTGGATTTACTGTTCTTACATTCAGTGTAATCCCACTGCCTGCAAGCTCTATTTGCCTTTGCAACGGAGAACACTGCCTATGCCTGTATCTGTTGTTTTCTCTTTCTTTTATATTCAGCTTATGAATGTTACACACTGTGCCAGCCATTTCTGGAACAGTGGAAAAGTTTGAAGCTTCTGGTGATTTGCTTATTTGAGGCAGCTGTAGACCAATGCACTGACTAGTTCCAATTTACTGGAGAACCCTAATTAGCTGGCAACTTTCCCCACTCCACAATGGCCAAGCTCCCAGTTACAACCCAAAGGCTGTTCTTCCACAGTGTAATGTGTGCATCTGTGAGTATGCTCACTGGTTGGTTGAGTTGGGAGCGGCTTAACCTGTCACGTGATGCTCACAAGACTCAATAAAACCCCAGCCAGTTGGGTTCAGGGGGCTCCACAATGAGGCAGGTTGTGAGCCTGGTGGATGAACTGGTAATGCGTAGTATGATTGTTAAACCTTTGCTAATAAACCAACTAGTTCTTAATAGCAATGTTTTGCTATGAATTCTTAAGCAAAGAACCCACGAAGCAAATACATTACACACTGAGTTGAGATTGAAGACAAAAACATTTAATATTTCCAAAATGAAATAAATTGGAGTCACTTTGTTTGATAGCAGTCTTGCTCCAATCTGCATGTATAGTCCTACATGCTGGTTAAGAGGCCAATCTTTGCTATATTAAGGAGTCACCAAGCTGTAGAATTTATGCAGTGTAACTTTCATGGAATAGAAACTTAAAAGAGCAACTTTATTTTAAGTTCAAACGGTCCCATTCTTGCAAATCTCTATTTAAACAACCTGCTAAATTGCTTTACTGACCATTTGGTCAAGATGACTTAATCCCTTTACTATTTTGAAGGCCTATTCTGACAGTCATCTAAAATAGGAGCAGATAAAAGCATTGCAGGACACTGTACTTAAAAATGCATATATGATTAGCTAAATAATTAATGGTACATTATAAAACAAATGGCAATTTGTGAACTCAATATCTGCCCGTTTAGAGGGTGCAGCTGGTATGTGATTAAATGATACTGTTATTTTCCAAAGTGTAAGGTGTACTGTGTCATGAATAGTGATGCAAGTTTTCCACAGGCCGTATTTGTTTATAGAATCGTAAAAGTTTATGGCACAGTAGGAGGCCATTTGGCCCACCGTGTCTGTGCCAGCAAATTCCTTGAATTCCTGTTTTTATTTCAAATTCCAGCATCCACAGTATTTTGCTTTTGTATGAGCATTAGTCTGTATTTGGTGCTGTTTGTCAAGACACTAATGTTGGCCAGTAATGAATGTCCAACTATACTGATTTTTAGGATATATCCATGAATTTCACAGGATCCCCCCACCTCTTTCCCTCCGTCTTAGTGCAATGTCAGTGACTGCGTTCACCAAATGCTGTTCATTCGGGATGTACAGTCCTGGCCACGGAATTCTGGGAGTGCTGGGAGCTGGTCAGTTCCAACCTGAGCCAACCCATCCAGGGGAGGTACTGAATAAAGCAATGCACTTCCTCTACAGGGGGAGAGAGAGGGAAAACAAAGTGGGACAGACCAACCCCGCATATCACCCTTCAGGCTGGTTAGAGGATGATTGTTCAGTTCAGGCTTTTTCCGAACATTCTATCTTGAGCTCACAACAGAAAGTCTGCTTTTATAAACAATTCAAGATTGCTGTGATCTGAAACCCGTGCCCTTATTGGAGGACTGCTGCACTGTCGGAGGTGCCGTCTTTCAGATGAGACGTTAAACCGAGGCCCCGTCTGCTCTCTCAGGTGGATGTAAAAGATCCCACGGCACTATTTTGAAGAAGAGCAGGGGAGTTATCCCCGGTGTCCTGGCCAATATTTATCCCTCAATCATCATAACAAAAACAGATTATCTGGTCATTATCACATTGCTGTTTTACAGGAGCTTGCTGTGCGCAAATTGGCGTTTCCCACATTACAATAGTGACCACACTCCAAAAGTACTTAATTGGATGTAAAGTGCTTTGAGACATCCGCTGTACGAGAAAGGCGCTATATAAATGCAAGTCTTTCTTCTTTCTTTATTTCCTGCCACACCTGAGCTATTGGGATTGAATTTCCCCCACGGGTTTACCATCTTGTCCGCCATAACCTCAGTGGAAGAGCCACAGAAAGCCTGGAGAAATGGCATAAACTGCTGGTGGTTGGGGTGGTGCTTCTGCCAACCATACATGGGTGCCAGTGAAGGCCTAGAGTGTTGGCACTCCTGATACAGACTGCACCCTCTTACAATGGTGAGCATGTTTCGGGCCAGTGGGAGTTTCTTTCTCGAACACATAGCGACGTCTGCACAAGGCTGGGTCCTGATTGAGGTGTCGACACCTGAAACATGAACTAATCTGTCTCTCTCTCCACAGATGCTGACTAGCCTGCTGAATGTTCCCAACATTTTCTGTTTCAGATTCAGATTTTTGCTTTTTGTCTATAATGTGACATCTATTAGATGGTGTGACACCTATATAGCACTATGGTGAGGACACCCTGTTAGACCTGAGAGATAGCAGAACAGTTTAATTGCACTGGAGAATTGAAGGAACATGCAGAATGTTAGAAAGTCTTCCGGAATTGCTGGTTTGTTTTTTGAGAAAAAAAACATTTAATTAACTATTTTCACTGAATGATGTCGATCTGAAAGAAAAGCATAAGACAGAATCTTCCAACCCAGCTTATCTGTGCCAGTTGGGTTCTTCACTTAACAGACATTTTAGGTGCAGTTCTACATTTACAAAGGAAAACTATCAGATCTCACAGTAAAAGGATGTTGCCCGCTGGTTCTGAGTGATGTTAATCATGGATATATAAATCTTTAAACAGCCCTCTCTTCTGCTGGGCCTTGCGACATTGAAAGCCTGTGGAACCATTATTCAAGCATAGATAGGATGTGCATTTGTCATTTATGATTGCTATTCACTGCAATTGGTCTGGTGATTTCTGTACCATTTCTCAAACATAGGTTATAGGCAAAAAAAAACAATATCTGGAGGTTTACCTGAGACTTGAATGCAAAATCTACACTGACACTCCGGTGCAATTCTGTGGGAGTGCTGTACTGGCAGAGGTGCCAAGTTTTGGATGGAACGTTAAACCGAGGCCCCAGGCGGACATAAAAGATCCCACGGCACTATTTTGAAGAAGAGCTCGGGCGTTCTCCTCGGTGTCCTGACCAATATTTATCCCTCAACCAACACCTAAAGCAGATTATCTGGTCATTATCACATTGTTGTTTGTGGGATCTTGCTGTGCGCAAATTGGCTGTCGCGTTTCCTACATTGCAACAGTGACTACACTTCAAAAGTACTTAAATGGCTGTAAAGCGCTTTGGGGTGACCTGAGGTCATTGAAGGTGCCATAGAAATGCAAGTTCCTTTTTTATTTTAATGGACTGAAAATTATGAGCAGACACATGCGAGTCCCTGAGGTCCAGTCCATGGGATTCTCCCCCAATAGTGACAACTGACAATGGGACTCTCACCCACCCTGGTCCCCCCTGGCCCCAAGGTTCCATTTAAGACGATTGACCTGGACTTTAGAATCTCAAGCTCCGAAAGATCCAGGATTGTCCACGTTAACCCAGGATTGTCCACGTTAACCCATCATCATACAACTAGCGAAGATCTCACTGCAGCTCAGGCAGATGCAAACCCAGTGGCATCTGTTGTGCAGGCCTTCATGTGAAGGGCAGAGGAGCATTTCAATTCTGAATAAGTCTGAACGTTTAGATCGGGTCAGTTCAATGTTTTGGGTTTGAAGTCATTTTCATTTCAACATTATTTATAACCAAAA
Source organism: Pristiophorus japonicus (assembly GCF_044704955.1). Lineage (NCBI taxonomy): Eukaryota > Metazoa > Chordata > Chondrichthyes > Pristiophoridae > Pristiophorus > Pristiophorus japonicus. The sequence continues at coordinate 16,294,443 of NC_091993.1, forward strand.
TGTAGGAACCTCAGTTAACATGTAATGGGATAGAACATACATTTTCAATCAGATGAATATTACAAGTATGTCGATAATTGTATCTTCAATGCTATTTGCACAGAATATTCTTTCTGCTACCCTTCCCCCCCCCACCCCCGCTCTACTTTTCCAGACCTGGTTCACTTTGCTTTGATCCTATAAGAGTCAGTAGTTTGGAATAGGATTTCCTTCCATTGATTATGAGGGAGGATTAAAGAAAAGTTCCAGCCTTGGTATGAGTTGCAGTTCAGTTTGTAAGTATCGCACTGTTTTGCCACGCTGCAGCTTTTGTTCAAAATAGCCAGGGGAATGCAGGCTGAGCCACACAGACAAGTTAATTCATTGTAGCTTCATCCAAATATAGACCTGGCGTTCAGCCCCACTGGAGCAGGTGCTGTCAATGCTCTGAACACTGAACACTTTAAAATGATTTTGGCTGGCCCAAAATGTAAATAAAAGGTACAAAACTGTATTGTCTGTAAGATGGTAGATTATACCACCCATGATATTAACCTCGCATGCACTATGAAAAATACTTTGTGGCCTCGTAATTAATGAACTTATTTTTAATTTTTAAATCTTTGAAGTATAAACATTTCAAATCTAGCCTACACAGCAAGCCTAATTGTCACCATCTCCAGCTGCACTGGAGCCAGACCACAAAAGCAGATTTCCTCTGCTCTCGGTGGAGCAGACTTATAAATGCATGTGATTCTGGTATGCCCAAGACAGTGGAACTTACGCTCCAACACAGAATGGAACTTACCTCCACCCCAACACAGAATGGAACTTACCCTTCCTCCCCCAACACAGAATGGAACTTACCCTTTCTCCCCAACACAGAATGGAACTTACCCTTTCTCCCCAACACAGAATGGAACTTACCCTTCCTCCCCAACACAGAATGGAACTTACCCTTCCTCCCCCAACACAGAATGGAACTTACCCTTTCTCCCCAACACAGAATGGAACTTACTCTCCCTCCCTCCCCAACACAGAATGGAACTTACCCTCCCTCCCTCCCCAACACAGAATGGAACTTACCCTCCCTCTCTCCCCAACACAGAATGGAACTTACCCTCCCTCCCTCCCCAACACAGAATGGAACTTACCCTCCCTCCCTCCCCAACACAGAATGGAGCTTACCCTCTCTCCCCTGGCTTTAAGACCACCTAAGCTTATTTATTTTGATGAGGTTACTTACCTCTCTCTTTTCTAAAGATTATTTTCTCGCTCTATTTTTTCAGATCTCCCTGGGCCGTGCATTAATCAAGGTTGAGAAGATTTTGTTTCTATTCATCTACATTCTTATTTACATCAATTAATGTAATATTCAGTGTAGTGGCTGAGTTGAAATTCATAGGACAATTGTTTAATGTTGAAAAATAACCTTTCAACATCCAAAACTCATGTTAAAGGTCTTGCATGAGTTTCTAAAGCTGAAAAAACAGATAATTCTATAGAAGAGGTTAAATAAGAAACTGATTCCCAAAACATGACCTGACAAACTGAATTGAATTTTGAAAATCTATTTTTTTTTTGGAATCTCACCATCACACTTCTCTCCTCCCCAGCACTTCAGGCCCCCAATACACCCAACATGCTTCTTCCTTCTGCTGGAAGGAAGAACATGGGCAGGCCTCTCGACCTCTCCACACAGGTGGACAATGCTGCTCTCTGATCTGCCATTCATGCGCTAATTTTAACCATCTCCCCATCTCCCAACCTCCGTGGTGTTGCTCCACCTAGTGGCCTGGCTGAGTCCTGGTGCAGGTTGAAGGTGATAGCAGAAGCTGCAGTAATTAAAATGCTAACCCTATGGTTGCGAGTAGAATGCTCTATCGCAAGACTATCCCAAGAACGATAATAGTAGTAGATCTAAAGATCGTAATGTTTTACCACAAAGATTTGGATCCTAATTCTAATCAGCACTTTGGTTCAGCTTTGTGAAAAGATGGCAGGAGTTTTATTTGGATGACAGCATCATGCTGATGACCCTCGTGCATGCGACTCGCATCGAGATTGGGTTCTTAGGCCTCTGCTTGTTTCCTTGGGGTAAAGACCATTCTGAGAAGAGAGTGTGACTCATTGGGATATTGGGACAAATCATTGTTATTTTTCACATTTTCTAGGGTGCTCCCATTATGTGAGTGCACTGTGTACCTCTTCAGCATGGTCACCAAGATACCTTTCATCATCACCATGGCGACATATTTTCCCACGCAGGAGCGAGGGCCGCAACCAAATGGCTGAAAATAGCGGTGAGGAACCTACAAATACAGGAGAATTAAAGTTATATTATACCTGCACAAATAGGTAGGAGCAGCATAATTAAAAAAAACGACCGCACAACGTACAATGTCTGTACGAGGTTTAAACCAGACCTCTGTCACTATCTAGAACACATCTGATAAAACCTTTGGACTATGAGATCCAGAGACACTCCTGGCGTTCTTGGCTGGCTCTGTTTGATTTTCAGATGATGATGAAACGAATGCCAAGATAACTCAGCGTCCATTGTCACTGAGGTCCTATTTCACTGTGCATGCCCGAATTTCTGTTATGTGCTTGGAACTCAAAGTTGGCAAATGACCTCCCTTCCCCCACCGGGTTGCTGGCAATCGAAAAGTTAAAAGCTCCGAGAGTCTTTACCAGCGAGTGGCTGAACCAAACAGGCCAGGTAGGCCTGAGGCTTGATCCTCAGCCTGTACTGAGTCGCTGAATTCAAGCGAGGTGACAGTAGGGATATTACAGTTGCCCTCAGCGCTCTTGGTTTAGGGAGGGATAAATCGACTGGGCTTTCTGCTCTGACGTCAGATGAAGATAGGATCAGGCTTGCCTGTGATGCTCTTCATGATCACATAGTATTCTGGCCCTCACTATCATGTTCATATATGCACAATGGCAATGGGTGAGGCATTGCAGGGTCATCAGTACCATGAAACCATCCCTCAGCAAGGAGTCAACACTATCAGAGAGTAGAGAGGGGAAAAAATGGCCACAAAAAAGTCCCTAAATGTAAAGGACTCCAATAAAATGTTTTAAAAGTTCTAAGTGGGGTCCTGTTCCCTCATTAACACAAGAGAGGAATTTAGTACAAGTGGTTTGGAACAGCTTTTTCAACCAGAATTACTGAAAGAAAAATTGTAAAGGTATTTTGCAATGGCTGCTATAGCAACTTGTACCAATATGGCAGCTCTATTGTCCATACGAGTCAGCTGTGAGTGAGACTGCCAATATTAAGATCAATTTGGGTCAGATTATGGCCCTGGTCACCAGGAGATGGATTGCATCTGTCCATTTAAAGCTGCGTTTATGCTGCAGAATTGCACTGAAAAGTAGCTCTGAGGTTCATAGTTCGTCTTCGCTGTTGGTGAAATTACTCCATTTATATCTGTAAGGGTTTCTGTGGGAGTCCAGCACGTTCCACCCCCAACACCCTGTCCTAGTTCTCAAGTGGTTTTCAGAGGACCTGCTCGACCTCCTACTTTTTGTGTGGAAAGATGCTTAGAAATGTTTATTTGAAAGGAAACTGTGCATACACCAAATGCCTGTGCCCACGTGTTCACATGAAGTATATTGGCACATATGAAGGTTTCATATAGTTAGAAGCTGACTGTATAAGAGCAAGGTGGCACAAGGCTGGCCATGACTGTTCATTGAGGGCTACAATTTGCTTTCGAGCCCAAGGACATTTATAACTATAAGAATTCAACCTCAAAACAGTCCCTCTCTGCACTGGCAAACAGAAACCGACTATCCTGAATTTCAACATTGATTCAGCCCCGGTTTGCCACTATACATGAGTACAACTTTCACATGCATCTGAGTCAGACAAAACTTTTGTATCATCTATTTGTACTCGGTTCAAAATAAACATGCTACCAGCTCTCTATGCCAAATGCCCAGCCAGTGATGTGTTTACCAGATCGGGTGACTTTGGATCAACTCGTTCAACATTATGGCCCTTGTTGCCATCAATGAAGCCATTTTGCAATTACTTGGACTCCTCCCCATCACCGAAGGCACTGGAGCAGACCCATGCTGGGTCAGCACTGAGGCAGACATGACGTGATAGGGTAGATTCTCGTCCTTATCACCTGGGCAGAATGCAGAAAGGGAAATGTGGCAGGGAGGATCAAGCACCTCGAATGGAATTGTCATGCTGTTTGTAGCCACCAGATGGTGTCATTTTTGGAGGCCACTGAGCAGCACGCACATGGTGCTGCTCTGGTATAAGTCAGGCACTTTGGGCTTAAATAAAGCAGAAGCAAGGTTGTACCTTGCTTAGTTAAACAGTACTCAGTTTGAACCCTTGTTGCATACATAACAGGAACATGGAAAGAATACGCAGCAGGTTCTGTTGAGACCTGACGTGAAACATAACACAGTATAAAGTGATACCTTGGAGTCTTTTACTGCTTTCATGTAAACTGTGATAAAAAGTCATGTTTAATTTTGCCTGAATTCTCTGACATTTGAATTTAACAACTACTTCATTACCTCAATCGGAATGAGATAGTACAACTGTTGTCAGTCTCAATTACAGATACAGCTGATCACAGGTCGCTGCGGTACATATAGACATACGGAAATCATGGGCAGGTAAAGACCAGTTGGTCCATCAAACCTCCCCACATTCATGTTGGCTGGAGCATCATGACTAGACACATCCTACCCTCCCACCCCGCAGCCATATAGTTACCTGGCAAAATAAAAACTGAGAAAAGCCCAGGGTCAATAAGAGAAAGGTACTAAATAAGAACATAAGCATTAGTAGCAGGAGTCGGCCATACGGCCCCTCAAGCCTGTTCTGCCATTCAATAATATCGTGGCTGATCTTCTACCTCAACTCCACTTTCCTGCCTGGCCCCCATATCTCTTGATTCCCCTAGAGTCCAAAAATCTATCAGCCTCGAATATTCTCAATGATTCAGTATCCACAGCCCTTTGGGTAATTCCAAAGATTCACAACTCTTCCTCATCTCAGTCCTAAATGGCCAACCTCTTATCCTGAGACTATGCCCCCTAGTTCTAGACTCCCCAGCCAGGGGAAACAATCTCTCAGCATCCATCCTGTCAATCCACCTCAGGATCTTAAATGTTTCAATGAGATCACTTCTCATTCTTCTAAACTCCAGAGAGTATAAGGCCAATCTACTCAATCTCTCCTCATTCGACAACCCTCTCATCCCAGGAATATTCCACTCTGACCCCTGCATGCAATTTGGATTTTAAACCCCTCCAGTTCTCCCCCCTCCATTCCTGAAAGTGCTACTCATGATAGGATACAATACCATGGGCACCGAACAACTCTCTAACACTCGGCCAAATGGGAGCCCAGACATTGAGCATCCACAGGCATTACAACCAACCCTGACCTTGTCCATCATCCATGCATGCTCACTTTCCAGGTGGGGAACACTGGCTAATTTCTTCTCCTGGGACCTGTGTTTAGATGGTGCACTTAGTATCCAAGGAAGCTACTCTGATAGCGTTACCTTCTGTCTGTTGGTCTTCTGACTCATGAGCATCATCTGAACATGAACTAGTGGGCATAACTACATATCCTGCATGGACAGAAAATTTCAACCCATCACCATCTACCTAAATAGCACTTTATGTGTATTGAATATTGCCTTTACATTAACTTTATGAAGCTAGAATAGGGTTTAGGACTGTTATATGTAGAGCTCAATTTTCAGCAAGCAGGGATACAGGTACTCACATTTTGTGCAAAATTTTCCAAATTGAATTCATTTGGCTTGAGAAAGAATTCAACTTTGTGCATGCGACCCAGGTTGAGGATAATGTTGGTGCCTTTTTTTACTGGGTAGCCATCAATCACATCATCTTTGAGGGCCTTGCGCATGGTAAAGTCCACCACGGGCTGGTACCTCATGCTCTCATTAATAAAACTCTCCACCGTCTTCAGCTGCTGTAGGTCACTGTTCTGTACTTCCCTTTCACCTAAAAACGGAGAGGGAGAGTGTAGTCCAGAATTGCATCTGATTGCGTTGCTGTGTATGTAATAACTCGTAGGAAAATGGAGTGATTCCCGCTCTCATTGATGTTACACTACTGCAAATTATAAAAGTGGTCAAATAACATAGCCATAGGGAGTGACTGTTCATTAACCATATGTTGTAAAAGCATTTGAGTTTCCACTGTGAAGAAGTGACTTTGTAACCCTTCATAGTCCATAATAGAAGTGTGAGCAATAGGTCCCTATGTAACCAGGTTAAAGACAGCATTCCAACCAATAGGGCCTCAAACACAAAGCACATGAAGGTTAATGTTGAGAAAATGTTCCCTCTGGCTGGGGAATCTAGAACACGGCATCACGGTCTCAGAATAAGGGGTCGGCCATTTAGGACTGAGAAATTTCTTCACTCAGAATTCTTTGGAATTCTCTACCCCAGAGAGCTGTATACTCTGTCGTTGAGTATATTCAAGACAGAGGTCGATACATTTTTGAGAACTAAGGGAATTAAGGGATATGGGGATAATGCGGGAAGGTGGAGTTGAGGTAGAAGATCAACCATGTTCTTATTGAATGGCGGAGCAGGCTCGAAGAGCCAAATGGCCTACTCCTGCTCCTATTTCTTTTGTTATGAGATCCAAAGGAGATTGAGCAAATTGTGGGGGGAGCGGCGGATGAAATAGTTGGGGGCGTTGTGGATGATCTAACAGAAAAGGTTCTACTAAGATCTTGATCACACTGGGGAGATACCAAGCTCGCCTCAGAGCAAGGGCTGGTCAGAGGCAGCATTGCCGCAAGCCACTCTCAAGCAGTTTGTTTCAGCGCAGGCAACTAGGGGGAGGTCATTTGCCCACTCTCCTACAAATGCTGCCCGGCACGTGTAATCAAGCAAGGGGACAAAATACAGGTTTTTCTTGTAAAAAAGGGTGAGTTTTACCCTGAAAGTGAAGATAAAAGGAAATATAGTGGTTATTTATCTGTAATGATCCACACCAATGAGGTCTGAAAATACAGCTGAGACATTGAATTAAGGGCCTGCTTAAAAGCAATATGGGCAGCATATTAAGAGTAATTCAACCCAAATCAATTACATCTGGACTTTGCATTGTGTTAATTTAACAGCAAGATGCTATTCTAAGTTAATGGAGCTGCAACTTTAGCTCTTAGCGAGGATTCTGCAGTAAATTGCTTTGGTGAAACCAAGGACACTGGGACATTATGTACTGAAACAAAATCAAGGAACTGTGCCATCAGGAAATGCGCCAGCATCATTGCCACCTAAAAGACACCGAGCTGGCATTCTAGACAATATGTCATTGTCCCAGCATTTGTGCTTCTTCAAATAAACAGGCAGGCATTTATGTTGATCTATTAGTCCATTACTCATCATAGAATTTGAAACCCCTTTCTGCACAGATTATAACCTTGTTCTTAAGAAAGCACTGATAAAGTCCTTTGACAGCGCAGCGTTGAAGGCTTGCTGAGTAGCCAAACGTATTCTCAGCAGGCTTTCAACACATGAAAATTGAAACAAGATAGCCACCTCAGACAGTTGGAAAACCAAAGCCCTGCTCCACTGGAAGCAGATATATGCATTCTGTGACAGAAAGCAAAGATGCCAGATTCTGCATTGGTCATTCTGACTGGACAAGTAACCTCATAAAAGCAATGCTCGCTACCACATGCAATCATCGGCAGATAGTATCAGAGCGGGCCAAGGAAGGAGAGGGTTAAGCCGCCTGATGTACAGCAGAGATTCTTTGGCCATCGCCCTTGGAGCAGTGACCTCGTGCCCGTGGTCAGTGATGATACGGGCTGATTGTCTGACACCGCCTCCATCACTGATTCTCCAAGGTGGCTAACGAGTCTGAAACAGGCCCATGGTGCATGCTCGGAAGAATGAGAAACTTTTGACTATCGTTTTCCATGTTGTAAATGTAGCCCTTAAATAGTTACTAACCTTGACAGAGGCTCGGAAAATCGAGCTGTTCAAGTGCTTCCCAAGGCCAAGTCCAGCAATGCTGGTCAAGGTCTGAGGTGATGCTCCCATTAAGTTGGGCAGCCTAGCGGGCGCGCAGCTCTTTGGACCTCCCGCGCAGCTGGCTCGCTGGCTTTTCAATGCAAAAAAACGCGCATGCGCAGTATTTTGAATAGGCCACGCAGCCCCTTAAAGGGGCCGTGCACCTAAAAGAAAAAATGAACGGGAACATTGGTCTGAGATATTACTAACTGCCTGATCCAAGTCAAGCTCATGCTATGGCACTGTAAACATAAAAGCTAGGGGGTCGTACTTAATCGTTTAAAATTATTCCATTATTTTGACAATTTTGTACAGTCACGTTTTCAGGGCAATAATCTGAATTGTATACTGTGAAAAGTTATAAAAGATGGTTTTCTTTTTTACATAGAATCACATAGAAGGTACAGCATGGAAAGAGGTCATTCGATCCAGCCAGTCCGTGTCCATGTTTACCCTCCACACAGTCCTACTCTCATGTGTCTGCCCTGTTGCCATATCCCCTTTTCTCCCTGCCTGCCAGATGTATATTTTGGAAATTTGCATGCAAGCTGAGCATAATTTAATTAAAATGGTTGGAAAGTCAGGTACAACGTACACCTGAAATTTTGGTATGTGCTGCCGGCAGGAGGGGCAATTGATCGTAGACATGGAAAAGTCTATGACTTCCTTGTATTTTGAGTCTGAGGTAAGGGATAGATGAGGGAAGCCTGAGGGTGTGTTTTCTGATGCCAAAGACGAGTTTGGGGTTGTTTCAACTATCCTGGAGTCATAAGCATTGAGCAACAGTACAGATTGAGTTAATCCAGCCAAAGGTGTTGGTGGCCTCCTAGACCAGTTGACCGTCAAGCGCATGCAAGCTTAGAGTCATTGGGCACGGTAGCATAGTGGTTATGTTATGGGATGAATTATCCAGAGGCCTGACCTAATGATCTGGGGACATGAGTTCAAATCCCACCACGGCAGTGAGATCATACGTACAGTCCTTAAGAAGCGGTACAGTAGCATAGTGATTATGTTACTGGACTAGTAATCCAGAGACCTGGACTAATGATCCAGAGACATGAGTTCAAATCCCACCACGGCAGCTGGGGAATTTAAATTCAATTAAATAAATCTGGAATAAAAAGCTAGTATCAGTAATGGTGACTATTGGATAAAACCCCACTTGGTTCACTAATGTCCTTTAGGGAAGGAAATCTGCCATCCTTACCCGGTCTGGCCTATATGTGACTCTTAACTGCCCTCTGAAACTGTTGTATAAGGTGGCTCACCACCACCTTCTCAAGGGCAATTAGGGATGGGCAATAAATGCCGGCCTTGCCATTAATGAATTATAAAAAAGCAGATATAAGACTGCAGATGCGACTGTTATACTGGCACAGCGGTTGGGAGGAGAGGTAGTCCTGGATCTGAAGGGCATAAGGATGAGGGGTCCACAGTCCTGGTGCAGGAATGCCACTTGTTGCTGTGGACAGAGTGGAAGCCAGATTGAAGGGTCTTGAACAATGAATGGGGGAGGAAAGGCAGTCGATGGAGTCATTGCTGGATTTGGGGGTGACAGGCCAAAGGATGGGAATGGAGATTGATTGATTAAATCCAGAGTTTTCTTTGTATCTATTTTTAACCCAAACAGTGCATATTTGCTTGCAGCTGAGATCACCTGACTGTTCCGACTCAAATTGGGGAAAAAAATGAATTACAAACATAAGATTCAAGCACAGTGAGGACTCAAACATAAGAACATCGAACAATGGTCATTGAAATGATTGTTTTCCACTTTCTCTATCCCATACCTGTAACGGCCTGAATCTCTGCCACGATTTTCTTCTCCACTTCGGGGTGTTGTGCAATAAGCATTAGCATGAAAAAGATGCTGACAGACATCGTGTCTGGTCCTGCTATCAGGATTTCCAGCACGCTCTGTCTCACATTGTCCGCAGTCAGCTCCCCATTTGTCTACAAGCAACAGAGAAAACAACCTTATTTTGACACCGGTAGACTTGATGTGAGCATTATCATAGATTCATAGAATAGTAAAAAGAAAGGCTTGAATTTATATAGTGCCTTTCACGACCACCAAACATCTCAAAGCGCTTTACAGCCAATGAAGTACTTTTGGAGTGTAGTCACTGTTGTAATATGGGAAACGCGGCAGCCAATTTGCACACAGCAAGCTCCCACAAACAGCAATGCGATAATGACCAATTAATCTGTTTTTTTGTTATGTTGATTGAGGGATAAATATTGGCCAGGACACCGGGGATAACTCCCCTGCTTTTCTTCGAAATAGCGCCATGGGATCTTTTACGTCCACTTGAGAGAGCAGACGGGACCTCGGTTTAATATCTCATCTGAAAGAAGGCACCTCCGACAGTGCAGCGCTCCCTCAGCATTGCACTGGAGTGTCAGCCTAGATTTTTGTGCTCAAGTCCCTGGAATGGGACTTGAACCCACAACCTTCTGACTTAGAGGCGACAGTGCTACCCACTGAGCCGCAGCTGACACTAGTACAGCACAGAAAGAGGCCAGTCGGCCCATCGACTTTGCGTCGGCTCTTTCGAGCCACTTCTTTCCCCAAATCTCTGCAATTTTTTTCTCCTTCAATTATGTATCCATTTCCCTTTTGAAAGCTACTATTGAATCTGTGTCCACCACCATATCAGGCAGTGCATTCCAAATCCTAACCACTCATTGCGTAAAAAAAATCCGAACCACTTGTTGCGTAAAAAAAATCCGAACCACTCGTTGCGTAAAATATCAATCCATATTACATTACAATCTACTTTATTCAACTGTAACCTCTCGCGGAGGCCACAAGCATGGCTACTGTGGATATAGGTCATGTCACCAGTATAGATGGTAGAATTATTAACAAACAGGACAGGACACAAAAGACATCAAAGGGTATGGGGAAAAAGCAGGAATATGATGTTGAGATAGAGGATCAGCCATGATCATATTGAATGGTGGTGCAGACTCGAAGGGCCGAATGGCCGAATACTGCTCCTATTTTCTATCTTTCTATGTTTCTATGACATGGACTGATGGAAAAACGGAGATGTGCACAGTTATCTGATGTGAGAGATTTTCATGATGTATAATAATGCAAATATAAGAGAAGGATTTTACTTCCAAATAATCACCTACCTCACAAATAAATAAATGAAAGAGAGTTGATCAGTAATGGTTCATTCAAGTTGAATCAAAGAATAAGGCACCAATTAGTGTTTGGTATTTGGGTTTGAATTTGAAGTTGATCATTTCTACTATTTGATGGACATGCAATGCTGCAAACTTCCTTTCCCCCTCTTCCTCGAGGCAGGCAACCCACTCCCAGCCTCCGCCAGTGTCAAACTATAGCTGCCATTAGGGGCCAGAAATGAGCTTTGCTGTACAAAGATTGCCGTTCTGTGAATCAGCACTGCCTGAAATTACAAGGTCAGCAATCAGCAATCATGCTGCAACCCATGCCCAATCATTCTAGAATGTAGGAATAAGCAAAATTCATTTTTTTCCCTTATTTCCTCACAGCCTTCTTGCTTAGCATGCTAATTTTTCTGGAATGAGACAGAGTCTTGGCCCTTAACCTTCAGTAAATGTTAGTGCCACAAGGACAAGGGTTGAATCACATTCTTTTTCAAATGTTTCCTGTCATAGGCGTCCTTGCCCAGTGCTGCTTGGAGATATGTGTAAATGTTAATGAACTGTGCATATTTTGTCCTGTTAACTAATCTTATTTCGTTAAATTCTACATAATTTCTCCCATTTTCTTCGAGTGTTTGAATCATGCTGCTGAGACCTACATTGCGGTGAGATCTAGACCATCTCTGTGTAGATTTTCTTTATACAAATTAGGTGAAATTGTCGGATTAAAAAATAAATTTTAAGTTATTTATACTTAATTAATTAAGAGCTGGACCCTGCCCTGAGTCAGCAACGTAAGGAGAGCAGGAGGTGGGGGGGGGGGGGGGGTGGGGGGCAGAGGAGGGGGAGGGGATTGGATGGGAAAATACAGGCGACAAAAGAAAGTTTAATTTACCTCAAAGTGAATATTAATGAAAAAGATTATGATAAATGGAAAAAAACTTCACAAATACCAAGGAGTAATATTGTTAGAAATAAAGGAGTGGAAATAGGAAAAATAAATACAAAGAAGACAAGAAAGAGAAAGTCATAATCAAAGGAAAAAGGAGACCTGGGGGTTATGTGTGCACAAATTGTGGAACGTGGCAGGGCAGGTTGAGAAAGCGGTTAAACAAGCATACGGGATCCTGGGCTTCATAAATAGAGGCATAGGTTTCAATAGCAAGGATGTTATGATGAACCTTTATAAAACACTGGTTGAGCCTCAACTAGAGCATTGTATCCAATTCTGGGCACCGCACTTTAGGAAGGATGTGAAGGCCTTAAAGAGGGAGCAGAAAAGATTTACAAGAATGGTTCCAGGGATGAGGGACTTCAGTTACGTGGATAGATTGGAGAAGCTGGGGTTGTTCTTCTTAGAGCAGAGAAGGTTGAGAAGAGATTTGATCAGAATCATGAGTGGTCTAGCCAGAGTAGATGGAGAGAAACTGTTCCTATTGGTACAGGTACTGTTCTCTCTCCTTCAAATCGGCTGTCATCATCCCTCTCCTCAAAAAACCAACCCTTGACCCCACTTTGCTTGCTAGCTATCGCCCCATCTCCAACCTCCCTTTCCTGTCCAAATTATTGAATGTGTTGTCATATCCCAATTCCGTGACCATCTTTCCATGAATTCACTGTTTGAAACCCTTCAATCTGGTTTTCGCCCCTGCCACAGTACCGAAACGGCTCTCATCAAAGTCACAAATGACATCCTTTGTGAGAGTGACAAAGATAAACTATCCTTCCTTGTCCTTCTGGACCTGTCTGCAGCCTTTGCCACAGTTGACCACTTCATTCTCCTCCAATGCCTATCCACCAACTTCCAGCTAGGTGGTGCTGCACTTGCCTGGTTCCATTCTTATCTATCTAACCATAGCCAGAAAATCTCCTGCAATGGCTTCTCTTCCCACTCCCGCATCGTTATCTCTGGTGTCCCCCAAGGATCTGTCCTTGGCCCCCTCTTATTTCTCATCTATATGCTGCCCCTTGGAGATATCATCTGAAAACATGGAGTCAGTTTCCACATGTACGCTGACGACACCCAGCTCTACCTCTCCACCACTTCTCTCGACCCCTGCTTGGTGTCTAAATTGTCAGATTGCTTGTCCGACATCCAGTACTGGATGAGTAGAAATTTTCTCCAATTAAATATTGAGAAGACCGAAGCCATTATCTTTGGTCCCCACCACAAACTGTTTCCTAACCACTAACTCCATCCTTCTCCCTAGCATCAATGTGAGGGACTGTTCACAACCTAGGTGTCATATTTGACCCTGAAATGAGTTTCCAGCAACATATCTGCGGCATAACTAAAACCGTCTTTTTCCACCTTCGTAACATTACCCGCCTCCGCCCCTGCCTCAGCTCTTCTGCTGCTGAAACCCTCATCCATGCCTTTGTTACCTCTAGACTTGACTACTCCAACTCACTCCTGACCAGCCTCCCACATTCTACACAACATAAACATGAGGTCATCCAAAACTCAGCAGCGCGTGTAGTAACCCGCACCAAGTCACGATCACCCATCACCCCTGTGCTTTTTGACGGACATTGGCTCCCATTAAACAACGCCTAGAATTAAAAATGTTCATCCTTGTTTACAAATCACTCCATGGACTTGTTCCTCCCTATCTCTGTAATCTTTTTCAGCCTCACAACCCCACAAGATATCTGCGCTCCTCAAATTCTGCCCTCTTGAACATTCCTCATTATAACTGCTCAACCATCGGTGGTCGTGCCCTCAGCTGTTTGGGCCCCAAGCTCTGGAATTCCCTCCCTAAACCTATCCACCTCTCAACATTTCTTTCCTCTGAGAATGACGTGAGTATCACGTGTAGTGAGTTGGTCTTACCGTAGGAGAAGGGTCCACAGCCAGATAGGGAATGGAAGACCAGCAGGAAGAGCAGTGCAAGGAAGGTAGTGCAGGGGTCCCCTGTGGTCATCCCCCTGCAAAACAGATACACTGCTTTGAGTACTGTTGGGGAGGATGACTCATCAGGGGAGGGCAGCAGCAGCCAAGTTCATGGCACCGTGGCTGGCTCTGCTGCAAAGGAGGGCAGGAAAAAGATTGGGAGCGCGATAGTGATAGGGGATTCGATGGTGAGGGGAATAGATAGGCGTTTCTGCAGACGCAACCGAGACTCCAGGATGGTATGTTGCCTCCCTGTTGCAAGGGTCGAGGATGTCTCGGAGCGGGTGCAGGACATTCTGAAATGGGAGGGAGAACAGCCAGTTGTCGTGGTGCACATTGGTACCAACGACATAGGTAAAAAAAAGGGATGAGGTCCTACGAAAAGAATTTAAGGAGCTAGGAGCTAAATTAAAAAGTAGGACCTCAAAAGTAGTAATCTCGGGATTGCTACCAGTGCCACGTGCTAGTCAGAGTAGGAATCGCAGGATAGCGCAGATGAATACATGGCTTGAGCAGTGGTGCAGCAGGGAGGGATTCAAATTCTTGGGGCATTGGAACCGGTTCTGGGGGAGGTGGGACCAGTACAAACCGGACGGTCTGCACCTGGGCAGGACCAGAACCAATGTCCTAGGGGGAGTGTTTGCTAGTGCTGTTGGGGAGGAGTTAAACTAATATGGCAGGGGGATGGGAACCTATGCAGGGAGACAGAGGGAGACAAAAATGAGGCAAAAGCAAAAGACAGAAAGGAGATGAGGAAAAGTGGAGGGCAGAGAAACCCAAGGCAAAGAACAAAAAGGGCCACTGTACAGCAAAATTCTAAAAGGACAAAGGGTGTTAAAAAAGCAAGCCTGAAGGCTTTGTGTATTAATGCAAGGAGTATCCGCAATAAGGTGGATGAATTAACTGTGCAAATAGATGTTAACAAATATGATGTGATTGGGATTACGGAGACGTGGCTCCAGGATGATCAGGGCTGGAAACTCAACATCCAGGGGTATTCAACATTCAGGAAGGATAGAATAAAAGGAAAAGGAGGTGGGGTAGCATTGCTGGTTAAAGAGGAGATTAATGCAATAGTTAGGAAAGACATTAGCTTGGATGATGTGGAATCTATATGGGTAGAGCTGCAGAACACTAAAGGGCAAAAATCGTTAGTGGGAGTTGTGTACAGACCTCCAAACAGTAGTAGTGATGTTGGGGAGGGCATCAAACAGGAAATTAGGAGTGCATGCAATAAAGGTGCAGCAGTTATAATGGGTGACTTTAATATGCACATAGATTGGGCTAGCCAAACTGGAAGCAATACGGTGGAGGAGGATTTCCTGGAGTGCATAAGGGATGGTTTTCTAGACCAATATGTCGAGGAACCAACTAGGGGGGAGGCCATCTTAGACTGGGTGTTGTGTAATGAGAGAGGATTAATTAGCAATCTCATTGTGCGAGGCCCCTTGGGGAAGAGTGACCATAATATGGTGGAATTCTGCATTAGGAAGGAGAATGAAACAGTTAATTCAGAGACCATGGTCCAGAACTTAAAGAAGGGTAACTTTGAAGGTATGAGGCATGAATTGGCTAAGATAGATTGGCTAATGATACTTAAGGGGTTGACTGTGGATGGGCAATGGCAGACATTTAGAGACCGCATGGATGAATTACAACAATTGTACATTCCTGTTTGGCGTAAAAATAAAAAAAGGAAGGTGGCTCAACCGTGGCTATCTAGGGAAATCAGGGATAGTATTAAAGCCAAGGAAATGGCATACAAATTGGCCAGAAATAGCAGCGAACCTGGGGACTGGGAGAAATTTAGAACTCAGCAGAGGAGGACAAAGGGTTTGATTAGGGCAGGGAAAATGGAGTACGAGAAGAAGCTTGCAGGGAACATTAAGGCGGATTGCAAAAGTTTCTATCGGTATGTAAAGAGAAAAAGGTTAGTAAAGACAAACGTAGGTCCCCTGCAGTCAGAATCAGGGGAAGTCATAACGGGGAACAAAAAAATGGCAGACCAATTGAACAAGTACTTTGGTTCAGTATTCACTAAGGAGGACACAAACAACCTTCCGGATATAAAAGGGGTCAGAGGGTCTAGTAAGGAGGAGGAACTGAGGGAAATCTTTATTAGTCAGGAAATTGTGTTGGGGAAATTGATGGGATTGAAGGCCGATAAATCCCCAGGGCCTGATGGACTGCATCCCAGAGTACTTAAGGAGGTGGCCTTGGAAATAGCGGATGCATTGACAGTCATTTTCCAACATTCCATTGACTCTGGATCAGTTCCTATCGAGTGGAGGGTAGCCAATGTAACCCCACTTTTTAAAAAAGGAGGGAGAGAGAAAGCAGGGAATTATAGACCGGTCAGCCTGATCTCAGTAGTGGGTAAAATGATGGAATCAATTATTAAGGATGTCATAGCAGCGCATTTGGAAAATGGTGACATGATAGGTCCAAGTCAGCATGGATTTGTGAAAGGGAAATCATGCTTGACAAATCTTCTGGAATTTTTTGAGGATGTTTCCAATAAAGTGGACAAAGGAGTACCAGTTGATGTGGTATATTTGGACTTTCAGAAGGCTTTCGACAAGGTCCCACACAGGAGATTAATGTGCAAAGTTAAAGCACATGGGATTGGGGGTAGTGTGCTGACGTGGATTGAGAACTGGTTGTCAGACAGGAAGCAAAGAGTAGGAGTAAATGGGTACTTTTTGGAATGGCAGGCAGTGACTAGTGGGGTACCGCAGGGTTCTGTGCTGGGGCCCCAGCTGTTTACATTGTACATTAATGATTTAGACGAGGGGATTAAATGTAGTATCTCCAAATTTGCGGATGACACTAAGTTGGGTGGCAGTGTGAGCTGCGAGGAGGATGCTATGAGGCTGCAGAGTGACTTGGATAGGTTAGGTGAGTGGGCAAATGCATGGCAGATGAAGTATAATGTGGATAAATGTGAGGTTATCCACTTTGGTGGCAAAAACAGGAAGGCAGAATATTATCTGAATGGTGACAGATTAGGAAAAGGGGAGGTGCAAAGAGACCTGGGTGTCATGGTACATCAGTCATTGAAGGTTAGCATGCAGGTACAGCAGGCGGTTAAGAAAGCAAATGGCATGTTGGCCTTCATAGCGAGGGGATTTGAGTACAGGGGCAGGGAGGTGTTGCTACAGTTGTACAGGGCCTTGGTGAGGCCACACCTGGAGTATTGTGTACAGTTTTGGTCTCCGAACTTGAGGAAGGACATTCTTGCTATTGAGGGAGTGCAGCGAAGATTCACCAGACTGATTCCCGGGATGGTGGGACTGACCTATCAAGAAAGACTGGATCAACTGGGCTTGTATTCACTGGAGTTCAGAAGAATGAGAGGGGACCTCATAGAAACGTTTAAAATTCTGACGGGATTGAACAGGTTAGATGCAGGAAGAATGTTCCCAATGTTGGGGAAGTCCAGAACCAGGGGTCACAGTCTAAGGATAAGGGGTAAGCCATTTAGGACCGAGATAAGGAGAAACTTCTTCACCCAGAGAGTGGTGAACCTGTGGAATTCTCTACCACAGAAAGTAGTTGAGGCCAATTCACTAAATATATTCAAAAGGGAGTTAGATGAAGTCCTTACTACTAGGGGAATCAAGGGGTATGGCGAGAAAGCAGGAATGGGGTACTGAAGTTTCATGTTCAGCCATGAACTCATTGAATGGCTGTGCAGGCTAGAAGGGCTGAATGGCCTGCTCCTGCACCTATTTTCTATGTTTTCTATGTTTAAGAAGCTCCTTAAAACCTACCTCTCTAACCAAGCTTCTGGCCATCTGCCTTAATTGTTTTGTGGCTCAGTGACAGATTTATCTGTTTTGTAACACTGCTGTGAAGTGCCTTGGGGTGTTTTACTACATTAAAGGCGCTATATCAATAAATTATATTATTACTATTATTATCATTATTATAGGCAGAAGGGTTGAGAACCAGAGGACACAGATTTAAGGTGATTGGCAGAAGATACAAAGGCGACATAAGAAAATCTTTTTTACCCAGCGAGTGGTTAGGATCTGGAATGCACGGCCTGAAAGGGCGGTGGAGGCAGACTCAATTGTGGCTTTCAAAAGGGAATTGGATAAGTACCTGAAGGAATTTTTTTTCCAGAGCTACAGGGAAAGGGCAGGGGAGTGGGACTAGTTGAAGTGCTCGAACAGAGAGCTGGCACAGGTTCGACGGGCCGAATGGCCTCCTTCTGTGCTGCAACATTGTATGATCATCCGACTCTAGGAAAATTCAATAGGAAGCAAAGGATGGAAAAGGGGAACCAAATGTGAAAAGGAGGCAGACAGAAAAGTAATGGAAAGGAGCATCAATAATATCGGACAGAACAGTCTGAAATAATCGACGATTATCAAAAGAAAAATTAGAAATAGAGAAAATAATGAAAAAAAACCATGAAAATATGAACTAGGCAAAAACAAAAAAAGTAAGAATATGTAACAGGAAATAAGAGAAAAGAATAAAATATCAAAAATAAATTAGAATGTTAAAGCAAACATGGGGGCCAGCAATAGAAGCCATGAATTATAATTCAATTCAAAAATATGCTGAAATGGACTTTCAGGCAATATTCATGTGGTGTTATGGAATATCTGCACTGGCTGTCTTTATATTGGACATTAGGAACTGCAAAAGCAAAGAAGTAAATTGCAAAGTGCTGCAGTACAGAGGGACCTGGGGTCCTTGTGCATGAAACACAAGAAGTTAGTATGCAGGTACAGCAAGTAATCAGGAAGGCAAATGGAATGCTGGCCTTTATTGCAAAGGGGATAGAGTATAAAAGCAGAGAAGTCCTACTGCAATTGTACAGGGTATTGGTGAGGCCACACCTGGAGTACTGTGTACAGTTTTGGTCTCCGCATTTAAGAAAGAATATACTTCCATTGGAGGCAGTTCAGAGAGGTTCACTAGGTTGATTCCGGAGATGAGGGGGTTGACTTATGAAAATAGATTGAGTAGGTTGAAACATAGAAACATAGAAAATAGGTGCAGGAGTAGGCCATTCGGCCCTTCGAGCCTGCACCACCATTCAATATGATCATGGCTGATCATGCAACTTCAGTACCCCATTCCTGCTTTCTCTCCATACTCCTTGATCCCTTTAGCCATAAGGATCACATCTAACTCCCTTTTGAATATATCTAACGAACTGACCTCAACAACTTTCTGTGGTAGAGAATTCCACAGGTTCACAATTCTCTGAGTGAAGAAGTTTCTCCTCATCTCAGTTCTAAATGTCTTACCCCTTATCCTTAGACTGTGACCTCTGGTTCTGGACTTCCCCAACATCGGGAACATACTTCCTGCATCTAACCTGTCAAATCCCGTCAGAATTGTATATGTTTCTATGAGATCCCCTCTCATTCTTCTAAATTCCAGTGAATATAAGCCTAGTCGATCCAGTCTTTCTTCATATGTCAGTCCTGCCATCCCAGGATTCAGTCAGGTGAACCTTCGCTGCACTCCCTCAATAGCAAGAATGTCCTTCCTCAGATTAGGAGACCAAAACTGAACACACTATTCAAGGTGTGGCCTCATCAAGGCCCTGTATGACTGCAGTAAGACATCCCTGCTCCTATACTCAAATCCTCTCACTTTGAAGGCCAACATGTCATTTGCCTTCTTCACCGTCTGCTGTACAGGCATGCCAACTTTTAATGATTGATGTACCATGACACCCAGGTCTCATTGCACCTCCCCTTTTCCTAATCTGTCACCATTCAGATAATATTCTGCCTTCCTGTTTTTGCCACCAAAGTGGATAACCTCACATTTATCCACATTATACTGCATCTGCCATGCATTTGCCCACTCACCTAACCTGTCCAAGTCACACTGCAGCCTCTTAGCATCCTCCTCACAGCTCGCACTGCCACCCAACTTGGAGATATTACATTCAATTCCTTTGTCTAAATCATTAATGTATATTGTAAATAGCTGGGGTCCCAGCACTGAACCTAGCGGTACCCCACCAGTCACTGCCTGCCATTCTGAAAAGGACCCGTTTATTCCTACTCTTTGCTTCCTGTCTGCCAACCAGTTCTCTATCCACGTCATTACCCCCAATACCATGTGCTTTAATTTTGCACACTAATCTCTTGTGTGGGACCTTGTCAAAAGCCTTTTGAAAGTCTAAATACACCACATCCACTGGTTCTCCCTTGTCCACTCTATTAGTTACATCCTCAAAAAATTCAAGAAGATTTGTCAGGTTGGGCCTTTACTCATTGGAGTTCAGAAGAATGAGAGGTGATCTTATCAAAACATATAAGATAATGAGGGGGCTCGACAAGGTGGATGCAGTGAGGATATTGCCACTCATAGGGGAAACTAGAACTAGGAAGCATAGTCTCAGAATAAGGGGCCGCCCATTAAAAACTGAGTTGAGGAGGAATTGTAAATCTGTGGAATTCTCTGCCCCCGAGAGCTGTAGAGGCTGGGTCATTGATTATGGGTCTTATTAAATGACGGAGCAGGCCCGAGGGGTCAAATGCCCTACTCCTGCTCCAATTTCTTATGTTGTTAAAGAGCTGGCAAACATCTGCTCCAAGTTCAAAGGTGACAAGGCTCTGGATGGCTACAGCACGAAAAAATATGTCCGCAAACGTCATTTTCATTCGATGATTTCCTTGTAAGTAACAATGCTAATTCAATTTTCACTGGGATTGTCATTGGCAAGTGTCTACCTGTGCAAATATCAGGTCAGTTGCAAAGTCGGTGGTATCTTGTAGTTTTTCGGCCTCTCTCAGCTCTTGCTGTTTTTTCAGCAACAGCTCTTCCACTGCATCCTGCAGATCCTGGCTGCAATTTGAGAAAACAGACTAAAATGAAGGTGAGCATGACAACAGGCTGTCATTTACTTGGAGGTAGCAGTTTTGAAATATTAGGTAAGGTTGCATACAAAACGCCATCTTGCCAAGAGATGGCTACAGATTTGGAAAAGAGTGACCATTCACAGTGATTATTCCGAAGGTAACTGCGCCTTCACGGGATAGACACAGATGAGGAAGGCCACTTGTTTCATTTCAGCTCACACTTCCATGAAAACCAAACTTACATTCCACTTATCATGTTACCCGACTGACTCTTGAATGAGTCCAAGGTATTCACTTCCCCAACTCTACTCTGAAGCAACCCTGAGCCCTATCCGCACAAACCATGGCGGATGCGGACACTTGACGCACAAATAGGGAGTTAAAAACCCTCCAGTGTGCGACTGTGTTCACCCAGAGCAGACCATGGAACATATAGCACTCGAAATTCGGTATCACCATTTTTTGGAGGCGGTGACACCGCCTGAAGGGTGATTTTACCGCCAGGCGATAATCACCGCCTCAAACTGCCAAATTGAGTTTTTCCGCCCAAAGATGAGGGAGCAGTGCTAAAAGTGGTGTTGCACATTCACCCTTGGGATGGCAACGGAACGGAAGCTAGGAGGCAGTCTGAATTTCACGATGGTAGTCTGCGAGATGAAAATACTGAAAAAAAAAGATTCCGAAAACTTCTCTGACCCACACTGACACTTCCCCACTGGTGCCATTAATACATAAATGCTGAAAAAATTAAAGCTATCAACTTACCTTGATCTCCGGATGATACCCACGGCCCCACCCCCCTCCCACACCCCCCCCCCCCAGGATCCCCGATGCACTGACAGCTTTTCCAGGCTGTACAGTAAGGCCACCGTACCTACCTAATTTCACAAGCTGTGGTTGCACGCTGGATGATGTCATCATGTGGGTGGCGGTAGTGCGCGCAGCGGTACCTCTTGGTGCCGCCGCCACCGGCCCAAGTCCATTTCTCCGGAGGCCAGGAACCCGCTCCCCGCCGACGGTAAGTCCTTGGCCGCCCGTTAGCCGCCCCTCTCCGGCGCTACTGACTGCGGTTGCAAACGGAATTTCGACCCCATAACGGCATAATGCCCGAGGCATCACCGGGATACTCTCTGCTACTCCTGTTGCAATTATCTGGCTTAATCACCTAATGGAAAAATTCTAGTTGTTGCTCTACATCTACGTCAGCTACTCGAAATAATAACAACTCCGAAATCCATCTCAAGTGATGGTCGCCCGTTCCTTCCTAATCTGTCGTTTCACCAGTTTTAGCCGGTGTCTCCTTGTTCTAATGCATTGCCTTATATTGTTTACAGAGCAATAAAACAAATGTGCAACATGTTTTATTATTTTGAAGTGTTGCAATATTTTAGAGATTTTTGTTTAATCTAAGGTAACTTCTAATGAAATCTTCCCAGCTTTAGTAGCCTTAAGCAAGGGGAGTCAAGGGTTATGGGGAACAGGCAGGAAAGTAGACTTGAGGCCAAGATCAGATCAGCCATGATCTTATTAAATGGCGGAGCAGGCTCGAGGGGCCGTATGTCCTACTCCTGCTCCTATTTCCTCTGTTCTAATGTTCAATAGGTCCAAGCTCCAGATACCAGTGATAAATGCACTAATACTCACGCAGCTCTCTCATACTTCTTATACATCCATTTGAATTTGAAGAAGATATCTGGCTTCAGCAGGAGTGTTTGCCAAGTGTCAAAATACTTCTGAATTTTAGACACAATTTCTCCTTCTACAAAAGAACAAAACAAAGTGTGAAATACTCCATACTTCTTTTATTCGAAAACATACTATTAATGTAGAAATGATTCAATGAATCAAGCTATCAACGAATGACAGGCTTAGTAATCCCCTCCCCCACCCCCACTTCCACTCTCAACGTGCAAGTGCAACGATAACGCGGCTGGAGGCTGTAAATTGATTTCCTGTGGAAAAAAATGCCTAATTCGAATCCAATTCTGCACACTGACATTCTCCACAGCTTTAGTTTTCCACGAATTTCAATTTTTATCCTCGATTAAGATGTCAGACAGCCACTGGGGTGAAATCTATCCCCGCGGTATTTGCAATGAACTGTGCTCCCCTGCAATTTCATGGATAAAGCAAATGGGTTAATGAATGAATGAATGAAAATTGCATAGAGGGATTTTGTATGAACATGATACTGTGCTTGTGACTAATGTTGCGCCATTTTAATCCTCACTGCCAGAATGCCTGCTAATAGGACAGAATTCACATTGAAATTAGATGCATCAAGATGAATCCCAACTAGTGCAGACAGCATTGTATAGAAGAGGTCGTTATTGCACTGTAGTCAAGTTATATAAAGGAGTATATTAATTATTATAATTACCCATACTCCAGGTGACTGCTTTAAACAGGGTAGAAGATTTAAGGTGATTAGCAAAAGAACGTAACAAAAAAACCTTTTTACCCAGCGAGTGGTTAGGATCTGGAATGTACTGAAAGGGTGGTGGAGGCAGATTCAATCATGGCTTTCAAAAGGGAATTGGATAAGTACCTGAAGGAATTTTTTTCCAGGGCTACAGGGAAAGGGCGGGGGAGGGGGACTAGCTGAAGTGCTCGAACAGAGAGCCGGCACAGGTTCGACGGGCCGAATGGCCTCCTTCTGTGTTGTAACATTGTATGATTCTCCGACTCTAGGAAAATTCAATAGGAAGCAAAGGATGGAAAAGGGGAACCAAATGTGAAAAGGAGGCAGACAGAAAAGTAATGGAAAGGAGCATCAATAATATACGACAGAACAGTCTGAAATAATCGACGATTAACAAAAGAAAAAATCGAAATAGAGAAAATAATGAAAAAAACTTGAAAATATGAACTAGGCAAAAACAAAAAAAGTAAGAAGAAAGAGATAAATATGTAACGAGAAATAAGAGAGAAGAATAAAATATCAAAAATAAATTAGAATGTTAAAGCAAACATGGGGGCCAGCAATAGAAGTCATCAATTATAATTCAATTCAAAAATATGCTGAAATGGACTTTCAGGCAATATTCATGTGGTATTGTGGAATATCTGCACTGGCTGTCTTTATATTGGACATTAGGAACTACAAAAGCAAAGAAGCAGAAATAATGCGAATTGCAAAGTGCTGCAGTACAGAGGGACCTGGGAGTCCTTGTGCATGAAACACAAGAAGTTAGTATGCAGGTACAGCAAATAATCAGGAAGGCAAATGGAATGCTGGTCCTTATTACAAAGGGAAATGGCGTATAAAAGCAGAGAAGTTCTGCTACAGTTGTACAGGGTATTGGAGAGACCACACCTGGAGTATTGCATGCAGTTTTGGTCTCCGTATTTAAGAAAGGATATACTTGCATTGGAGGCAGTTCAGAGAAGGTTCACTAGGTTGATTCTGGAGATGAGGGGGTTGACTTATGAAGATATGTTGAGTAGGTTGGGCCTATACTCATTGGAGTTCAGAAGAATGAGAGGTGATCTTATCAAAACATATAAGATAATGAGGGGGCTCAACAAGGTGGCAGGGGGATGGGAACCTATGCAGGGAGACAGAGGGGAATAAAATGGAGACTGAAGCAAAAGATAGAAAGGAGAATAGTAAAAGTGGAGGGCAGAGAAACCCAAGGCAAAAAACAAAAAGGGCCACTTTACAGCAGAATTCTAAAGGGTCAAAGTGTGTTAAAAAGACAAGCCTGAAGGCTCTGTGCCTCAATGCGAGGAGTATTTGGAGTAAGGTGGACGAATTAACTGCGCAGACAGCAGTTAACGGATACAATGTGATTAGCATCACAGAGACATGGCTCCAGGGTGACCAAGTCTGGGAACTCAACATCCAAGGGTATTCAGCATTTAGGAAGGATAGACAGAAAGGAAAAGGAGGCGGGGTGGCGTTGCTGGTTAAAGATGAAATTAATGCAATTATAAGGAAGGACATTAGCCTGGATGATGTGGAATCGGTATGGGTGGAACTACAGAATACCAAAGGGCAGAAAACGCTAGTGGGAGTTGTGTACAGGCCACCAAATAGTAGTAGTGAGGTTGGGATAGCATCAAACAAGAAATAAGGGATGTATGCAATAAAGGTACAGCAGTAATCATGGGCGACTTTAATCTACATATTGATTGAGCTAACCTAACTGGTAGCAATGCGGTGGAGGAGGATTTCCTGAAGTGTATTAAGCCTGGTTTTCCAGACCAATATGTCGAGGAACCAACGAGAGAGCTGGCCATGGTGATGTGTAATGAGAAGGGACTAATTAGCAACCTTGTTGTGTGAGGCCCCTTGGGGAAGACTGACTATAATATGGTAGAATTCTTTATTAAGATGGAGAGTGACAAAGTTAATTCCGAAACTAGGGTCCTGAACTTAAGGAAAGGTAACTTTGATGGTATGAGGCGCGACTTGGCTACATTAGACTGGCAAATGATACTTAAAGGGTTGACGGTGGATAGGCAATGGCAAACGTTTAAAGATCAATTGTACATTCCTGTCTGGAGTAAAAATAATACGGGGAAGGTGGCTCAACCGTGGCTAACAAGGGAAATTAAGGATAGTGTTAAATCCAAGGAAGAGACATACAAATTAGCCAGAAAAAGTAGCAAGCCGGAGGACTGGGAGAAATTTAGAATAGAGCAAAGGAGGACAAAGGGTTTAATTAAGAGGGGGAAAAATAGAGTACGAGAGGAAGCTTGCCAAAAACATAAAAGAATGACTGCAAAAGCTTCTATGGATATGTGAAGAGAAAAAGATGAGTGAAGACAAACATAGGTCCCTTGCAGTCGGATTCAGGTGAATTTATAATGGGGAACAAAGAAATGACATACCAATTGAACAAGTACTTTGGTTCTGTCTTCACAAAGGAAGACACAAATAACCTTCCGGATATACTAGGGGACCGAAGGTCTAGTGAGAAGGAGGAACTGAAGGATATCCTTATTAGGCGGGAAATTGTGTTAGGGAAATTGACGGGATTGAAGGCCGATAAATCCCCAAGGCCTGATAGTCTACATCCCAGAGTACTTAAGGAAGTGGCCCTAGAAATAGTGGACGCCTTGGTGATCATTTTCCAACAGTCTGTCGACTCTGGATCAGTTCCTATGGACTGGAGGGTTGCTAATGTAACACCACTTTTTAAAAAAGGAGGGAGAGAGAAAATGGGTAATTATAAGAACATAAGAACATAAGAATTAGGAACAGGAGTAGGCCATCTAGCCCCTCGAGCCTGCTCCGCCATTCAACAAGATCATGGCTGATCTGGCCGTGGACTCAGCTCCACTTACCCGCCCGCTCCCCATAACCCTTAATTCCCTTATTGGTTAAAAATACTTTCAATGAGCTAGCCTCAACTGCTTCCTTGGGCAGAGAATTCCACAGATTCACAACCCTCTGTGAGAAGAAATTCCTTCTCAACTCA
Organism: Pristiophorus japonicus; assembly: GCF_044704955.1. Taxonomy (NCBI): domain Eukaryota; kingdom Metazoa; phylum Chordata; class Chondrichthyes; family Pristiophoridae; genus Pristiophorus; species Pristiophorus japonicus. The sequence continues at coordinate 16,320,769 of NC_091993.1, forward strand.
GTTTTAAATTGGCTCCCCTGTATTTTGAGGCTGTGCCCCCTAGTTCTAGTCTCCCCGACCAGTGGAAACAACCTCTCTGCCTCTATCTTGTCTATCCCTTTCATTATTTTAAATGTTTCTATAAGATCACCCCTCATCCTTCTGAACTCCAACGAGTAAAGACCCAGTCTACTCAATCTATCATCATAAGTTAACCCCCTCATCTCCGGAATCAGCCTAGTGAATCGTCTCTGTACCCCCTCCAAAGCTAGTATATCCTTCCTTAAGTAAGGTGACCAAAACTGCACGCAGTACTCCAGGTGCGGCCTCACCAGTACCCTATACAGTTGCAGCAGGACCTCCCTGCTTTTGTACTCCATCCCTCTCGCAATGAAGGCCAACATTCCATTCGCCTTCCTGATTACCTGCTGCACCTGCAAACTAACTTTTTGGGATTCATGCACAAGGACCCCCAGGTCTCTCTGCACCACAGCATGTTGTAATTTCTCCCCATTCAAATGATATTCCCTTTTACTGTTATAGACTGGTTAGCCTGACATCAGTAGTGGGGAAAATGTTGGAACCAATCATTAAGGATGAAATAGCAGCGCATTTGGAAAGCAGTGATAGGATTGATCCAAGTCAGCATGGATTTATGAAAGGGAAATCATGCTTGACAAATCTTCTGGAATTTTTTGAGGATGTAATTAGTAGAGTGGACAGGGGAGAACCAGTGGATGTGGTGTATTTAGACTTTCAAAAGGCTTTTGACAAGGTCCCACATAAGAGATTGTTGTTCCAAAATCAAAGCACATGGTATTGGGGGTAATGTACTGACATGGATAGAGAACTGGTTGGCAGACAGGAAGCAGAAAGTCGGGATTAATGGGTCCTTTTCAGAATGGCAGGCAGTGACTAGTGGAGTGCCGCATGGCTCAGTGCTTTGACCCCAGCTCTTTACAATATACATTAATGATTTGGATGAAGGAATTGAGTATAATATCTCCAAGTTTGCAGATGACACTAAACTGGGTGGCGGTGTGAGCTGTGAGGAGGATGCTAAGAGGCTGCAGGGTGATTTGGACAGGTTAGGCGAGTGGGCAAATACATGGCAGATGCAGTATAATGTGGATAAATGTGAGGTTATCCACTTTGGGGGCAAAAACACGAAGGCAGAATATCATCTTAATGGTGGCAGATTCGGAAAAGGGGAGGTGCAGCGAGACCTGGGTGTCATGGTTCATCAGTCATTGAAAGTTGGCATGCAGGTACAGCAGACGGTGAAGAAGGCAAATGGTATGTTGGCCTTCATAGCAAGGGGATTTGAGTATAGGAGCAGGGAAGTCTTACTGCAGTTGTACAGGGCCTTGGTGAGGCCCCACCTGGAATATTGTGTTCAGTTTTGGTCTCCTAATCTGAGGAAGGACGTTCTTGCTATTGAGTGCAGTGAAGGTTCACCAGACTGATTCCAGGGATGGCTGGACTGACATATGAGGAGAGACTGTATCAACTGGGCCTTTATCCACTGGAGTTTAGAAGGATGAGAGGGGATCTCATAGAAACATATAAGATTCTGACGGGACTGGACAGTTTAGATGCAGGAAGAATGTTCCAGATGTTAGGGAAGTCCAGAACCAGGGGACACAGTCTTAGGATAAGGGGTAGGACATTTAGGACTGAGTTGAGGAGAAACTTCTTCACTCAGAGAGTTGTTAACCTGTGGAATTCGCTGCCGCAGAGAGTTGTTGATGCCAGTTCATTGGATATATTCAAGAGGGAGTTAGATATGGCCCTTGAGGCTAAAGGGATCAAGGGGTATGGAGTGAAAGCAGAAACGGGGTACTGAAGGTATGATCTGCCATGATCTTATTGAATGGTGGTGCAGGCTCGAAGGGCCGGACGGCCTACTCCTGCACCTATTTTCTATGTTTCTATGGATGCAGTGAGGATATTGCCACTCATAGGGGAAACTAGAACTAGGAGGCATAGTCTCAGAATGAGGGGCCGCCCATTTAAAACTGAGTTGAGGAGGAATTTATTCTCTCAGAGGGTTGTAAATCTGTGGACTAAATTTTATCTTTCAAAAGGGAGATGGATAAGTATGTGAAGGAAAAATATTTGCAGGGCTACGGGGAAAGGGTGGGGGAGTAGCTGAGAGCCAGCACGGGCTCGACGGGCCGAATGGCCTTCTTCTGTTCCTTAACCATTCTATGATTCTACGTTGGGATTACCATGCAGTGGGACTCGGAGGAACAGCCTGTTGGAGATGTCTAAGGTGATGACTCTCAGGAAGAGCAGTATATCCACGCAGGCAGTGGCGGTGTCGTTCCCTCCCAGTAGTTTCTCCAGTTGATTGCGAGTAGATTCCACACTCACAGCAAGGGTCCTCTGAAGACCAGGGCCAGTCAGGGCTGAAACAAAGACATACCACTCACAACAAATCCTGCATTGTACACAAGGACTATTCAAAACAAAAAATATTGTGTATTAACAGTCCATGATGTAACACGTGATAAAGCTTTTTTTTAAAAACAACTTACATTTTTGTAGCACACTTTACACAGAACATCTGAGAGTGGTTTACAACAAAACAACTTTTATTTATATGGCGCCTTTAACGTAGTAAAACATCCCAAGGTGCTTCACAAGAATGTTTTAAGACAAAACAAATACATTTGACACCGAGCTACACAAGAAGAAATTGGGACAGATGACCAAAACGTTTGTCAAAGAGGTGGAGGTTTTAAGGAGCGTCTTAAAGGAGAAAAGCGAGCTAGAGAGGCAGAGAGGTTTAGGGAGGGAGTGCTAGAGCTTAGGGCCCAGGCAACAGAAGACACAGCCACCAATGATTGAGCAGTTATAATCGGGGATGCTCAAGAGGGCAGAATTTGAGGAACGCAGACATCTCAGAGGGGTTGTGAGCCTGAAGGAGATTACAGAGAAAGGGAGGGGCGAGGCCATGGAGGGATTTGTAAAGAAGGATGAGAATTTTGAAGTTGAAGCGTTGCTCGGGCAAAGACGGGTGATGTTACGGAGGTGGAAATAAGCGGTTTTAGTTATGCTGCAGATATGTGGCCAGAAGCTCATTTCCGGGTCAAATATGACACCTAGGTTGTGAACAGTCTGGTTTTGTCTCAGACAGATGCTAGGGGCCGATGAGGACATCGAGCAGAGGTAGGTTTTTAAAAGAGCGTTTAAAAGTAGCAAGGTGAAGTAGTTTCGTAATAGAGATCCACAGAGTAAGGGTTTTGTGATTGACAACCCAGTCTCTGATAATGGAGTGAAGAGAGCGAAAGCTGGGTAGTGAGCCACAATTGGGGAGCAGAGGGTGTGGGTTAGAATGTATAGATGGACAGCAAAATTCTGCTTTAGTTGATAATATTTTAATTGAATGGAACCAAACATTCTACTATAAGTAAGCAAGTGATGAATAGATGAATCACCGATCTGCAACAAACAGGCTCCGAGTAAAAGGTATTTGTTCAACATCTGAACATTTTCCCTTTTAGGGAATATGGTTAAAATCCACCCTAGGATCAATAAGGGTATGGTTCTGCTGAATTATGAAGAATAACAAATCGCACTGTGCCACTCCATGCTCCTGGCTCTTGCTGCAAGAATAGATGGCTTGTTTTTCGATCAGCTGGGTGTCTGACACATGTAGAAAGCCATCACCATTCTGCAGAGTTTTCAAGCCAAATTGCTGAGACATTGACACCGGCATAGTTTTCTTTTGCCAAATATGGAATGCATGCTCTCTCCTCTGAGGGACACACCCAACAAACCTAAATCCATAGAGCAAGAACCAAGGCTGAGGAACCAAGGCCTGCTCACAACCGAGACTTAGCGAGCCCTGACTGCCACGTCATAGTTTGACCGTCTCACCCCAGTGGAGCAGGCAGCTTAAGCTGCTCTTAGCCGGTCCCGATTTGATCTAAAGTTATTGACAGCGTCTGTCATTGTCAAATGGCACAAGAGCGGACACACAGCAAAAGGAACTGGAATATTATTTAAACTTAAATGCAATAGAAGTAATGAGGCAAAATAAAAGTTGCAATATAATATTTAAGTAATAAAGAGTCATAAAAATGCAGGACAAAGGTAAAAATAACAAGCGTGGAAGAAAGAGCGGGAAAAGGGAGAATGGGGTAAACAAGGATAGGGAGAGCAGACGGTAACCCTGAGATCGCCATCAGATTCAGGAATAGCAATCTCCCGGTGATGGCCATATTCTTAATTACTGCTCAGACACTACGATGTTCGAGTAAACTGTAATATTACAAGAATAAAGCTATTCAAATATCAGAAGTGGGTTTATTACTGCAATATTAACCCCAAACTACAAAAATACAATTTTGAATGAAGATCAAATAATGAAGCACTTGAATTCTGCCTTGCTCTTTCTACTCCGTCCCCACTCTTATCAATTTAATTATTTGCATTTTCTAACTGTTACCGGACTTTAAAACTAGCCTTAAATCCTTTCATTACTTGTTTTCTTCCTTCCTCCCATTCTCCATTTTGGAGATGGGAGTCCTTTCCAAACAATAGATTTTTATTGACTCAAACTTTGTCTTAAAGGCTGTGGCCCATCCAACTGACAACCCTACGTTGTAAGATTGCTGTCACCTCATGGAATAAAGGTTTAAAAGATTGGTGTTTTTATTTGCAATAGTGATACGTGGTTTATTTAAATGACATACATGATTAGTAATACAGAATAAAGCTACTGCTGATAGCATCGTATCGGGAGAATTTTTTTTAGCATTATTATGTGTGAGCTGAAATTTCTAATCGATGGCTGGCACCAGACAGCACATAATTCCATGCAGCTGTCAGAAGTCTAAGGATTACGATAGCAGCACTATTCCATGAAATATTTATTTAATTCTTTCTTTAATTCATAGTGGGGGCGTCACCGGCAAGGCCAGCATTTATTGCCCATCTCGAGTTGCCCTGAACCATGTCATTTTATTCTTGTTGATATTTGTAGCTGTTTGATACAACTGAGTGGCTTGCAAGGCCACATCAGTAGGCAGTTAACCATTACACCACTGTACACTTGAGTATCTATTATAGTGCAGTCAGTTAATACTATGCACCTTTCTAAATGGCTCTCCCATACACCTACATGGTTGAGCCATCTGAGATGGACAGCAAAATTGTAAAAACTCCGTACCTTTAGCAAAATATGGACGCGTCTGTTTCCAGATGGAAGGGTTATTGTTGAAAATTATGCCATTTTCATTCATGCCAATGCACTGAAGGGCCTGTTTGTTTCCAAACCTGGAGATGTAGTGTCCCTTCTTCATCACATGGTTCACAGCAGAGGATCTAAAGAAGAAATCAGAATTGAAAGAAGGTTGATCACTAGCCTGGGTGAGCAGCGGCATCTAATCCTAGCCTTTTGCACAGGATAAGGTCAATGTGGAAAAGTCGTAAACTCAAAATAATGTAGTAAAATACCTGCTTGAGTTTAATTATATACGAGACAAGCACATCAGAGGATCTAGACAAGAAATCAGAGTTGGAAAAAGGTTTGTCACAAGCCTGGGTGATCTCTTAATAGAATCCTGGCCATTTCCACAATGCAAGAAATACAGAAAACTTCCACAGCCACAGAATGCCTGCTTAATTTTAATGTAAGGGAAATACATATTTCTGTTCCTCAGTGGCAGTGCAGTTAATATGATGCACGGCAGAGTATTATTCAGGAGAATATTGATTTCCTGCAATCTTTCAAATGGATTTACCTGCTAATAATAAGTGTTTCCTCACCATGGATCCACACTCTCACTATCTCGCCATACTTCTCATTGTAGTAGTTGCTGGCACTGCCAATTCCCATCCACAAGAATCTACCATAAGAGATGAGCGGTCCAATGCCCAGACAGAACGAAGGACCTGCTTAAGAACAGGGCACAATTAGGAATGTTAGAGTAATCACCCCTTCTGGTTAACTTTCTGAGCGAGACTTGCGCTTTTCGTTACCTGGCAACGTCGCTTTTTTTTGGGAGATCTTGATAAAAATGAAGAGCAGTCCCAGGAAGAGTAGCAGGGGAGCGGTGGCCCTTGATGCCACTTCGGGCACCAGCATAGTTGTCAGGTTGTGACGGGCCGGTTCTGACATCTGCAGAACTGTGTCAGCCAGGGCAAGCTGCCTCATTTCCACAGGAGCTGAATTTTGAAAAAAGAAAAGTAGATTGCAGAGCATGTTAAGGCTGATTCTGCTGATGAGCGTATTGTGGTTGTAGATCGGTGCTAAGGAGCCTCGCGTGAGATGCCTTTTTATAAGGCAATAGGGGAGGGGTTCAGACAGGAGGGACTGGAACTGAAGTCAAAATAAAGAGATAAGTCACTTTTTCAAAGAGAAAATTCTGGCTAACCTTGGTATAAAGCAACTAAAATGCCATTTGCAGTGTTAATTTTTATCTGTAATCTTGTTCTTGAACAGTCATTGGTGCCATTAAACTCAGGCTAACCACTGAGGTTGATAACAATTAAATTATATTAAATGCACAGGACATGTCTTTATTAAGTGCACTTTTCTGTCAGTTTCTTTCCTAAGTTCGATGAAGTGTTTTGCTCTCAAATATTTTTCTTTCATCTGCATTTTTAAAATTTCTTGGCATCGAGTTAATTTTCCTTCCAGTTCCACCATCTCATTTCATTGCTAAATCTGGTTATTGAACTTTTCCTCTTTTTTTTAATCTCGTCTTCTTCCTGCATACCAACTGCTTGTCCTTATTCCAGGCGCGCAACTGACCTTATATTATTTGTACATAACATTTACTATTAGAACTTACATTATTTTGTCTGAAAACCTGCCTCAGAGACGAATGCTGAGAAATGATTTGAATGCTAAAGTTACACTGCACTCAAACTGGTATTAGGCAGCCTCCTGGAGGGAGTCACTGTTAGCCTACTGAGTTACAATGCCAAGTTTTATTGATTCACACCCAAAACAGCTTCACACCGACATGAAAGTGGACAACTTGATAGGCCCCCCCATATAAAGATTCCCCTTATGTGGCAATTGATGGGCTCGCCTTTTATTTTTAATTTATCATAGTCAAACATCCTACAAGAGGGTTGCCAATCACACTGTACAGTTCCAACTCAGGTCTGCTCAGTTAGGATTTGCAATCAATGCCCCCTCCCCTGCCTTGAATAACTTAATAAGGAAACCGAAAACAATTCTCTACCTGGGATATTTTTGCTCTCAGGTAGGTACATTTAACATGGTGTAGAAACAATTTGCCAAAATGGCAGTATACTTCACCCAAAGTAAAACAAACAAAAATCCCACACACATCGAAACTTCAATCAATATTACTCCAAATCTATTTTGGTGTGAAATTATATTATTTTTATGTTCTGAAAATGCAATGCTCAGTATCCCCCTTTAAAACTACAGTATCAAACCAATATGATTGAAATCTCCTGCTTTGAATAATAACAGATCTCACTCTTCCACGTATTTTTTTATAGATTAACGTGGAAAATTAGTGCACTATGAATGATTATTATTAATTACATTGTTTTTTGTTTGTCAAAATATAATCAGATGTACACATTACATTCATTTTAAAACAATCAGTAATTTTCATTATTCCACTGACTTTGACTCTCTGTCTGGTTCCTACAGCACAGATATTACTATTATTTAGGAATGAGCCTCATTCAGAGATACCTGTAATAGCCTGGGACTTGAGGGGATATTCTTTTCTTGATCTTGCTCTGGCCGTTCTGAAAATGTTTTGTTTTGTAACCCTGTGTTCGTCTTGCTTCCTTTTTATAGTGGGCTTAATTTTGGTTGCTAAGTGAAAAGTTGCCAGGAGACAACGCCAGGAAATTTGTGACAGCAGCTGTCATCGGCAGAGGCATGTTCTCAAAATCTGTCAGTCCCTCACCTCTTCCACGTTGTGCTTAATGTTTCCAATGAAAACACATGTATTGGAAGATTAGATGGGCAAATTAGCAGTGAAATGCATCTTACAAGGTAGAAATGGGATCCATGCACCCAGTCCATTATCAGTCTATTTGAAGTTCATTTTCCAATGATTGCTTCTGTTAAAAGCTTTGCTTTGCCTTAGTTTTTCAATGCACAATAAAATCTTACTAATTCAACGATTCGCTTCAGAAGCTGTTTAGAAGGAATTCCCATAGCAACTAGTCTTGCAATAGATTCCCCCATCAAGAGAAATTTGTAGAGTGCAAATGGCTTTCTATAGTCTCATGAGTTTAAGAGCAAAAAATCGTTTAATAATTAACGTTTGAGACAAGAAACAAGTGCTTGGGATTGAAGACAGGTAAGGAAAATAATGCCCAGAATTGGGCCGTTTCAGACTAATTTGCCAATGCCTGAATTTACTCAATTCGGATAACTTTTCTTTGAATTTGAACTTTTGCTACAAAACAGTACAGTTTGCTCAATGTTATTGTGCATGTCTAGCCACTCACTTTCGGTTCGAAATATCTCCTGCCTCCAGTGCTTTTTTACATTTTTTAATTTTACTTGGGCATTTATAGAGGATAGATTTCCCAGTGAATTTTATCACTTTTCCTTCTCACTGGTGGGTTTCAAACCATCCCAGATTTATAGGCTGAGAATCTCTTGCTAACTGAGGTTGATATGTCCTTACTATACAGTATAAATGTACACGAGGCCCATACTTGAGAGAAGGTCACTCTATGACCAGTTACCTTTATTACCAAGACCTCAAGTGATGAAGGTGGGTGGAGCTTCCCCTTTTATACCTGAAAGTCCAGGTTAGGAGTGTCTCCCACAAGTTCACCCCTTGTGGTCAATGTTCTCAAGGTGTACAACTTAGGTCAGCTTATACATGGGTTACAATGATAGTTGAATACATGACCTCACCTCCCCCCCAAAATCTTATTGGGATCACAGGTTAAGTCTCTCTGTGGTTTACACTCCCTTGTAGAGTGCCTGAGTTGGAGCTCCGGTTGTTGGGCACTGGCCTGAGTGTCTGCTGTTTGCGGTGCCTCAGGCCTGTCCGGACTGCCCACAGTGACTGGGTTCTCCTCCACTTGGTTCCGGTGTTCGGTTACCTGTGGTGGAGTAAACTCTATGTCGTGTTCTTCCTCTGCTTCTTCTATGGGGTTGCTGAACCTCCTTTTAGTTTGATCCACGTGTTTGCGGCAGATTTGTCCATTGGTAAGTTTAACTACCAAACCCTATTGCCCTCTTTGGCAATCACAGTGCCTGCAAGCCATTTGGGCCCTGCAGCGTAACTAAGGACAAAAACAGGGTCATTGACATCAATACATCGCGCCCTCGCATTCCTGTCATGGTAGTCACATTGTGACTGACGCCTGCTCTCAACAATTTCTTCCATAGTCGGGTGTATAAGGGATAACCTGGTTTTGTGCGTCCTTTTCATTAGCAGCTCTGCGGGTGGAACCCCTGTGAGCGAGTGTGGTCGGGATCTATTGGCCAACAAAGCGGCTTTGTAGGGAACACCCTTGGATTCTGAGCATCCCCTGTTTGATTATCTGCACTGCTCATTCCACTTGGCCGTTTGAGGCCGGCTTGAACGGTGCCGTTCTGACATGGTTGATTCCATTGCCTGCCATGAAGTCCTGGAATTCAGTGCTTGTGAAGCACGGGCCATTGTCGCTGACCAAGACGTCCGGTAGACCATGGGCGGCGAACATTGCCCGTAGACTTTCTACCGTGGCAGAGGATGTGCTTGAATTTAAAATGGCACACTCAATCCATTTGGAGTAGGCGTCTACTACAACCAAAAACATTTTTCCCATGAAAGGACCTGCGTAGTCCACATGGCTTGGCGGGCCAGGACCAGGGGCTAAGGGGAGCTTCCCTGGTGCGTTGCCCAGCTGAGCATGTGTTGCACCTGCGAACACAAAGTTCCAGGTTTGCATCTATCCCTGGCCACCAAATGTGTGACCTGGCAATTGCCTTCATCATGACAATGCCCGGGTGCTCATTGTGAAGTTCTCTGATAAACACCTCTCTGCCCATCTGGGGCATGACTAATCGGTTTCCCCACAGTAGGCAATCGGCCTGAATCGAGAATTCATCCATGAAATGGTTTAAATTCCTCAGGGCATGCCCTGTACGTGGCTGCCCAGTCCCCATTCAGGACACATTTCTTAACTAAAGACAGTAGCGGGTCTTTATTTGTCCAGGCTTTAATCTGACGGGCTGTCACGGGTGAGCCTTCGCTTTCGAAAACTTCAACAGCCATGACCATCTCAGCATCATGCTCAGTTGGCCCCTCAGCGGTGGCTAGTGGGAGCCTGCTGAGTGCATCGGTGCAGTTTTCAGTGCCCGGTCTGTGCTGAATTGTGTAGTCATAGGCGGCTAACGTGAGTGCCCACCTCTGTATGCGGGTCGATACATTCGCATTTATGGCCTTGTTGTCGGCCAAAAGGGACGTTAGGGGTTTGTGATCTGTCTCCAGCTCAAATTTTCTGCCAAACAGGTACTGGTGCATTTTTTTACTGCATATATGCATGCTAGCGCTTCCTTTTCTACCATCCCGTAGCCCCTTTCTGCTGGGACAGACTTCTGGAGGCATAATCTACCGGCTGTAACTGTCCATTGCATTCACATGCTGCAACACACACCTGACCCCATAGGACGACGCATCGCACGTTGAAACAAGTTTCTTACATGGGTCATATAACGTTAACTGTTTGTTGGAGCATAACAAATTGCGTGCTCTATCAAAAGCCCTTTCCTGGCTGTCCCCTCGACCCAATCGCGACCTTTGCATAGGAGCATGTGCAGCAGCTCTAACAGCGTGCTCAATTTGGAAAGAAAGTTACCAAAATAGTTCAGGAGCCCCAGGAATGAATGCAGCTCCGTCGTGTTACGGGGTCTGGGTGCTCTCTGGAACACTTCCATTTTGGACGCAGTAGTTCTGATCCCGTCTGCTGCAACCCTCCTCCCCAGGAATTCTACCTCTGGAGCTAAGAAGATGCACTTCGCCTTTTTTAGTCGTAGCCCTACCCCGTCCAGTCTGCGTAGCACCTCCTCCAGGTTGTGGAGGTGTTCTTCAGTATCGCGACCCGTAATGAGGATGTCGTCTTGAAAAACCACCGTCCTTGGAATCGACTTGAGGGAGGCTTTCCATATTTCACTGAAAGATCGCGATGGCCGAATGAATCCCGAACGAGCATCTGTTATACTCAAACAACCCCTTGTGTGTCGTGATGGTGGTCAGCTTCTTCGACTCACTCGCCAGCTCCTGGGTCATGTAAGCTGAGGTCAGGTCCAATTTTGAAAAAAGTTTGCCACCGGATAGCGTCGCAAAGACGTCCTCCGCTCTCGATAGCAGGTACTGGTCTTGGAGTGACACCCGATTGATGATGGCCTTGTAATCGCCACATATCCTGACCGACCCATCCACCTTGAGCACCGGCACGATCACTGAATTCGACTGGCGAGATGATGCCTTCCCTCAGTAGGCGGTCCAATTCGCATTCTATCTTTTCCTGCATCACGTATGGCACCGCTCTGGCCTTGTGGTGTACAGGCCTGACGTCCGGGTTTATGTGAATCACTACCTTGGCCCCCATCAAAGTGCCGATGCCGGGTTGAAATAATGAGTCAAATTTGTCCAGGACCTGTGAGCATGATACTTGCTCCACAGAAGAAATTGCATTGACATCACCCCAGTTTCAGTTCATGACAGCAAGCCAACTCCTCCCCAGTAGTGCGAAACCGTCCTCCGGGACAATCCAGAGTGGCAACCTGTTCTCTGAATCTTTGTGGGTCACGACTACCGTGGCGCTGCCTAGTACCGGAATGATCTCCTTTGTATATGTCCGTAGCTGTGCGTCAATCGGCAATAATTTTGGCCTCCTGGCCTTGGACACCCACAACCTTTCGAATTGTTTGATACTCATCAGGGACCAGCTGGCCCCCGTGTCTAGCTCCATTAATACTGGGATGCCATTGAGGAGCACTTTTATCATTATCGGTGGCGTTCTGGTATATGAACTGTGTATGTGCTCCACATGAACTCGCTGAACTTCAGCGTCCAGCGATTTCCCCCAGTATTCATTTGGTCTCGTAGGGCTTACATCGGGCCCATCTTCCTCGTACATCAACCTGGCTGCAGGCTTCCTGCACATACGCGCCAAGTGACCGCTGATGTTTCAGTTTCTGCAGGTATATTGCTGATACCTGCAAGCTCTGGCTGGGTGTTTGCCTCCACACCTCCAGCATGAGCTGGAGGCCCCGTTGTTGGAAATAAAAGGTCCATTAGCAGTCGATCGTCTGACTGTCTCTGTAACTGTCCTTAAGCGCACCATTAACAGGTGTTGCTGATCCCATTACTGGCCGCATTGTTCATTGCGATGGCATGAATCGCCGTTCAGCTAGCCATTGTCTCTGTTGAGTTCCCCCTTTGGGTTCGACTACATGCTGGGGCATGTCCGATTGCCCTTGTCTGCCTAGAGAACTGTGTGCCGCATTAACAATGTTGTATCCCTGGTCGTTTGCCGTATTTGAGCCAAGATTTTTGTCATTCATCATCCTGGTCTCTTCCTCCCCTGAGATAAATGTCTGGGCTATCAGAGCCGCTGCTTCCAAGTTCAAGTCTTTGGGCTCAATCAGTTTCCTGAAAACCCCAGCGTGCCTGATGCCCTCAATAAAAAGTCTCGCAGCATCTCCGCTCTGCATGCATCTGGTAACTTATATAGGCTCAACAGTCGCCGGAGATCTGCCACGAAGTCTGGGACGCTTTGCCCTTCTCGCCGCCGGTGCGTGTAAAACCGGTGTCTCGCCATGTGCATGCTGTTCGCCGGTTTAAGGTGTTCCCCGATCAACTTACTGAGCTCTTCGAATGTCTTGTCCGCCGGCTTCTCTGGCACTAGAAGGTCCTTCATCAGGGAGTACGTTCTGGATCCACAAACCGTCAGGAGATGAGCCCAGCATTTGTCGGCCGAATCCTGACCCAACCATTCCTTATTGACAAAACATTGCTGTCGTCTCTCAATAAAGTCATCCCAATCATCACCAACACAGTACCTCTCATCTGTGCTGCTAGTGGCCATGCTCACGTGGTTTAAATCCCAGTTTCTCGTCGCCAATGATATGTCCTTACTATACAGTATAAATGCACACGAGGCTCATACTTGAGAGAAGGTCACTCTGTGACCAGTTACCTTTATTATCAAGACCTCAAGTGATGAAAGTGGGTGGAGCTTCTCCTTTCATACCTGAAAGTCCAGGTTAGGAGTGTCCCCCACAAGTTCATCCCCTTGTGGTCAATCTTCTCAAGGTGTACAACTTAGGTCAGCTTATACATGGGTTACAATGATCGTTGAATAAATGACAGAGATCCTACAAGAAAATATTTAGAACCTCATCTTACATCCTATTGTGCTGAAATGTTTTTGTCTATGTATATAATTACTATAGAAATGGCACATCTGTGTAAACACTTCGTGTCTGTCACAGTTCAGCCAACACATTGTGCCCCCACATTTCCCATGTCACACTCTGGCACCGGGGCTCCTTGGCTCCTGGGAGTGATGGAGAATCATGGTGAACAGCAACAACATCAACTTGCATTTATATAGCGCCTTTAACATAAAAAATAATAATAATTTGTATTTATATAGCGCCTTTAACGTAGTAAAACATCCCAAGGCACTTCACAGCAGTGTTATAAGACAAAACAGATAAATTTGAGACCGAGCCACAAAAGAAGAAATTAAGGCAGATGACCAAAAGCTTGGTCAAAGAAGTAGGTTTTAAAGGAGCGCCTTAAAGGAGGAAAGACAGGTAGAGAGGTGGAGAGGTTTAGGGAGGGAGTTCCAGAGCTTAGGGTCCAAACAGCTGAAGGCACGGTTGAGCAGTTATAATGAGGGATGTTCAAGAGTTCTGGAATTTGAGGAGTGTTTACATCTTGTGGGGTTGTGAGGCCGAAAAAGATTACAGCGATAGGGAGGGGCGAGGCCATGGAGTGATTTGTAAACAAGGATGAGAATTTTGAAATCAAGGCGTTGCTTAACCAGTAGCCAATGTCGGTAAAAGGCATAGTAAAACGTTTTAAGGCGCTTCACAGGAGCGTTATCAAACATAGGTTGACATTGAGCCACATAAGAAGATATTAGGGCAGGTGACCAAAAACTTGGTCAAAGAGGTAGATTTTGAGGAGTGTCTTAAAAAAGGAGAGAGAGAGGTAGAGAGGTGGAGAGGCTTAAGGAGGGAATTCCAGACTCTGGGGACCAGGCAGCTGAAGGCATGACTTCCAATAGTGGAGCAATTAAAATCAGGGATGTACAAGAGGCCAGTATTGGAGGAGCGCAGAGATCTAGGAGGGCTGGAGGGCTGGAGGAGGTTACAGAGATAGGGAGGGGTGAGGCCATGGAGCGATTTGAATACTAGGATGAGAATTTAAAATTGAGGCGTTGCCAGACTGGGAGCCAAAGTATGTCAATGAGCACATGGGTGATGTGTGACGGCAACTTGATGTGAGTTAGGACACGGGCAGCAGAGTTTTGGATGAGTTCAAGTTTATGGAGGGTGGAAAATAGGAGGCCGGCCAGGAGGGCATTGGAATAATCAAGGCTAGAGGTAACAAAAGCATGGATGAGTGTTTTAGCAGCAGATGAGCTGAGGCAGGAGCAGAGACAGGCAACGTTACTGAGGTGGAAATAGGCGGTTTTGTTGATGGAGCAGATATGTCATCAGAAGCTCATCTCAGAGTCAAATAGGATGTCACGGTTATGAACATTCAGATTCAGTCTGTGACCAGGAAGAGGGATGGAGTCGGTGGCTAGTGAACAGAGTTTACGGCGGGGACCGAAGACAATGGCTTCGGTCTTCCCAATATTCAGTTGGAGGACATTTTTGCTCATCCAAGACTGGATGTCAGACAAGCAGCATGATAAATCAAAGACTTATTTATGAAGCTCTGCTATCTAAGGAAATAAGAACATAAGAAATAGGAGCAGGAGTAGCCCCCTCGAGCCTGCTCTGCCATTCAATAAGATCATGGCTGATCATCGACCTCAACTCCACTTTCCCGCCCGATCTCCATATCCCTTGATTCTCCATGACTCCAAAATTCTATCGATCTCAGCCTTGAATATATTCAGAGACTCAATATCCATAGCCCTCTAGGGCAAAGAATTGCAAAGATTCACAATCCTCTGAGTGAAGAAATTCCTCCTCGTCTCTGTCTTAAATGGCCTACCCCTTATCCTGAGACTGTGCCCCCTATTTCTAGACACTCCAGCCAGGGGAAACAACCTCTCAGCATCCACCCTGTCAATCCCCTTCAGAATCTTGTATGTTTCAATGAGATCACCTCTCATTCTTCTAAACTCCAGAGTAGGCCCATTCTACACAATCTCTCATCATAACACAGCCCTCTCATCCCAGGAATCAATCTAGTGAACCTCCGTTGTACCGCCTCCAAGGCAAGTATATCCTTCCTTAGATAAGGAGATTAAACTGTGCGCAGTACTCCAAGTGTGGTCTCACCAAGGCCCTGTACAATTGTAGCCAGACTTCCTTAGTCTTATACTCTAACCCCCCTTGCAATAAAGGACAACATGCCATTTGCCTTCCTTATTGCTTGCTGTACCTGCACGCTAGCTTTCTATGTTTCATGCACAAGGGCACCCAAATCTCTCTGAACACTGACATTTAAAAGTTTCTCACCATTTAAAAAATATTCTGTTTTTCTATTTTTCCTACCAAAGTGAATAACCTCACGTTTCCCTATGTTATACTCCATCTGCCACCTTACCGCCCACTCACTTAGTCTAATTATATCCCATTGCAGATGGGATATAATTAGACTACTGTCCCACCTAGCTTTGTATCGTCAGCAAATGTGGATACATCTATCCAGCTTCAAAGGGTAATGCAAACAGTAATTATTTATTTTTCCAAATGACATAAAATACAGCTTGAGCATGGATTTTAGAGTTTTTACGGCAAATTTTGAATTACTCATTACTTTAATCCAGGGGCAGAAGATGCTGAGAACTGATTAACATCAATAACCTACATTTATATAGTATCATTAAAGTAGTAAAATGTCCTAAGGTGCTTAACAAGAGCAATATCAATAAAAACAGTTTTCACACCAAGCCACAGAAGGAGATATTAGGGCAGTTGACCAAAGACTGGATCAGAGAGGTAGGTTTTAAGGAGCATCTTAAAAGAGGAGAGAGAGGTAGCGAGGCAGAGTGGTTTAGGAAGGAAATTCAAAAACTGAGGGCCATGCCAGCAGAAAGCACGGCTGCCGACGGCGGAGCGATTAAAATCGGGGTTGCGCAAGAAGCCAAAATTAGAAGAGCGCAGAGATCTTGAAGGCTTGTAGGGCTGGAGGAGGTTACAGAGATAGGGAAGGGTGAGGCCATGGAGAGATTTGAAAACAAGGATGAGGATTTTAAAATTGAGGCATTGTTGGACAGTCAGAGAGACAAGGGGGAGGTAACTACAGTAGTTGCTTTTTTTAAAAACTGAGAACTGGATAGAACAGATTTATTTATCCATCTGTGCTATCACTTCATTTCTCCAGCTACACTAATTACTTGTTTTGCAGCAATCAACCAAAACATACTTACTTCTTTGTGTCTGGGTAGATCTCTTACAAATATATTTGCAAATTCTTCCACTCAAAATTGCTTTTTTACATCCCAGCAGCCGTCCTGTGGAACTGCACGATCTAAAACACAACAACTATTTGCGTCTTCCTGTTGTCTAATTCCTCACTCCTCCTAGTCTGTGTCCCCAGCCTCTTTCACTCCATGTCTTCCATCACCGTCAGAATTGGGGTTGAAATTTCCCCTTTGTGCAGGGCCAGTTAACGCTGCTGACTGGCGCTAACGAGTTAGGGCACGGGTGCAGTGACCACATCGACCCGTGCGGAATTACCTCCAGGGCTCCCCCGGCGAAAAGTGGTTTGCGCCGTGATCCGTGATTAGCACACTGTCGCGGCGCACGCGCGGCGATGACGTCATCGCCATGCACACTGACCCCTTAGCGACCCGCGCCGACCCCTTTGTAATCCAGGAAAGAATCGGGGGTCTCAAATCACTTTTTTCAAAATGACCGCCCCAAACTCAGTGCGGGCAATTTCGGCCCCAAGTCTCTTTGCCTGGTCTCAGTATCTAACTGGTTCATCTTCCCTTCACCTTGCTGTGTATCTTATAGTCTTTACAAAAAGGTAAGAGATTAACATTGAGCAGATGAGTATAACAATAATAATCAGGCCTACTCATTCATAATTTTTATTGAAAAAAAGTACACAATTGCAGAATTCAATCCATTAATCACCAGTATAAATCCTAACGTACTATCAGTGAAATATTAAAAGCCATATGTAAGTGGAACTCTTACTTCCTGTAACACTCTCCTGTCACTTTTTTTCTATCACACTTTTTTGTCATACATTGTGACTGACTCAAATAAAACAACAGCTTAGTCACTTCAGTACACTGTGCTCAATTACCATTAATATAATGGTATATCGTTATTAGTGGTATTAATGTACCATTAATATGCAATGTATAGTTGACTCTAATGTTATAAAGTAGATGCAGATGTAATCCAGGAAAGAATCAGGGGTCTCAAATCACATCAGACTTGTGGACCTAATAGCATTCACCCGAGGATACTCAGAAATGGGAGCTGTGCCAAGTGATCCCTGACTTACATATTTAACCATGAAGGGTTCTGATCTAAAGTCTGTTGAGCAGGAACTAGAGGTAACTGTTATAATGCATGAGTCTGTAAAGATTCACAACCAGTGCCATGAGGCTATAGCAAAAGCAAATAGAGTCTCAGAATGCATTGCTAATATAATCCAATAGAAAACAACAAGCAGTATAATACCCTTATACAAGACCTTGGTTAGGCCTCAACTAGACTATTGTGTCCAGTTCTGGCTGGTGAACCGATGGAGAGGTTCGGCCGTCCATTATAGAATCCACACGATTTTCATTTCTATTTCCATTTACTGTCCAAGCAGTGAAGGTGAACATTACCATCTTTGTCTCCTCACAGGATGGGTGTAATGTATTTGCTTCATGGGTTCTTTGCTCAAGCATTCATAGCAACACATTGTTATTAAGAACTAATTGGTTTATTAACAAAAGTTTAACAATCACACTACATATTACCAGTTCATCCACTAGGCTCACAACTGCATACCTCATCGTGGATGACCAAGACTCAATTGACTGGGGTTTTATTGATCATGTGACTGGCTAAGCCACTCACAACAGCTCTGCAACTATTTTAGTTGTATCAGTAATCAAGTGCCCCCCTGATTAAAGGGGGGAGGGGGCACACTCCAACAATGTTTCAAGTGCCCCATTGTTTTTTTTTTAGGGCACTTGCAACAGCTCTACAACTCTTTTGGAGTAAACAATATTAAACATTAAATCGTGCCCCAAGATCTGGGGGACACTCCAAACATTTTCCAAGGCCTTTTTTTATTGTTTTTTTTTTGTATTTTTGTAGTTTTTTTTGTGTTTTTTTTGTGCTCTAAAACCATAATTTACAAGTGCTCCCTATAAAAGGGGAGGGGGGCACTAAAAACCCGGCAATTAAAACAAATTAAACTTTAAAACATATAAAATCAAATTAAAATTTGATTGCCGGGGGTGATGATGCACTCGGTCCCTCCGGCGCCCACCTCTTGCGGAAGGCCGCGAGCGTACCGGTGAACATCGCGTGCTCCATCTCTAGGGACACCCTGGCCCGGATGTAACCATGGAAGAGAGGCAGGCAGTCAGGCTGAACGACCCCCTCGACCGCCCGCTGCCTGGACCGGCTGATGGCACCCTTGGCCATGCCCAGGAGCAGTCCTACGAGGAGGCCCTCGAACCTAGCCGCTCCCCTCCGCACAGGGTGCCCAAAGATCAGGAGTGTGGGACTGAAGTGCAGCCAGAAATTGAGGAGCAGCCCCTTTAAATAATGGAACAGGGGCTGCAACCTCGTGCATTCGATAAAAACATGGAACACGGACTCTTCCAGACCGCAGAAATTGCAGGCGGCCTGGGAGCCCGTGAACCGACTTAAAAATTTATTGCACGGGACTGCTCCGTGCACCACCCTCCAGGCCAAGTCCCCGATAAACAGTGGGAGGACTCCTGCGTAGAGTGCACTCCATCGGGGACCCCCGCCTCCTCCAGACGGCAAGATGGTACGCCATGGCGTGTCTGGACGGCAGACGAGGATGGCAAGGTTGAGAGTGTGCAGGAGCAGTCCGTACAGGAAACCCCTCCGCGCCGAACTGAAAGGCACGGAGGGGATTTCCCCAAGGCGGCTTAAGTTGTGAGGTGCCGGCTCCCGAGGGAGGTTCCGGGGTTTGGCACCGATGAGGAATTGCGTCCGGACGGGGGTCAGTTTGGACGGGATCTCCCCGCGTGCTTGAGCCTCCTCGACACACCTAACGGAGTCAGGTCCCAGAGCTGTTTTTAGCGACTCGATGGCATCAGCCGCACGGCGGACGTCAGCCGAATTTAGGCGCTGTGCCAGCATGTCTGGCGTCATCCAGCCCGCTCCTCCGTCATCGAGCAGGTCCCTGACCCTGGTCACCTCGCCAGCCACAGCCCTCTCGTCCGACTGCCACCTAAAACCTCGGTCGTGGAGGTACGGATTCCCGAGCAGCGGCTCCTGCAGGACAGCCGCCACTCCAGGCGGTGGAGAGCTGCGCTTGGTGGAGACTTTGTTCCAGACCCTGGTGAGTTCCTTGTAAAAGACAGGCAGCTCCTGGACGGAGGTCCTGACGCCCCCCAAGCTCACAAACAGGAGCTGCGTGTCGTAGTTGAGGCCGTGCTGCTGGCGGAAGAAATACGTCGCCAGCGCACGCCACCTAGGAGGGGGCTCGACGTAAAGGTATCTCTGCAGGGTCTGAAGACGGAAAGTTGCTAGCTGGGCGCTGACGCACACCAACAACTGACCGCCCTCCCTAAGCGGGAGACTCAAGATCGCGGCAGAGATCCAGTGCTTCCTGTTGTTCCAGAAGAAGTCCACCAGCTTCTTCTGTATCTTGGCGACAAACGCAGGGGGAGGGGTCAAAGTGACCAGCCGGTTACACAGAATAGCGACCACCAGCTGGTTTATGACTAGCGCTCGACCCCTGTAGGACAGCACTCGGAGCAGTCCTGTCCAACGCCCTAGTCGAGCGGCGACCTTGGCCTCCAGCTCTTGCCAGTTCGCCGGCCAGGCTTCCTCGTCGGGGCTAAGGTAGACTCCCAGATAGAGGAGATGGGTCGTGCTCCAGGCAAAAGGCCTGAGCTCTTCTGGCAGGGAGTCCACCTGCCACTGACCCGCCAGGAGTCCGGAACATTTCTCCCAGTTGATCCTGGCGGAGGATGCGGCCAAGTAAATCTCCTGGCACTCACGCATCCTCCGCAGGTCAGCGGGATCCTCTACCAGAACGCCCTGTGGAACTCCACGGTCAGCCCGTCCAGCCCCGGGGCTTTTCCCCTCAAGAGCCGGTCGAGGGCACCGGTCAGCTCCGCCAGGCTTAGTGGAGCTTCCAGATTTTCGCCGCCCTCCGGGCCGACCTTTGGCAGGTCCTCCCACAAAACTCTACGCGCTTCCTTGTTGGACGGCTCTGGAGAGAACAGAGCCCCGTAATATTCTCGGGCCCTGTTGCTGATGCCCTCCGGATCCGAGACAAGAGAGACGTCGTCGGCCAGCAGCGTCAAGAGCTGCTTACGGACACCCTGTCTTTTTTCCAGCGAGTAGAAGAAGGGGGAGCCGCGGTCCAGATCCCGCAGGAACTGGATCCGCGACCTCACGAACGCGCCTCGGGACCCGACGAACTGCAGGTCCTTCAGCGCGGCCTTCTTCGCTTCGTACACCGTCCGCAGGGCCGGGTCCTCGACGACTTGACCGAGACGGGTCTCCTGGTCGAGCACCTCTTTTTCTAGGTGCTCGACCCTGGCCGCCCGCCTCTTGGTCGACCCCCTCGCATAGTCTTGACAGAAGACACGGACGTGAGCCTTGCCCACGTCCCACCATAGCCTCAAGGAGGGGAAGCCCCCCTGCTTCCTTCTCCAGTCGGCCCAGAAACGATGGAACGAGTCCTGGAACCGCTTGTCCTCCAGCAACTGGTTGTTAAAATGCCAGTACGCGGATCCCGTCCCCGCGCGGAGCGAAGCGAGCTCCGCCCTCACCAGGTGGTGGTCCGAACACGGCGCCGGCCGCAAGGAGGCCGCCGGGACGCAGGAAACGTACGCCCGAGACACGTAAAGGCGGTCGATTCTGGACCATCCTACTCCAGGCCTCACTCAAGTAAAGGCGCTGGAGTCGGGATGGAGATTTTACCAGACGTCCACCAAGTCGAAGGACCCGACCAGGTCCCTCAACTTCTCGATCGCCGTCATGCTCTGTGGGGCACCGGAGCGGTCCCTCGCCTCGAGGGTGCAGTTAAAATCCCCCCCGAGGACAATGCAGTCACCGACGTTGACGGAGCCAAGAAGAGCGGACACTTCTTCGAAGAAGCGCGTTTGCTGCGGGCCGGGCTGAGGGGCGTACACGTCCACGAGATGGAGCGGCACGTCCCCCAGGCGAACCGTGACGTGCAGCAAGCAGCCTGGCACGGGCTCCTCGGCCCCCAAGATCTCCGGCTGAAAATGCGGGGCCAGCAAGATGGCCACCCCACAAGAAGTGGCAGTGAGGTGGCTCATGCGGACCTCTCCTTGCCATTCCAGGAGCCATGTGGCTTCGTCTCCCGGAACGGTGTGGGTTTCTTGCAGGAAGCACACCGCATATTTCCCCTCCCGCAGGAGCGAAAAATTGTTAAATCTACGGCGTGCTTCTCTGCCACCGTTGATGTTGCGGCTGGCTTTGGTTATCTTCATGACAAAAGCAGAGTGCAACCTCTACCTAACCTAGTGTGGGGGGGGGGGGGGGGAGTGGAGGGGGGAGTGGAGTCGTTTGTGGACCTCCACTTCCTCAGCAACCCAGCGAGGAAAGTTTTGAGCCGGCGCAGCTCAAGGCTTTGTGCCTTTGATAAGGGCCCGCCCGCGGCCATGGTTTTAGCGGCGGCGCGGACGGACGTGATGAGCAGCGCCGGCTCGGACCATTTTTCCAGGGCCAGATGGGCTCGGTTGCGGCGACCCTGGCTCTGGACCATAAAGTCCCGGAGCTCCTTTACAGGAATGAGGGGGGACTCAGCGGCGGGCACAAGGAGATCCGCCACCTCACTGGCGATGGACTCCAGATCTTCTCCCGTGCCCTCCACTGAGTCCCCGTCCCCCTCCGGGAGGTCGCCGCCAGCAGCCGGCCCGTCAACCGCACGAGGTACGGCAAACGGCCCGGCCGCTCCACCCGGCCCTGGCTCTGCCCCGATCCCACCCCCAGGATCGTCGGCAGAGGAGTCCCCACTGGGCTCTTTTAATTGTGCTGCCGGGTCAGGAAGTGGCAGCGGAAGGGGTTTCTCTTCCGCCCCAGGGACCGGGGAACATGGAGAGACCTGGTCAAAGAAATGCTCCAGGTCCTCCACGTCCCCCAGCTCCAAAGTTGGGGGTGAGGGTTGGTGTTCTTCCCCCTCCCCGCCGCCACCCCCCGGCCCAGCGTGTGCAGATTCATTAAAATTATTAAAATATTCTTTGTCTGCCGGATCGAGCAAGTCGCGGGGGATGTTGATTGTTGGCTGGGCGGGTTCAGGTTCGGCCTTTTCGGCCGCACCCGCCTCAGTCCCCAGGACGCTCGACCCGGTGGCAACGCATTCCTCCGCCGGCCCCACGCCCCCCACGACAGGCAGATCTTCCTCACCATCCCCGGGAGGCAGAGGCTGGGCAGCCTCGACTGTCTGACCCTCCCTGGGGACAGATTCCTCCCGCCTACGGCGCGGTTTGGGGGCGTTGGTGGGGGACGCGGGACACGCGGCGGGCACCGACTCCTTCGTGGAGGGATGTTGTTCCCCCTCCGCCTCATTGGAGTGACACCTCCTTTTTTTCCTGGGGGGGCGCGGAGGCAGGGAGACCTCCATGTCTTCCGAGGCCTCCTGCTCCACTCCCCCCTTTTGCTTTTCTTGCCCGCGCCCGAGCCCCTCTGCGGTATTGGTCAAGGGCTCGGGCACGGGCTCAGGGCACCCCGCGCTCGCCGATGACTGGGTTGGGCCGAGCGCGGTGATTGGGCTGTCCGGCGCACTGAGGGGACCCGCCTCGAGGTGTTTTTCCTTCCTCCGCGCCTTCCTTCCGCCCGGACGCTCTCCCTCCCCCCCGCCGGAGGCCGTGAAGACAAAGGCCCCCGACGATGTCAGCACACCGGACGCTACTAGGGGGAGGTGTGGCGGCGGCGGCAGCCTTGACCGCCCTCGCTGGTTTGGCAGCCTTGGAGGCGGGGCAGTTCTTACGAACGTGCCCCACCTCTCTACAGGCATGGCACCGCACGCCGTCCGACGTCCAGAAGACGCGGTAGGCAGTCCCCTCATGCACCACATTAAAAGTGCCCTCTGTCGTCTCCTCCCGTGCTAGCCGGACAAAGAGCTGGCGGCGGAAGGAGAACACGTGGCGCAGGCTGGTCTCCCTGAGGCCGAGCGGTATGGGGTTAATCTCTGACCTTACCTCCCCCAGTTTGTGTAGGTGAGGGAGGAGGAGCTCAGCGGGAACAAAGGGCGGGACGTTCGAAAGAATGACCCTCTGCGTGGTGGCCTCGAGAGGGTCCACCGGCAGGATCGTCCCACCCACCATGAGCCCCTTTTCAAGGGCCAGGGACACCGCCCGCTCCGACCCCAGGAAGAACACAGCCTTCCCGGACATCTTGGAGGCCACGACAATGGCCGAGGAGCCGACTACCCCAGCCATCGCCCGCACGCACTCCTCAATGCTCATAGTGGGGTGAGTGTAGCTCTTGACCCCGTTTTTTTTAGTAATTAATCCAAAAGGTGGCAGGGCAGCGGGTGGCGCAGGAGGCGCCGTGGATGTGGATGCCGCCTGCGCATATATCTTTGCTGGCCCTGCCACCGGCGTGGATGGGATCGCCATCACGGGGTCCCTTTACGGGCTACACCCACCCCAAAGTCACAGGCCCTAATGGTCTTAATTTGCCTCGTTGATGTTTGAGCAGAGGGAGCTCCTAATGAGGCACACCTCTCCCCTGGTTGATGATTGGGGAGGGGCCTTGCTCCCTCTGCTCAGTTGTCTTAATAGTTTTCAATTAGGAGGAAAGGGGCTCTCAGAGAGAGAGGGGAGAGAGAGAGAGAGTGACAGAGAGAGAGAGAGAGAGAGAGAGGGGGTAGGAAAGAGGGAAGCTGTGAGGGCAGGTCTCCCCTCACAGTGCTGGGTGGGTGTTTGCTGGGGTGCACTCCCCAGATGGTGGAAAAACAAAGTCTTATTGATGGTCTTCGGGTGGGGGGAGAAGATGTCTTCACCCAGGATAGCTGGAGCTACCCAGGCACAGCACTCCCAATGATGTTAATTAGGAACTATTAATTGTTCACCCAGGTTAGCTCCAGCTAACCCAGGCCAGGCAAAGGGGAAGGGGTGCTTCAGTGGTGTGTGGGGCCTCGTTGTGGACAAGACCATCACACACACTTCCACACACACACACCCCCCCGGCCCTCGAGCAAATCTTCTTTCTCCCCCCACCGACAAAACAAAGTATTTAGGGAGTGCACCAGTACACCCACCTGAAGAATGATAATGGCTCTCCCTCCTTCCACACTGGATAATGTTGTTCTTTTCCCCCTCTCTCCAACTCCCTGTAGAAGTAGTAACGTTGTTAATTCTGCTCTCCTCCACTCCCTCTGGATGGATGGATATGTAGTAGGCCCCTTCCTCCTCTTCCTGGGCTGGTGTTCTCAGGGTTTCTCCAGGCCTCAGGCAGGAGCAAAAGCAGGAGCTCCTTCCCTCACTGCACCAGGCTCCAAATGATTAGGCCACGTCTGCAACAGCTCTACAACTCTTTTGGGGGGAACAAAATAAACATTAGATCAAGTGTCCCCCCCGATTTGGGGAACACTCCAGACACTTTTAACTGCCCTCTTTTTTCCATATTTTTTTTTGTTTTGCAACAGCTCTGCAACACCTGTGAGCATCCTCACAGGTGCATACATTACAGATGGGGTCAAGGATAAATGCTTTTGGGACTTCGGAGCTGATGGCGTGGGCTTGAAGAAAAACAATTGCTGGAGATATGCTGGCAATCTTCATATAGATAGGAGTGAAACTATTCAAGGACTGTCCCATGAAACAGGAAAATAGAAGAGATGCAATGGAGGGGGTGGTGTGATTAACTGTATCAAATGCTGCAGAGAAGTCAAGGAGGACAATGAGAAATAATAAACCACATTTGCAGTCACAGAGAATGTCCATGATCAGATCAGCCATGATCTTATTGAATGGCGGAGCAGGCTCGAGGGGCCGTATGGTCTACTCCTGTTCCTATTTCTTATGTTCT
This sequence comes from Pristiophorus japonicus, assembly GCF_044704955.1. Taxonomy (NCBI): domain Eukaryota; kingdom Metazoa; phylum Chordata; class Chondrichthyes; family Pristiophoridae; genus Pristiophorus; species Pristiophorus japonicus. The sequence goes on from NC_091993.1 coordinate 16,346,132, forward strand.
TATGTTCTGTCTGACTTTGGCCAGAACTGTCTCAGTTTAGTGACAAGAACAGAAGCAGGACTGGCGGGATTTGAAGCAGAAACTACCAAAGTGATGGGTACGGAGCTGGGTATGACAAAGCGCTCAAGAAAAGGGAGGTAAGAGATGGAGTTGGAGTTGTAGTTGGAGAACACAGCTGCGTTGGTGGATTACTTGAGCAGTGGGATGACAACAGCAATTTATGAAAGTGATAGGAATGGTGCCTGAGGAAAGGGAGCCATTCATGTGTCAGCTTTCATTGAGCCAAGGTGGGGAGCTGAGTGATCAGGAGTTGGCTGGGGAGTGGCAGCAGGATGTGGGTCTCATGAAAGAGGCGATCATTGAGAGGCTATGGGGAGATGGAGGTAACACCAGATCCAGGTAAGAGTGGGAGCTGGGCTGGGTGAAGATCTCGAGGCCTGGTAGGGGGAGCAGCTGTATGGATTGTATCAGTCCCAGCAACAAACAAATCCATGACCTCTTTGCACTTGGTATTGGAAATGAAAGTGGAGGGAGTGGGTACAAGCTGTTTGAAGATGTTTGAGTGGAGAAGTTTGTGCTTGACTTCCAGGATGATCCTGGAATAACAGAAAACTTTGGCTACAGAAAGCAAGGCATAGTAACAATGCCAAACTAGGACAGAAGGTGAATAACAAAGTCCATATATGCTGAAGTTTGCGGCGCTTGGGCTTGAGAACATGAAGATTTGGAGATTCAAATACTTTGTGCATTACAGGGTATAATATTCTAGTGCTTATAAAAAAAGTATGCCATTCAACTTACCACAGAAGATCTACTAGTATTGAAAAAAATATTAGTAGTTTCATCATAGACAGTCCCTCAAAATCGAGGAAGACTTGCTTCCACTCCAAAAGTGAGTTCTCAGGTGACTGAACAGTCCAATACGGGAATTACAGTCTCTGTCACAGGTGGGACAGACAGTTGTTGGAGGAAAGGGTGGGTGGGACTGGTTTGCTGCACGCTCCTTCCGCTGTCTGCGCTTCTTTTCTGCATGCTCTCGGCAACGAGACTCGAGGTACTCAGTGCCCTCCCGGATGCACTTCCTCCATTTAGGATGGTCTTTGGCCAGGGACTTCCAGGTGTCAGTGGGGATGTTGCACTTTATCAAGGAGGCTTTGAGGGTGTCTTTGAAACGTTTCCTCTGCCCACCTGGGGCTCGCTTGCCATGTAGGAGTTCCAAGTAGACCGCTTGCTTTGGGAGTCTTGTGTCGGGCAATGCCTAAAACAAGAACCCAACTCGTGAGCAGCAAAGCAGCTTTACAGACAGCTTAAGGCCGAGGTCCAACAAAAAAGCCTAAAGACCTAAAGAATAGGTGGAGAAAGCACAGGAGATTCAGCAGCTGGCCGACAGCCATGATGTGCGAGGATTCTTCACCGCAGTCATGTCCACCTAAGGCCCAAGTACCCAAGTCGCCACCCCACTGCTTTCCAAGAACGGAGAGACACTCATCAAGGACACCGAATCAGTCATTACCCACTGGAAGGAGCACTTCGAAGATCTCCTTAATCGAGACTCTGCCTTTGACTCGACTGTCCTCAACTCCATCCCGCAGCATGCTATCCGCCACCATCTCAGTAGTTTAGCAGTGTGAAGGTGGGTGTTCATTTTATAGTGGTCATTTTCCTCAGCAGGCCAGGGAAGGGTGGGATTTAATCATTGATGGTTTAGTGGCAGGTATGTGCTAATTTTCTTTGGTCATCTGGTGGCACTGGGGGAATTGTACCTCGGGATTCAGATTTTAATTACCAAATTTAAAAGCTTCAGAAGCGACTGTGGAGCTCAAAGATCCCTGTTAAAAACATTTACTGCCAATACTGTCCAAAAGTAAATGCAAATACTGTGAAAACATTTAATGTTTCCCAAGGATCTGTGTGCAGAGGTTACACAACTGAAATAATTGTTTTGGTGCAGGATAATCATTTCAAAGTAATTTCAATAAAATGGAGGAGAAACATGAGTTGATAAGAACAGCTCTTTGGCTCGTTTCTCAGGCTGAACTGTAATAAAGTTCCTGATTACAAAACGGCTCTAACCTTTTGAGTTTCTATTTATTTGCACAGACTATTATCAACATGCTTTTACCTCCCAATTCCCAAAGAAATTAGTTTATACATGTTGCCATGGTTACTGCTCTGACTGTGTGCAAAATGCAACTACCCAGCAATTACGGCTGTAAAACTGAGACAGTAGACATCAGCACATTGGACGAACTGGAATCTCAGCTTTATATATGAATCTACAAATCTAAAGTTTAGACTTGCTGTTTTTTCTTCTATTTGAGATGCTGGGGTGTCTGATTCTGAGTGCTCTCGCCATGTCAGTCACACTTCCCGCTGTGCTTCCTTGCTCTATGATTTGTGATATATTTTACAAACACCACATTAGGATGGGTTTGATGCCCTCATGTCTCAAGGGACGGTGATGCGATTACATTTGAAAAAAAAGTTCAGTCGGGACAGACAGTTCATTTCCTAGAGTTCAGAAGAATGAGAGGTGATCTCATTGAAACGTACAAAATTCTTACAGGGCTTGACAGGGTAGATGCAAGGAGGATGTTTCCTCTGGCTGAGGAGTCTAGAACCAAGGGTCACAGTCTCGGAATAAGGGGTCGGCCATTTAGGATTGAGATGAGGAGAAATTTCTTCACTCAGAGGGTGGTGAATCTTTGGAATTCCCTACCCCAGACGGCTGTGGAGGCTCGATCTTTGAGTATATTCCAGACAGAGATCAATAGATTATTAGATATTGAGGGAATCAAGTGATATGGGGATAGTACAGGAAAGTAGAGTTGAGGTAGAAGATCAGCCATGATCTCATTGAATGGCGGAGTAGACTCGAGGGGCCGAATGGTCTACTCCTGCTCCGAATTCTTATGCTCTTCCTGGTTCTAGACTCCCCAGCCAGGGGAAACATCCTCCCTGCATCTACCCTGTCAAGCCCTGTAAGAATTTTGTCTGTTTCAATGAGATCATGTCTCATTCTTCTAAACTCAAGAGAATGTAGGCCTAGTCTACTAAATCTCTTCTCATAGAAATAGATAGAGAAATCAGCAGCTTCACTACTGATCATGTCAGGCTTGTTGCAATCCTTCAGCCTTCTCCTTTCCTTGAAACATCTACAGGTAGCTCAAAATTCATCCACCTATGCTGAAGTGTTTTTTCAGCTCAGCTCCGTGTTGCCAGATAGGAGCTGTTATTTTTCAGGCTGCGATAATGCTTACACAGCCATTCCAGTCTTCTTAGTAGTTTGAACACTTCTGGCACCATGTAATGAAGTCCGTTAAGCACAACAGTAGTTTTTTTGTAAATCTGTTCGGTGCCTTTATTTTGCATAAAGCTTCCAACAAACCACATCGCCTCGATACTGCTGATAAAACTGGTTCATTTTACATGCACTTTCAATGACTGCAGATGACCAGTTTTAGCAAATAACCAGTCAGAAAGAACAAAGAAGGGGTTTACACTTATTTATAGCATGTTTTCACTTCCTCAGGATATCCTTGCACACACAGCAAGTTCTGCAGTTTATAAGAATACAAATAATATATTCTATGCTCCATACAATTACAAAAGTATTCCTACACCATGCACTATGCCACCACGAGTCTTAGAAAAGGCACACCTCTAGCCTGGCTTTGCCAGTTGTTGTGAAAGGTTACACTTAATTTTTCTTTTAGATCCTGATTGAAAGCACTGTGCAGTTTCAGCATGTGCTGGTTTCCTTTAAGTGAAGAGAGCGCTGAGCAATCAGCCCGGCGGAATATTGCACTTTAGTTGTTTCTGATTTTTACTTGAGAGCCAGCATGTCAAAATTGGATATTATTGGTATATAAAAACAAAATTCTGCGGGTGCTGGACATCTGAAATGAAAACAGAAAATCCTGTAAATACTCAGCAGGTCAGACAGCATCTGTGGAGAGAGAGGAACAGAGTCAATGACCTTTCATCAGAATTGGTAAAAGAGATGTAATAGGTTTTAAGCGAGTGCAGGGGCAGGGAAAAGAGGGAAGGGGAAAGAACAAAAGAGAACAAAAGAGAATGCCGTTGTTCCGGTGGAAGGCAGGAGAGATATGTTGCCATTGAATCTATTATAATGCATCAGTGGACTATAATTTATGCAAAGGCATTGTGCATTAATACTGGAGGTTTACCCACCTGGTGCATATTGCAATATACATCTCAAATCCTCTTTGCATTATGTTATACAAGTCTGTTATTCTCAAAAGAAACTATGGATTAGATGTAATTCAAAGTCACAAAGGACATCCTTTATGACTATGACAAAGGCACACTAGCCCTCCTCGTCCTTTTTGACCTGTCTGCAGTCTTTGACACAGTTGACCACTCCATCCACTTCCAACGCCTCTCCACCGTTGTCCAGCTGGGTGGGACTGCACTCGCCTGGTTCCATTCTTATCTATCTAATCGTAGCCAGAGAATCTCCTGCAACGGCTTCTCTTCCCGCCCCCGCATCGTTACCTCTGGTGTCCCCCAAGGATCTATCCTTGGCCCCCTCCTATTTCTCATCTACCTCTTGCCCTTTGACAACATCATCTGAAAATACAGCGTCAGTTTCCACATGTACACTCAAGACACCCAGCTCTACCTCACAACAACTTCTTACGACCCCTCCACGGTCTCTAAATTGTCAGACTGCTTGTCCGACATCCAGTTCTGGATGAGCAGAAATTTTCTCCAATTAAATATTGGGAAGACTAAAGCTATTGTTTCAGTCCCCGCCACAAACTCCCTTCCCTAGCCACTGACTCCATCCCTCTCCCCAACATCTGTCTAAGGCTGAACCAGACTATTCGCTATATTTGGCCCTGAAATGCACTTTCAACCACATATCCGCAGCATAACTAAGACCATCTATTTCCACCTCCGTAACATCGCCTGTCTCTGCCCTTGCCTCAGCTCATCCGCTGCTGAAACCCTCATCCATGCCTTTATTACCTCGAGACTTGAGTATTCCAACGCACACCTGGCTAGCATCTCACATTCTACCCTATGTAAACTTGAGGTGATCCAAAACTCAGCTGCCTGTGTCCTAACTCGCACCAAGTCCGCTTACCCATCATCGCTGACCTACATTGGCTCCAGGTTATGCAACGCCTCAATTTCAAAATTCTCATCCTTTTTTTCAAATCCCTCCATGGCCTCGTCCCTCCTTTTCGCTGTAATCGCCTTTAGCCCCACGATTATAATCGTTCAACTATCGGTGACCGTGCCTTCTGGCCCTAAGCTCTGGAATTCCCTGGCTAAACCTCTCCACCTCTCTAACTCTCTTTCCTCCTTTAAGATATTCCTTAAAACCTGCCTCTTTGACTTAAGCTTTTGGTCATCTACCCTAACATCTCCTTATGTGACTCGGTGTCAAATTTTTATCTCATAATACTCTTGTGAAGCGCCTTGGTACGTTTTACTATATTAAAGGCGCTATATAAATACAAGTTGTTGTTGTTGTAATTATCAATATGATGGAAATAAATTACTTGTTGCAACCAGCGCCATTCAAGCCACCCTCCATGTGAATATATTATACCTAGAAGGACACTTGTGTCTAAAAAATAAAGAGTGAAGTATGTAACTGAACCTTCCAGAATAATTTACAGTTATGTCTAGGAGGTGAATAGGCAACATCCTAATGGGTCCAACTTATGTTGAAATGGGATAGAGAAGATGGTAATTGAGGGATAACCAAAAAGTTTTATTTCAGATTCTAGCAAAAATGCAGATTCTGCTGCAAACACTTCAGTCAGTGTACGAGATTATCACTTTTTCCATTTCAGTCTTGATGGTTTTCATTGTCCTTCCTCTTAGCTTGAGATTCCGTAAGCCCCACTCTGCTGCAGAAAGTGTGACCAGGTGGGACGTCTGCCAGAACTCTGCTCCTACGTCGACCTCATCTCAAATGCTGGGGCTGAGGTCATTTGCATAAAGGGAGTGGGCACCTACGCCATTTACAGAGCACCCTCGTCACCCAAGGAATTTTGGAATACCCCATGCCATTTTACAGTCTATTATCACTAGGAAACATCCATGGGGCCTTAACTTCCACATTGATCTAATAAATGTGCCCGTGTCAAGTAAGTCTATATTCCATGGGCAGTAAAAGAAGTAGAACCGGGCAGATTTCTGGCTAGTGATGTAATCCAGCCAGTCCCATCTCTTTCAGTCATTTATTGGCTATCCCTAATTAGAAGTTGGTGGTCGGCCTTTTTGAATCACGACAGTGGTCTCATACAACTGCCCTGCTTGCTAGGCCACTTCAGGGGGCACTTTAAAACTCAACCATGTTGTTGTGGGATTGGAGGCACATGTCGGCCAGACTGGGTAAGGGCGGCAGGTTTCCTTCCCTAAAGGACATTAGTGAAGCAGTTGGGTCTTTAAGACAATCCGACAGCTACATGGCCACATTTACTGATACCAGTTTTTTATTTCCACATTTAATTTTTTTTTAATTCAAATTCTTAAACTGCCATGGCACCAAAATTTTACACCATGCCCTCAGGATGGGCATTTCAATTACGTCTGCACAGCCACAGCTCATCCACCTTGAATATTAAAATGATACTGTCCTGTGACATAATTGATAAAGCACAAAGCATTGGCTCAGTTGGTTACACTCTCGCCTCTGAGTCAGAAGGTTGTGGGTTCAAATTTCACTCCCGAGACTTGAACCCAAAGATCTAGGCTGGTATTCCAGTACATAGAAACATAGAAACATAGAAAATAGGTGCAGGAGTAGGCCATTCGGCCCTTCTAGCCTGCATCGCCATTCAATGAGTTCATGGCTGAACATGCAACTTTAGTACCCCATTCCTGCTTTCTCGCCATACCCCTTGATCCCCCTAGTAGTAAGGACTTCATCTAACTCCTTTTTGAATATATTTAGTGAATTGGCCTCAACAACTTTCTGTGGTAGAGAATTCCACAGGTTCACCACTCTCTGGGTGAAGAAGTTTCTCCTCATCTCGGTCCTAAATGGCTTACCCCTTATCCTTAGACTGCGTCCCCTGATTCTGGACTTCCCCAACATTGGGAACATTCTTCCTGCATCTAACCTGTCTAACCCCGTCAGAATTTTAAACGTTTCTATGAGATCCCCTCTCATTCTTCTGAACTCCAGTGAATACAAGCCCAGTTGATCCAGTCTTTCTTGATAGGTCAGTCCCGCCATCGCGGGAATCAGTCTGGTGAACCTTCGCTGCACTCCCTCAATAGCAAGAATGTCCTTCCTCAGGTTAGGAGACCAAAACTGTACACAATACTCCAGGTGTGGCCTCACCAAGGCCCTGTACAACTGTAGCAACACCTCCCTGCCCCTGTACTCAAATCCCCTCGCTATGAAGGTCAACATGCCATTTGCTTTCTTAACCGCCTGCTGTACCTGCATGCCAACCTTCAATGACTGATGTACCATGACACCCAGGTCTCGTTGCACCTCCCCTTTTCCTAATCTGTCACCATTCAGATAATAGTCTGTCTCTCTGTTTTTACCACCAAAGTGGATAACCTCATATTTATCCACATTATACTTCATCTGCCATGCATTTGCCCACTCACCTAACCTATCCAAGTCGCTCTGCAGCCTCATAGTATCCTCCTCGCAGCTCACACTGCCACCCAACTTAGTGTCATCCGCAAATTTGGAGATACTACATTTACAGTACTGAGGGAGTGCTGCACTGTCAGAGGTGCCGTCTTTTTGATGAGACATTAAACTGAGGTCCTGTCTGCCCTCTCAGGTGGGCATAAAAGATCCCATGGTGCTATTTTGAAGAAGAGCAGGTGAGTTCTCCCTTGTGTCCTGGCCAATATTTATCCCTCAACCAACATCACTAAAAAACAGATTATCTGGTCATTATCTCTGCTGTTTGTGGGACCTTGGGGTACTTTGTTTCCTACTTTACAACAGTGAGTACACTTCAATAGCACTTAATTGTCTGTAAAGCGCTTTTTAGTAGCCAGAGGTCGTGAAAGGCACTATATAAATACAAATCTTTCTTTTTTTCCTTTTTCTAATACAATAATGTGATATTTTTGGTTTAGTTCTTTTTCTAATTAATTTCTCCCCTTTTCTCCCATTTATTTTTCTTTTCTATTCATTTTCTCTTATTCACTTCTTTCCTTTTCAGTTTTTGCACTTTACGCCTCTAACAGGGTGATAGTGCTAACCGTAACCCAGTATGTTCGAGGATAGCAGGATCTATCGGAGATACCAAGTCTGATTCAAATGTCAGCAATAAGTATCTCAAGAGAACAGAGATCTCGGTGAAGGACAGTATCATGTGGTTGCATTTGCACCCAGAACTAGTCAAAACCGTCCTTCATGTGCGACACATCTCAGTGTGTTCCTGCCCTAAGTGGAGGAAGAGCATCCGGGAGTATCGTTGCCGAGAGCATGCAGAAAGCAAGTGCAGGCAGCGGAAGGTGCGTGCGGCAAACCAGACTCCCCACCCACCCTTTCTTTCAACCACTGTCTGTCCCACCTGCGACAGAGACTGTAATTCCCGCATTGGACTGTTCAGTCACCCAAGAACTCACTTTTAGAGTGGAAGTAAGTCGTCCTCGATTTCGAGGGACTGCCTATGATGATGAGTAAGCCCACATACCAAAAGTATTGATTGCCATTACATTGCACGCTGGGAGTGATTTTAACCCTGTTCGCTCAGCACAAACCTGGCAGGTGGCCAGTTAAAATCGCCCTGGCTCTAACCTGTCCGAAAGCTACCATGATCGCAACATCTGCAATTTTAACCTGCTCTCCTGAGCAGGCAGCAAGGACAGCCGCCCGGAGCCAACAGGCTCCTTCTTTACATATGCATGTTGCGGCCCGATGACAGCATTGAGACCCGACTGTAATTTTAACTCAAGCCTGAGCTGGCAGTCCACCTGGAGTTAAAATCGGGGCCTTTAGTGTCAATATACTTATCCTGGCTGCCTTCCTGAGTCTTGCAAATCTCTTCTATGTTTCTATGTTTCTTCCTCATCTGCTGCCATGGTCGAATGCATGTGTGAGACATCATTCACGTGCTAAGCCCCCTCCATTCAAGGCAATGGCCGTGCCTTGGAGAGTATTGAAAGATGACCCTGAGCTCTAAAGAGCGCTGCTTCTCTTGGCACCACTTCATGGGCCAGGATCTCAAAGGCAGCTCCCGCCAAAGCAGCAGGGCCACTCCTCACCCTTCTTGCCCTCACGGTAAATTTGCAAGTAGAAATTTTCAGGCACCTCATTGTGCAGGACAGCTTTAAAACAGCAATAATCAGCTCTGCAGGAAGTGGCCGCACTTAGCGGATACCCTGCTCATTGTGCTCAGTGCTCTTGTTGCACACCAGACAACCAGTGCAGGAAGCAGCATGGTAATATTACAAGGAGCTGAACTCACCCAAGGATGCAAGGTTAGATTCTTTTGTTGCTGGCTCATTGTAAATCACAAGGACAGTTATAACCAAGCCACATAATTAGTTCCATGGAAACGATACTACAATAAAACAGCATTGGGACATCGAAAGTAGGTCGAAGAAACTCACGTCAGAGACTTATCTTTGATGATGACTAACTTTCATGTAACACCCAGGGATACATATCACATAGACTGTGGTGCAATAATTCCATGGCATCCTTTGCGCTGATGCACAGATCAGTTGACGCTGTTGTTGCATCCCACTGGTTCTACTGTCACCCCGTCACAATCTGGCCCTTCGAAGAGGAGCACTCGGGCTACGAAGGGAAAATCACCAGAGGACCTACAATCATTAAAAAGAATTAACGTGCATTTATAATATAGCACCTCTCACAACCACAGGAGGTCCCACAGCCAATGAAATAGCTTTTGAAGTGCAGTCATTATTCTAATGTAGGGCAACATAGTAGCCAATTTGCCCACAGCAAGTCCCATAAAAAGGAATGAAATAAATGACCAGGTAATGGGGCCGAGATTCAGGTGCACCAGAAAGCTGGCACACCTATGCGATTTTTGCTGGTACTCACCGCTGGAACTCTTGGTGCGGTGAGTACATCCATTTTCAGGCTTCAAAGTTCGACAGGAATTGGATCATAAAGGGGACAGGCCTTAGACTCAAAGCCAGACTGACTGGCTGAAAATGGGTCCGTTGGGCTATCCGCCGCTGTCAATCAATGTGGTGATGTCACAGCGCATGTGTGTCACCACACTTTCTCCCCTCCGTTAAAAGGGAGAGATTCGATTATTTTTTAATTTTGGCCACTGGGCCACCAGGGAGGGTTTCGGCCGGGCCAGCGACCTGGCACCTAAGAGTTGGTGGCCCGACCGAACCCGGGGACAGTATTTTGCTGGCCGATCGGCAAGTCGTCCGGCGAAAACTTTTGCATTGCAGCTGCGGCAGTGGGCCCTCCCCTTTAAGGGCCGCCGCGCTGCCGGGCCGCACTCAGTCTGCAGAGGGTGCAGCAGCAGAAAAACCTGCCGGAGGCACTGCGCGACGGGGGATCGACAGATGGAGGTGAAAATGGCTGGTAATTATTTATTTATTCATTTAATTGGGCGGTGCATCTACTTGGGTGGGATGGAATCCAGGCCGAAAAATCTCTGACCTGGATTTTGATCGGGTCGACCTGTTGACCCCAAAGCGGCGGCCATTTGATTTTTAGGAATGGCCGCCGCAAACAGGCATTAACCCTGAATTTCGGCCCCAATGTGTTTTAGTGACAGGACAACTCCTCTGCTCTTCTTCGGGGATGGCATGGGATCTTTTACACCCACCTGAGAGGGAAGGGGCAACATCTCCTCTGATAGTGCAGCACTCTCTCGGTACTGCACTGAGGTGCCAGGTTATATTAGGCGCTCAAGTCTCTGGAGTGGGGTTCACACCAATGACCAACTGACTTAGAGGGAAGAAAGCTATCACTGAGCCACCAAATTAGCCAGTGCAAACAATGACTTGCCTTGTGCACCAGGTAATTCATCAAAATGGTTGATAGAGTGTAACTTCCTTTCATGTAATACTTGTTGCAGCCCGTTCAAGTACACAGGAAAGCATAATTGTTTGTAAAACTTGAATGTTGCTTGGAAATCCATTTCTACAATTATAAATTGATAAGCTAATGAATCCCAAAGGTTCTGTACACCACATCAGTTTGGATTGTGGCTCAATAAGAAAGGTTTGTGACTAAGCATTTCTCTTACCGAGCTGCTAAACCCTACTTCAAATTTACCTTAAGGGATGCAACATCAGATTGGGCTTAGCGGTTTCAGTCAATGCTACCATTTTGTACAAAAGCAAAATACTGCGGATGCTGGAATCTGAAATAAAAACAGAAAATGCTGGAAACCTCAGTGGGTCAGGCAGCACCTGTGGAGAGAAACAGAGTTAATATTTCAGGTCGATGACCCTTCGTCTGAACTGGTAATAGTTCTATTCCCAGTTCCCGAACTATTGCCAGTTGTGACGAAGGGTCATCGACCTGAAACGTTAACTGTGTTTCTCTCTCCACAGATGCTGCCTGACCCGCTGAGATTTCCACCATTTTATAACTGGTTTAATTGCTAGTTTTTATTATTAAAATTCAACGTGTGGCTTAGCAGAAATAACAACAAAAGAAGTTCAATGCAAAACTAGCCACACGCAAGTCAACCCTAAATGTATGCGAACATCACAGTAGATAAGGCAGTCCTTCTCAGGCAGTCCCCCCGGAGTCGAGGATGACTTGCCTCTGTTGAGTCCTTAACTCTTAAACATAATCACACGAGGCACGTACTGCAGACACAGTCACTCTGTGACCTTCACCTTTATTACCTGGACCGAGGAGTGCTGGCCCTGCGAGGGGCCTCCTCTTATATACCTGAATCTCCAGGTAAGGAGTGTCTCCTACAAGTACACCCCCTGTGGTCAAGGTGTGCATTTCTAGTAAGTATGTACCGTATGTAGTGGTTACATGAGGGTTACAATTGTAAAAGGGTTACAGTAGTATGCTGGTTACATACACGACAGCTTCCACACTAATATGAGTTCTAAGGTGACTGATGAGACCAAAGCGGGATCTACAGTCTCTGTCATAGGTGGGGCAGACGGTGGTTGGAGGGACGGGTGGGTGGGGTGTTTGGTTTGTCCTGCGCTCCTTCCGCTGTTTGTACTTGGTTTCCGTGTGCTCCCGGCGACGAGACTCGAGGTGTTTGGCGCCTTCTCGGATGCTTCTCCTCCACTTTGAGCAGTCTTGGGCCAGGGATTCCCAAGAGTTGGTGGGGATGTTACATTTTTTCAAGGAGGCTTTGAGGGTGTCTTTGAAGCGTTTTCTCTGCCCTCCTGGGACTCGCTTGCTGTGTCGAAGCTCGGAGCAGAGCGCTTGCTTCGGGAGACTTGCATCGGGCACGCGGACAATGTGGCCCGTCCATCGGAGCTGGTTGAGCGTGGTCAATGCTTCGATGCTGGGGATGTTGGCCTGAGAGAGAACACTTACGTTGGTATGCCTATCCTGCCAATGAATTTGCAGGATTTTGCAGAGATGATTGTCTTTTATGATCTTTAAGTGTAGTAATAAGATCAGATCACTAGATGGCAATCTCATACTAGCCCAGTGTTCAAACCATTTACAATTAGGACATGGGGAGTTGGGGGGGGGGGGGGGGCGCGGGGTTGGTTAAAACCAGATTTCTATCCCCCAGGAAATAAAATGTAATTTATGGATTAGAGCTATTTCAGAATCAGGTTATAAATATCAAATGTCAGTGGGAATCACTCCATCTCATTCCCTGACAGTAAATTACTGCAGCCCACACAGATACACCAAAAATCATGCCTTACCCTGTTACTTGCAGTAATATTTGGACAGAACATATATAAAAGAGAAAATGCAAAGGAATTACAGTCTGTGTTTTTTCAAATTGATCTTAAATGCTAAACTGGTTATTTCCTTAAATAATCCTTTAAAAATATGCATGTAAAAAAAAAGTATGTTGGCACTCCCATCACCCTTATCCTGGCAAATCCTTGGTTCCCAGCAAATTGATTTCAAGATCCTTGTCTTCACTTTCGAATCCCTCCATGGCTTCACCCCACTCAGCCTCAACTATCTCCACAAAACACTCTCTGCTCCTCCAGTAAGGGGAGGTGTTCAGAGGGATTTGGGTGCCCTTGTACATGAAACACAGAAAATTAACACACGTAGAACAAGCAATTAGAAACATAGAAACATAGAAAATAGGTGCAGGAGTAGGCCATTCGGCCCTTCGAGCTTGCACCACCATTCAATAAGATCATTCCCTCAGTACCCCTTTCCCACTTTCTCTCCATACCCCTTGATCCCTTTAGCCGTAAGGGCCATATCTAACTCCCTCTTGAATATATCCAATGAACTGGCATCAACAATTCTCTGCGGCAGGGAATTCCACAGGTATGAGTGAAGAAATTGCTCCTCATCTCAGTCCTAAATGGCCTACCCCTTATCCTAAGACTGTGTCCCCTGGTTCTCGACTTCCCCAACATCGGGAACATTCTTCCTGCATCTAACCTGTCCAATCCCGTCAGAATCCTATACGTTTCTATGAGGTCCCCTCTCATCCTTCTAAACTCCAGTGTATAAAGGTCCAGTTGATCTAGTCTCTCCTCATATGTCAGTCCAGCCATCCCTGGAATCAGTCTGGTGAACCTTCGCTGCACTCCCTCAATAACAAGAACGTCCTTCCTCAGATTAGGAGACCAAAATTGAACACAATATTCCAGGTGAGGTCTCACCAAGGCCCTGTACAACTGCAGTAAGAATTTGCATTAGGAAGGCAAATGATATGCTGGTCTTTATAGCAAGGGGGTTGGAGTAAGGTGGACTTGCTGTACATGTACAGGGCTTTGGTGAGACCACACCTGGAGTACTGTGCACAATTTTGGACCCCTTACCTAAGGAAGGATATACTTGCCTTAGAGGCGGTGTAACAAAGGTTCACTTGACTGATTCCTGGGATTAGAGGATTGTCCTCTGAGGAGAGATTGACTAGAATGAGCCTATACTCCCTTGCATTTAGAAGAATGAGAGATGATATTGAAACATACACGATTCTGAAGGGGATTGAGAGGGTAGATGCTGAGAGGGTGTTTCCCCTGCTGGAGTGTCTCGAACTAGGGAACACAGTCTCAGGATAAGGGGTTGGCCATTTAGGACTGAGATGAGGAGCAATTTCTTCACTCAGAGGGTTGTGAATCTTTGGAATTCTCTACCCCAGAGGGCTGTGGATGCTGAATCGTTGAGTATATTCAAGATAGAGATCGATAGATTTTTGCACTCTAGGGGAATCAAGGGATATGAGGATCGGGCGGGTAAGTGGAGTTGAGGTCGAAGATCACCCATGATCTTCGGAGCAGGTTGAGGGGCCATAAACCTCCTGTTCCTATTTCTTATGTTCTTATGTAATACTGGGTTTACTGCTCTCTCCCTCCTCCCTTCCCTTCGCCATCAGTGGCCCCTCTTTAAGTCCCTGTGTTGTTGCACTCTGGAACTCCTTCTCTAAGCTATCCAACCTGCCCCTCCTTCCTTGCTTTCAAAAGCCAGCTTAAACTCTTCTTTCTGACTGTGCTCTCTGTGTATCCACTTCACTGCACATCTCAATTGGTCATCCTGTATCTGGGCGCTCCTAAAACTGGGAAAATTACAGCATAGTTCTTGTCATATCTGTTATGTCTGTAATGCACTTATGAATGACTCCACGAGGCAATGTGTTGTACTCAAACTGTAGTGACCTTGATTCTTTATTCGTAACTCCAGAGTGAGGCACAAGCATGGTGGGCAGCCTTTTATACTGGGCCCTGCACACCTATACAGGTGACCCTCAGGTCTCCCACCGCAATGCCCTCTGGTGGACAGCCTCTGCCACGGGGCAGGAAACCCCGGTTTCCACCAGTTGCGCCCTCTAGTGGTGCTAGCATAGTATATACACAGAGTAAACCTTATTGATAGTACATCAGGTAACAAGTCTCTATCTTATGCAACTATACAGTGACTACACAGAGAGTATATCTATAGTCTGCAAATATCTACGAGGCAGAACTCCATGAGGTTAAAATTCCTCTGTTTATCCATCAAGTTACACATTGGAAAGCAATATGGGATGCCCACTATACTCTTTACTTTGACAGGCATAAAAATACTACATTGACAGACTAAATATTTCAGACTTGTATTTATGTATATTTATGTCGCAAAAAATGTTCAGCAGAAAGGGAGCCTCAGTACAGGAAAGATGCGATTGCACTGGAGAGGGTGCATAGGAGATTTGCCAGGATGTTGCCAGGACTGGAGAATTTTAGCTGTGAGGAAATGTTGAATAGGTTGGGACTTTTTTCTTTGGAACGGAGGAGGCTGAGGGGAGACGTAATTGAGATGTATAAAATTATGAGGGGCCTAGATTTAGTGGATAGGAAGGGCATGTTTCCCCCAGCAGAGAGATCAAAAACCAGGGGGCATAGATTTAAAGTAATTGGTAGAAGGATTAGAGGAGAGTTGAGGAGAACTTTTTTTCACCCAGAGCGTGATGGGGGTCTGGAACTTAAAGGGTGGGAGAGGCAGACATCGTCATCATATTTAAAAAGAACTTGGCTAGGCACTTAAAATGCTAGAACCTATAAAGTGGGAAGTGGGAGTAGGCTGGATAGCTCTTTGTTGGCCGGCACAGACACAATAGGTCGAATGGCCTTCTTCTGTGCCATAAATTTCTGTGATTCTATGAGCCGTTTAATATTTAGCTTTCACTGACACTTTAACCTGCTTCTTGAAACCAAAATGAAGACGCAACTCAAAATTCTTTAAAAATCTTTTGCAGTCCTTTACATAGTATTAAATAAAATGACTTGCATTTATATAGCGCCTTTCATGACCATCGGACGTCCCACAGTGCTTTACAGCCAATGAAGTACTTTTTGGAAGTGTCGTCATCCATCTAGAAAGTAAAACCTCTATCACAACATCCAACTGCCTCTTGAATAATTTGGCTGATCACAAATGATGATTGCTCTCTGTGTTATGAAATACTCCCTGATAAAACTTGTCCATTCACTTTTCACCAGTCTGAACCCTTGTCCTCCTGTCATGGTTCAGCTTGAAGCTCTGGATTTATCTTTTCTTATTTTTAAATGGTAAAACCTACACTTTTGTAATGTATTGAAAAGAGGAGTCTAACCTTCTCATTTGCAATTACTGTCATTGTCAACTGGAGCTAACAAGCTCATTTTCCACAGTGTGAGTGGTATGATATCTTATACCGCATCCGCCCCTCCCCCCTCCCAGCCCCCTGCAAGCCCTACTCCAGTTTCCAGGTGACTCAAGGCTCTGTGATAAACTCGGGATTTGGCCGGTGTTGAAACTTGCCATAGGGGATTAATGTCAACACATCCCTTTCGACTACTCTCATGCTCTCCTTGCTGGCATCCCATCTCCACACTCTGTAATCATCAACTCATCCAAAACTCTGCTGCCTGTGCCCTATCACTCACCAAATCCTGCTCACCCATCACTCTTGTCCTTGCTGACCTACATTGGCCTCCAGTCCCCCAACGCCTGCACTTTAAAATTCCCTTCAAATTGAAATTCCTCATGACCTTGCCCCTCCCTAGCTCTGTAATCTCCTCCAGCTCTACAAATCACCCCAGAACCTTCCTGCCCTGAACCCCTCCATCTCACTGCCTCCCTCTCCTCCTTTATGACCCTTCTTAAAATACACCTTTGCTACCCAGTTCCTAATATCTCCTTCTTTGGCTCTGTGTCCATCTTTTGTCTGATTGCGCTTCTGTGAAGTTCCTTGGGACATTTATCCACATGGACGGCAGTATAATAATGCAGTTTGTTGTTGAATTTGTGGAACCACTTAAAATGTGCTTAGTACAGAGATGACTTAACTATAATATATTTCTAATAGCAGTGAAGTAATAGGTAGAATAGGGTAGTGTTCATTCACAAAATTATCCAGCCTATCCCAGATTACCAATCCAGGAGGAATCTACTGCCTCCAAACCAGAGCGTCCAGCTGCTAAACGATTCCAGGGATCAGACCAGTTTTCATTGAAGTCGGTATTCTGTTTGAACTTGGATCCGTTCTCATACAATTTGAAGACAATCTAAACCAAAAATACCTCATTTAAATTCACATCACATTAATGACACCAGATACCAATAGAATTTTAGCTTCACTGTAAACTTTGGCAGCTTCTCTATAGTTTTGTATAACATGCAAAATACAGTTCCACAATAACATATAGGTGGAACCTGATGGTGCAGCAAGTTAGACACGGTTTTATTTTTATCTCTGTGAACTGTGTTTAAATCTCCCATGTCAGGTGATACTGAGCTGTCCTCCATTTGGCATTGAAATAGGCAATCTCGCTCTGTGAGTAATGGGAATATTCAAATGGTTCCCCCTTCTGCAGCTGGAGCTCTGGCACCTATTTAAACAGAGTAGAGGAACCTTTACTTTGTATTACCCAACCAGAGGGTACTTGATGCCGATACTGGATGCTTAAAATTTGAAGACAATCCATTTCCCTGGCATTAAATCTCTCATTTCAATTAGCATAACATTTATTTAAATAGATGGTTGAAACTGGAGTATTTGAAGTAGGAGCTGTTTGTCCCTTCGGAATTACAGTGCTGACCGAAGCTTTTGGTCACCTGTGCCAATGTCTCCTTCTTTGGCGCAGTGTCATTTTTTTGCTCTGATTATGCTCCTGTGAAGCACCTTGGGACATTTTACTATATTAAAGGAGCTATATAAATGCAAGCATTTGTTGTGTTATACTCAGTTTAGTGTGAAGACGGTTTTGGTGGAATGTATTCCCAACAAGAAATGTCCATTAAAATTGGAATATTAATAAAAGTGCAACACATTGGTTGCAGCAAAGTAGCTTTTTTTCTCGTGTTAATCCAGGGATTGGGCTAGACCGAGTGTATTACTGTTCCAATGTGCTTCACAAAGGAGATCCAGCACTGAGTTATCAGCCATAATTCATCAGTCAGCAAATTTTCAATCTTAGCCATGGCATCCAGAGGAGATACTCAGGGAGGGAAGGAAGGAGAGGCCCCTGCTAGTCTACTAGCCAACTGGTGGCATTGACCGAGGCCTGGGAACCGGCTTCTGCCCAGCACCATCGCAAGGATGGAAGGAAACTGGAAGATTTTTTTTTTAAGTGGAGCATAAAAGGAGAGCTGAAAGAGAGAACAACACACCACAGTAATCGAAGCTGAGAGAGTTAGCAGGCAGTGTGGAATTCCACCCAAGAATGAAACCAGAGTGATTCCCTTTAGAAAGTAGCTGGAAGGATATTGCTAATCTCAGAAACATGTCTGAAACATTTTATTTCTTCAGAAAATGTTATTGCTGATCTAACTGACCAAAACAATTATGCAGGGAGACATAAGCTCAGAATTGCACATGATGTTACTGACAGGAGAAATTTGGAGGTGACTCAATTTTTGCATATCTTTTGAAACACAAAAGGCTGTTGTGAAGTGTTCCAAAGTTGCTCTTTGCTCTACTATTTATCAGCATGAAAGAAGCCTGTGAATTCACTAAGCGCCTACACAGGGACTCAGTAACTTGCAGTATTCGCTCAGAGAGTTTCATAATGAACAACAAGTATGATTATACTTAGTTGTTTTATATAGAAAGCTGCAAATTCTTTGGCACAAAGTTATTTTTTCTGGTATTTATTTGAAATGTATGATTTTAAGATATGTCCCACACAAGCTGCCACTGATTTATGGCCTCAAAATACTTTAGTCTTGCGACAGAAAAAACACAAGCAAAATGAATAGACAGTGAGTAAAGCCGAGAAAAAGAGGCACATTATCACTTTCATCATTTATGCAAGGTCACCAAACAAGGGAAGGATGGCATTTTGTGAACACAATTAACAGAAGTCTAATGAGCAATTATAATAATACTTCGTAAGTAACCACGGGTTGGTTACACAATAGAGAACACAAGCAGCATTATCCATTTCTGAGAAAACGGATGAGCCATAATGTTGGCTGGCGGTGTGGATGCTAATTACATACCAGCCGAGCCGCATACACATCTCTAGAGATGCCGAAATCCAGATATGTAGTTTTTATGGCTGAGTAAAACAGCCGACAGAGATCAAGAAGGTAGACCACTCTCATAGAAACAGACTTTGTACCAAATATCCCTGGAACAAGACTCTTTTTCTGAGACTAGCACTTCCTCTGGGCACAGAGAAAGCAAGTAAGACATTCTACTTTGAGTTTAGTACTGGAAGACAAAATAATAACCAACACAATGTGAGACTAGATTTTTCAATCATTCTTAGTCAGTAGTCAGAAAAAGCTAGCCCATTGTACATTTCAATCTCATAATATTTATAATATTGTCCCAATTAGAAAACATTCTGGAAATGTGAGGTTTGAAAAGGGTCCACTGCAATGGATAGAGCCTCCTAAGCTCTAGATCAGCCATGATCTTATTGAATGGCGGAGCAGGCTCCAGGGGCTAAATGGCCTACTCTTGCTCCTATTTCTTAAGTAGAGGCTTGCAATCCACTTTAATACTCGTGCAAGCATAAGGAGAGAGTTTGCTGCCACTGTCACTGGTGGCGCCAGAATGGAATGGCTCATTGGTTGGGATATCCAGCAGAGATCAACCTTGTTGCATCTCACAAACTTCCGATTGGGCTTCAAAGTGGGCCTTCGGAGCTCTCGCCAACAGCAGGGGGCAATTTTGACCTAACTCACTAGGCATGAAGCCCACAGGATAGGGCAAAGTGCCGGTTTTACACTTCACCCAATATTACTCTCCATTGACTTTGTGCGGGCGCAAAGCCAGCATTGCAGGCGATCCTGTCAGTTTCCCCAACAGGCGGGTTATGTTAAAAATGCCCCCTTAGTGTATGGTACATTTAAAACATAAGGTATGAAGATTTGGCAGCATCTGTGGAGAGAAAGCAGAGTTAATGTTTCGGGTCGATGAGCCTTTGTCAGAAAGTTCTGATGAAGGGTCATCGACCTGAAACGTTAACTCTGTTTGTCTCTCCACAGATGCTGCCTGACCTGCTGAGTATTTCCAGCATTTTATGTTTTTATTTCAGATTCCAGCATCCACAGTATTTTGCTTTTGTGTAGGAATGAAGATTTGTCTTTTGTCCAATCTCTGCTGGCCAATCCGTGGCATTAACACGTGAGAGCAAAGATTCATACAGGAGAAGTGCAGGCTGCCATCTTGTCCTCAGTTTACCACAGGCCACGTCAACTATATTGATTTAGGCAGGCAACAAGAAGCACCACATAAAAGCTATATCAGGAGATTTATTTTCAATCAAATGCACCTTCCAATTCAACTTTGAAGGATTGATACCGATCACTCCATCATGGGCTGATCTTGTGATGTAAATGAACTATTATCCCAGCAGAATGAAGAGGGACTGTGGCATTAAACTTCATAGACCAATATTACTGGAGTACTCCCATGTGTGCTAAAGATGAGAGAAATCAGTGAAAGCCCTGTTGTATACAAGAGCAACAGCCACAATAAAAGGCAACCGGGTCAAAACAACAGTAAGGACTCTGCCTGAAGATAATTATTTATATTTTTATAAAGAGACAAGGCAACCAGTGAAAGCCATCAGTACATCTATCTTTCCGACTTGCTCAATAACTAGACAAATCTCACTTCACTCTGGTGTAAATCCTGTTGGCAAAGGTTATCATTCCCCCGCAAAGTATCACCATTTTGTTGCTTGTGACATGGCAGCACGGTCTTCTGGGATGTTTCCTTCCCTGAAAGGGTAACATCCATTTCAAAAAAAAAAATCCATGTTTAAAAAGGAATTTGTGACTCTCGAAACCAGTTTATTGCACTGGGTAAAAGCCGGGAACAATACTTTTGTACATTTTCTGATTGCTTTTAATCTTTTACGCATTGTATGGTCATCTGCACAGTAATCGGGCACCCACAACACACAAATCTTTGCAAGGAACATGGTCTGATCCTTTAACAGTTGACGGCTATACTCGGTAATCAGCTAACCTAGCAATAATTCTGAGATTTTGACAGTTTGGTTAAAAATATTTCTTCGGTTCAGTAATGTTAATGGAAAGGTCAGCATGAATTTATTCACTTTATGCTCATGCTGACTTTTAAACTGACATTAATGAATGGGGGAAAAATATATTCCAAGGCATTTATGATTCAGAACTGCTCCTATTTATAGTGGGTTGCCAACTCTGGTTGGATGTATTTCTGGAGGTTTTATCACATGATCTGTTGCCCTCCCCCCGCTTCACTCTCCACACTCCTGCCATTGGTCGCCTAACACATCCATCCTTGCAACACACCGCCTTTCCACACACTTTGCCCAGAACTTTCTAGTGGGTCCGCGGGCGGGATCGGTGGTGGGTTAGGTGGGAAAGTGTTTTTTTTTTACGCACGTCACGACCCCGCTGCTAACCGCCACTACGCACCTTTCCCGATATCGGGTCTGTCAGTGCTCAGCAGACCTGACAGGCAGTGGTGGGCGACCCAATTAAGCTCATTATTGCCTTGTTCCCAGATCATTAACAGGCTTTTTTAACTTTTCACTTTAACTTCATGGCCACGGGAACCATGCTGTTCGGGGACCATGGCTGTCAACCTGAGGCGGGAGTTCAGTAGCCATTGTTCCAGCTGATGAACTGACAGCTTCAAATGTACACTATAAGCTCCCACCTGACAGATCTTCACCTTCCTCAGCCACAAGCTGTTTCTCAGTCCATTTCCAGCACAGATTCTACCAGCTTTCCACTTTCCACTCTCAATCGAGTATCACCTCACTGGACGAACTCTCTCACCATTGACAGAATGCTTTTTTCATCTCCATGTCACCTGTCATCTATTCCATCCACATGGCTGCCCTTTATACTGTCTCATATTGATCGACAGGATCCAACCACGGTGAGCCCCAACACCAGCAACACCAGGCACACCAACAGTACCAACAACAAGACCGATCTTCTCCGCAATCACCGATGCTGTACAGGGCACATTGCTGCCCGGGAGGCCAGGGATGACCTCACCATGACCAGATTTACTTCATTTGACACTGTATACCCTGGCTGCCACATGATGCACCAGGTTGGCACCACCCCAGACTAGCACCATAATACATCCCTACAACGTCCAAGATATTCCTTTCACACTCATCACCATTGCGGGCGATACCGTTATGTCTCACCATTCACTGCAACTCACTAAGCCACTTCCAAAAGTGTACACAAATCTGTCCAAGAATGCAAGATGTTGAAAATAAAGGTTTTGATGTTTGGCAGCACATTAACAGAAACTTTACATGAACATTGGATAAAACACCCAATTGACTACCCTTGTGCGTTGTTAGTTGGTATGATTGGACTAGGGTGAGGGTGAGTGCCAGGGATGGCTAGTGAGATGGGGAAGTGATAATGTAGAGAGAGAGAGAGGGATGGGTGGAGGTGCAAGGTAAGTTGGTGTGAGTAAGGATGTGCAGCAGTAGGATAGGGAAGGCAGAGTGATGGGGATGTGATGAGTGGCACAGCAGGATGAAGGTGAGTGTGGCTTTGTACTAGCATTTCGTAATATACTGAGATCATTGAAAGGTTTGCACCATTGCAGCCAGGTCCTTCTGATGATATCCCTGCTTGTGCCCTCCTGTACAATGAGCAACCAGGCTGTTTTGGTCTGCTGGGGAGGTCTCTTCCACCATCGGAAGTGCTGTGACTCCCTCCATATGGAGGGAGTTATGGGAGAACCTGGGTGCAGCCCGGTACCTCAGTGCTGTCACTGTCAGCACCTCAATGCTGTAGAACACTGAAAGCACAAATGTCAAAATAAAGTTGGCCATGGCCTCTTTAAGGAAACCGGCTGATGATGGGTCATCAAATGACAGCACCAGACTTGCTTCCTCTAATTGGCCCGGGAAACGCGCTGGGCGGGCTTAACAAGCCCAATTTATTTCAGAGTCTGGGATGGAACGAGCAGCGGGGTCAGGACCCGCCACTGACATCGCTCGCCACAGATTTGCTGAGATTCGTAAAATCGCGGCCTCTGTGACTCGATTGGATAATTCTTGACTGTCAAACGGCCAATTTTCCCATCTTCAATATTTTAACGACTAATAAATGAAAGTGCTCAAAGAAAATAATACCATTTTTCTCCTGGGCTGATGGCAGCAGTGTAACAGAGATTAATCTTTCATTCCTGGAGACCCCAGGCCAATCCTGGAGGGCTGACAACCCTAACTTGCAACGTCCAGGGCCTCCTGCCACTGGCAGACATTTACATTTGCTGTTGGTGCTGCAGCCTCTGATGGAGCCTCAGAAAACCACCCATACGATGTACGTGGCTTCTCGCTAACTCTGTGTTAGCACTGCCACAATATGGATATGGAATCACGATACTGAGGACATAGAGGGCGCACAATCTACAGTTGGGGTATTATTTTCTGCAAAAGGGCTGCCCAGTTAACTGATTTTACAACAACAACAGCTAGAATTTATATAGCGTAGTGAAAGGTCCCGAGGTGCTTCACAGGAGTATTATGAGATAAAAAATTTGACACCGAATCGCATAAATAGAAACTAGCGCACGTGACCAAAAGCTTGATCAAAGAGGTAGGTTTTAACATAAGAACATAAGAATTAGGAACAGGAGTAGGCCATCTAGCCCCTCGAGCCTGCTTCGCCATTCAACAAGATCATGGCTGATCTGGCCGTGGACTCAGCTCCACTTACCCGCCCGTTCCCTATAACCCTTAATTCACTTATTGGTTAAAAATCTATCTATCTGTGATTTGAATACTTTCAATGAGCTAGCCTCAACTGCTTCCTTGGGCAGAGAATTCCACAGATTCACAACCCTCTGGGAGAAGAAATTCCTTCTCAACTCGGTTTTAAATTGACTCCCCCGTATTTTGAGGCTGTGCCCCCTAGTTCTAGTCTCCCCAACCAGTGGAAACAACCTCTCTGCCTCTATCTTGTCTATCCCTTTCATTATTTTAAATGCTTCT
Source organism: Pristiophorus japonicus (assembly GCF_044704955.1). NCBI lineage: Eukaryota > Metazoa > Chordata > Chondrichthyes > Pristiophoridae > Pristiophorus > Pristiophorus japonicus. The sequence goes on from NC_091993.1 coordinate 16,370,162, forward strand.
ATAAGATCACCCCTCATCCTTCTGAACTCCAACGAGTAAAGACCCAGTCTACACAATCTATCATCATAAGGTAACCCCTTCATCTCCAGAATCAGCCTAGTGAATCGTCTCCGTACCCCCTCCAAAGCTAGTATATCCTTCCTTAAGTAAGGTGATCAAAACTGCACGCAGTACTCCAGGTGCGGCCTCACCAATACCCTGCACAGTTGCAGCAGAGCCTCCCTGCTTTTGTACTCCATCCCTCTCGCAATGAAGGTCAACATTCCATTCGCCTTCCTGATTACCTGCTGCACCTGCAAACTAACATTTTGGGAGTCATGCACAAGGACCCCCAGGTCCCTCTGCACCGCAGCATGTTGTAATTTCTCCCCATTCAAATAATATTCCCTTTTACTGTTTTTTTTTCCAAGGTGGATGACCTCACATTTTCCGACATTGTATTCCATCTGCCAAACCTTAGCCCATTCGCTTAACCTATCTAAATCTCTTTGCAGCCTCTCTGTGTCCTCTACACAACCCTCTTTCCCACTAATCTTTGTGTCATCTATGTATATTGTAAACAATTGTGGTCCCAGCACCGATCCCTGTGGCACACCATTAACCACCCATTTCCAAACCGAAAAGGACCCATTTATCCCGACTCTCTGCTTTCTGTTAGCCAGCCAATTCTCTATCCATGTTAATACATTTCCTCCGACTCCGCGTACCTTTATCTTCTGCAGTAACCTTTTGTGTGGCACCTTATCGAATGCCTTTTGGAAATCTAAATACACCACATCCATCGGTACACTTCTATCCACCATGCTCGTTATATCCTCAAAGAATTCCAGTAAATTAGTTAAACATGATTTCCCCTTCATGAATCCATGTTGCGTCTGCTTGATTGCACTATTCCTATCTAGATGTCCCGCTATTTCTTCCTTAATGATAGCTTCAAGCATTTTCCCCACTACAGATGTTAAACTAACTGGCCTATAGTTACCTGCCTTTTGTCTGCCCCCTTTTTTAAACAGAGGCGTTACATTAGCTGCTTTCCAATCCGCTGGTACCTGCCCAGAGTCCAGAGAATTTTGGTAGATTATAACGAATGCATTTGCTATAACTTCCGCCATCTCTTTTAATACCCTGGGATGCATTTCATCAGGACCAGGGGACTTGTCTACCTTCAGTCCCATTAGTCTGTCCAGCACTACCCCCCTAGTGATAGTGATT